>NC_135430.1:19465260-19773760 GCF_051991245.1 Festucalex cinctus | reverse complement strand
CATACATACATATATAAATAAATAATAAAATTAAATATATAAAAAAATATATTAAAATTAATTAAATTCTAAATGTAATAAATAAAAACTAATAATGAATGCACATTTTACTTTGTTTCAGTCATAATCCTTATTAAACTACGTTATATTATTAAAGCTTATTAAAAATAAAGTTTAAAATGAAATATATAAAAATATAATTAATTATTTTCTAAAATTTAATAAATAAAAACTTAAAATGAATAAATATTGAATACGTTCTATTACTAAAACTATTAACATAAAAAAAAATTAAATAAACAAAAATAAAATGAAATATATAAAAATATAAAATTAATTTCTAAATGTAATAAAAATGTAAAATAAATATTGACTACATTATATTGACTATTTTTAAAATAACAAATAAATGTAAAATAAATTAAAAAAAATGAAAAATATAAAAATAACGAATTTTCTAATTTTAATAACTAAAAAAATAAAATGAATAAATACTGACTAAATATGAAATTGAATAAATATTGTTTCATTGAATTATAAACTACTTCATATATCATTAAAATATGTAAATCCTTCCTTTTCAATTTAGAAAACGCTATTAAACAAATACATCCTATATAAACCCATGAAATTCAACTTGCACTTACTTCTGTTGTCCACATTGTGCACAATGTGGAAGTCGTGCTCCACTGTGGTGCTGTGCGCGCTGCAGGAGGAGAACAGGAGGAGCAGGATGAGGAGGCAAAGAGCCACGGATGCAGGCAACCCGCTCCTCACCTGGATGCTGCTCACGCTCCCGGGCAACATGCTGAGGAGTCAGTCAAAGGCACTGCAGGAAAAGGGCTGGTCAGTCACCTTGTACACAACTCCCATGCAACAAACAGGTGGGGGGAAGGTCTGCTGATTTAATCATGCACTTGTCACCACATCATTTAAAATGTAATGTCAAATTTTCCATAATGACACATTTTGAACGGATCCAAAATTAGTTATCAAATTGATATGGTAATTACAATAGAGAGGTGTTGTTGTTTTTTATCTGGATTTACAATAATACACAATGAGTCTTTTTTTTTTTTTTTTTTTTTTTTTTTTTTTTTTCTGGTCAAGATTTCATGTTAACATCCATTCAATATCTATCCATCGTTAAAAATAAGTGTAAGTGAATGAAATTCAGTATTTAAAAAAAAAAAATCCAGGTTGTGGGAATAAAACAGTAAATGAAATGAAATTCTCTCTACAAATCAATATTTCAAAAAAATTGTTTTAAAAATGATTTAAAAGTGCAATAAGAACAAAAAGCTTACCCTAAACTTTGGTAAGAGGCTGAGGTCACCTGGCGAGGTCTGTCGTTGTTTGAGCGAAGCAGGTGTGCTACATCTTATATATCTGTTGCTTCTCATGTGCCTGTGGGGTGATGAATAAACACGCACACGCACGCAGAGGACACGTCCCCCCCAACCCCCTCCGCCACCTCCTCCTCCACCTCCCCATGCCCTTACCTTCCCACTCCCTGGAAGCCCTTTGCAAATGGACATGTCCTTTTTTTGAGCCGTCCTCCCGTCTGTCACGCAGCAGAGGCGTCCATCAGCAAGTTGATGACGTGAAGACAACTTTAAACTAAGTCAACATGGGGGGAAACCCAGCGCCCTCAAGTACATCTCTGTCAGGCTGTGATCCACAACTGTGGTGGGCGTCTTTTTTTTTTTTTTTTTTTTTTTTCTTTTTCCATGGACCTGTCATCAATCTTTTTGATTGCTAGCAGGAGTCAGGACACAATCGGTGTTTTCTGATCGGAGTGTGAACGGAAAGTGTTGATAATTTTTTATTTTTTTATTTTTTTAAACCAAAACAACTTTTTCCATGTGTGTCATCGGGCATGTTGAAAAAAAAAAAAATTTAAAAATACTGCTACTACATATATGTGTAACTATTTCTTACCTTAGAAATCATTAGCATTTCTTAGCATACGGAGACTAAATACTACTCTTATCTCTTGTACCATAATGCATTGCTTCATGTCTTGTTTGTTCACTGTGTCATCAGCACTTCATTGAATGTCTTCACCTGAACGGGACCACACACGATACCTGGGAAAGTCACAACATATGGACCACATCGCGATGACTGCTGCCACGTGAGATTTTTTTTTTTTTTTTTTACATCACAAGTCCTTTTTCTTCTTTTGTAAAAATTGTGAATTGGAATGTCACGACTTGCCTGGTCGCATCCTCCCATTGTGCTGCTTCAAGCCATTGAGAAATGTGCTATTGATTGAGAAAGTCCAGCTTGGGCGAGTGATTCACAGCCAAACCTGCGTTCACTAACTCATTCCTTCTACCTGCTACAGTATATTTTGTTAATTGCCTCATAAATTGTAGCAGAAACATGGCGGGGGCTTGGCCTTCCTTGTTTGGATCACCCTCTTACCTGAAAAAAAAAAAAATAATAATAAAATAGTCGGCTATAAGTGGTTAATAGTGACTAAGCATTCACTAAGCATAACAAATGAAAATATTTGTATTCACACAGTGTTCTTAATGGGTGTAGTGGCTTATGGATAACCTCACTCAGTGAGATAAAAAAAAAAAAAAAAAGTTGGTTCAAATCCTATGACTCATGCAATCTGAAAAACGTATTGTATTGTATTGTATTGTATTTAAAATTAACTGCATAAACGGTGTTTAATACACAATAAAATCAAGGGAAATATTTCACCAGCAGTAGATAGAATAGCAACATATGACGTTTCCTTTTTTTGTTTTTTTTTGTCAAACTTTGCTGCCCCCTTGTGGTGAGTATCGGGTAAACAATTACCTTAACATAATTCATCCTTTCACTGTAGAACGGCTCAATTTCAAATGAGGCGGGCCGCTGGAGATATAGTCTGGGTGTGTCTGTCAAGTATTCATATTAAAATACTAATAATACTAATAATACTAATAATAATAATAATAACATATCTTCTCTAAATCAATCTTCTCAATCTTTATTAATAACAGTTCAGGACATGAACATTTTCTCAATACGTGACCGAGACACATCTCCATGGTACTCAGCATATAGTGCATTCAACGCCATTATGTAAAAGAAGACCATTGTGGAAAAGGACATTATGAAATAAAAACTGACTTTGTAAAACAACGTTTTCTTATCTTATAAAACCTTGAAAATAAATTAAATGTCATTATTTTTAAATAGTATGACGTTGTTAAAATAATCATTATGAAATATTTAACCCCAAAAAAATATTTGTTTACATATTAAAGAATAGCATAACACTTTTCGTAATAATACTAACACCTCATTTTAAAATGTAATGTCCATTTTACATATTGTCTGTTCTTTATCAAAAGGACAGTTATTTCAAAAATGCCTTTTTATTTATTGAATTTTGACACTTTTGGGCTTCCATAGTCAGGACTCAGGAAGGAGAGTCGTTCTACTTTAACTCTGATTTTAGGTTGTATTAAAGTCTTGTTGTTGCCTTAAAGAGAGGTGAACCCACTGTGAAGGAGCAATGCGGCATCAAACGCTTTGGAGTGGCAGGCTTCTGTTGGGGAGGGATTGCCACACATTATCTGGCCCTGCACAACCCGGAAGTTAAAGCTGGAGTATCATTTTATGGTATGGCACGTGAAGTGTGACACGACTAATTCTGTGCTGAGGTTAAATGTGATTAATGTAGCTAATATCATATACCGGTAGGTATCATACGAGAAGGAGAAGACAGGTATGAGCTTGAAGAGCCCGACCCTTTTTATCTTTGGGGAGAAGGACAATATTAATACCATTGGATCAAGTCAGAATTAATTTTCACAAGGATAACAAAAGCATCCATCTCGTATTATCTTGAATATTGCAATACAATCACTGGCAACTTGTGCTCCTCAGGTGAGAGGTCTTGAAGCAAAACTGAAGGAGAAATGCACTATGGATTACCAGGTGAAGATCTTTCCCGGGCAGAATCACGGGTTCGCCCACCGAAAGAGAGAGGACATCAGCCCGGCAGATGAGCCGAGAATTCAGGAGGCCAGAGCTGGCTGAACAAGTACGTTTAAATAACGGCTAAGTGGAACGTCAAGTGTGAGTGGGAGGAGCTTTGGTGTCTTCACATGATCACTCGATCAGATTTTTTTCCAGTGTGATTAAAAAATAATAATAATAAATCAAATATAAGGGGTTGACAAAGCAGTGACTAACTTGAAAATAGATACCACTCTATTTAAAAAAATACAATTATATATATATATATATATATATATATATATATATATGCTAATTTTGTCAGTAAAAATAGACCGATATATACAATGTATACATTTTTATTAACGGTTTATTAGTAGTTAAGGGGGCCGATATTTTCACTCAAAGGGAAAATATTGGTGTCAAAAAATATTTGCAAAATGTTTTTATTTTTAAAAATATATTTTCAAGAGATATATTTGTTTTGAAATTCTAGTAAAACATTCAAGGACCTTCCAGGGTCATTAGCATGTTTAAAAAAATAATTTTACCCTAAAATTTGAGACAGTGCAATTAAAATTATTTATTTTTAAAATAATTACTGTAGAGTATCTTTCATTGTCAAACTTCAGCCTATTTATCAGTAATACTGAAAATTAGTGGGATGAATATTTACTTTGGAAGTCAATTTATAGTAGGGGTGTGAATTGCCTAGTACCTGACGATTCGATTCGTATCACGATTCACAGGTCACGATTCGATTCGATACCGATTAATCCCGATACGAATGGTCACGATTCGATACCGATTAATCCCGATACGAATTTATAAGTCGATTGTTGCGATTTTTTTTCATTCATATTTAGAAAATACTAATCAGTAAGCTTGTAGAGTGTAAGATTTATATGAAAATGTATTATTTATTAATCTGAAATTTCAGTCTTATAGAGGTTGTAATCTGTTTCATGTTTGAACAGCATTAAAATAAAAATATTAAGGCTTAATGTGCCGTTCATATAACATTCTTCCATGCTCAAGGTGTGAATCCTAAAAAAAAAAAAAAAAAATCGATTCTGCCGATTATTGAATCGATTCGAGAATTGCGCGATGTAGTATCGCGATATATCGCCGAATCGATTTTTTTTAACACCCCTAATTTATAGTGTACCACCATTTCTTAAAATTGCACACCCAAAATTTCATTTAGGAGATACTGTGCTCTTAAAAAGGTCTCCAAAATATCTGAAATGCATTTTTTTTTTTTAACTTAGTGGTGCAAAGAGTTCCAAGGGTCAGTGCCATCTCGTATAAAGTTAACTGTAAATTTAAATAAAGAACTGCCTAAAGTTAAGTTTTTAATTGATTAATTATCAACCGTATGTTCCTTCAAAAATGCAGATGTTGATATTCATCAAGATGCTGAACATTGGGGCTGATTGATCGATCCGTAATTGTCAGGATTTCTTTATTCTGCACAGTTCTGTCAAATTTTTGCAGTTTGAATGTGAACAATAGGCCGAAAAATCACAAAAAAAAAAAAAAAACTACATCTCCAAAATAACGTTGGTATATAGTATGAGTTATATACCAGTAGTTTCTGAGTATTCAACATAATGTATGCAATAAAACAATATTGAGACATTTCTATAGACCAACATTTTAATGGCCACTCGGTATTCAAATGATAAATAGCAGTAAGCAGTGCGGTTTGGATGCAGTGCTCGGGAAGTGCCTCCAATCTCGAACCACTCAGACAGGCTGCAACATTCTAGAGCACAATCGAGTTTTCAGGTGTCCTGGGGGCACCTTCAGTCTTCGCACTCTCCTGGGCTTCGGATATCGTCGATCTTGAGGATCATCTTGACGACTTGAGTGGCCAGCAAGATCTGCTGCTTTTTGCCGATGAGGGTCTCGATCACATGCTGCTGCTTCATGTCTGCATTGAAGAAGAAAGACGTCAAGTAACAGCAGTATGAAGAGCAGGTATGCTTGAATGAAGGCACAGTTCCATGTGGTTGCTCACCGTTGGTGTTGTTGTGCAGACAGTCGATGCCCAGGCACGGGTTGTTGTCCCTGACCTGTCTGGCTCTGACCTCTGTCATTGTCTGGATGGGGTTTAGTCCGCTGTTCTCAGCTAACGCCATTGGAATGACCTCCAAAGCGTCCGCAAATGACCTCATCGCGTACTGCTCCAATGATGGGCACTTGAAGTCAGGAAAGGAAAAAAATTATGATTGAGCAACATAAAAATAAATGTTTTTGCTGCATTATTTCTTGTGGAAAAGATGACAAGTTACCTTGTCAGCAGCCTGATTGACAGCCAGAGCACAAGATATCTCTGAAGCTCCTCCTCCATAGACAACACGGTTGTCTTTGACCAAGTTACGAATAACACAGAGAGCATCGTGGAGCGCACGCTTGGCCTCATCAATAATCTTAAAACAAACAAACAAAAAAAACAGATGGAGATGATTAACATGCCACATTCAACTTAGAAGTCCTCACCCTTAATTCTACACAATTTACCATTTTGTTGCCTCCTCGGATGAAAATGGTCACAGCCCTGGTATTTTTGCAGTCCTGGATCACCAGCATGTGATCCTTTGTGGTGCCGAAGGAGATCTCCTTCACCAGGCCAGCAGTGCCCAGCTTCTCTGGAGTCAGCTCGCAGAACCTCGGCACGATGCGCCCCCCAGTGGCGATGGCGATCAACTACACAATGGAAAACGAAGAAACGGTCAATAATCCCACAAGCTTCCCTGCTTTTGCCTTTGATGTGCTAGTTTGCTGCAAATTGAGTGTGGAAATATTGTGAGAATCTTTTTAAGGATGCACATATACCGTTAGTACGACTTGACCTGATAAACATTCCCTTTATAACCTCACAACATGGACTTAATGTGAAATTTCTGTTCAACTGCATCACACAGTGACCAATGTGAACATGTGAACAAAATAATTCAAACGAGAACCGTGTCTCTAACCTCAATCTCAGGTCCTCCGACCCAGCGGACAGCCGGTAACTTGCTCTGCAGCAGAAGATGGTTGGCTTCGTCGTCAAAGCCCCACTGGCAGATGGCCAAGTTGGCGCCGTTGTCCTTGACCTACAACAACAATGAGGATTTGGGCTTCAACCATATGAATATCAACAAGAGCTGTCTTTTTGGGCAACTAACCTGTTGGATCATCTCCTCGAATTTCTCCTTTTCATATTTCTGGAGAGCTTTGTAGTCCTCAACAGAGGTAATATCCAACTTATGCTTGGTCTTGGGCTTAGGGGGCTCAAATGGGCAGGTAAGGATTGCAATTTTAACATCTTTCAGGACCTGAATAGCGATAAAGTGAAGTCGGAATTAGCGTCACGGTCACACTGCCAGTGAAATTCCAAATCCTGTGACATTTGTACCTTTGGCATTTGAGGGTGACTGAACTCTTTGTCGACAATGACACCCTTGATGAGCTGCGTGTCCTCCAACTTGCCTCCCACCTTACCCTCCATCTTGATAAGCTCAAAGTCAACGTCTTTCCTCCCCATGTCAGCCACGGTGAGAATGGCATTCACTGCAATCTCTGCCATCTGCCTGTGGCACCGGTTGATACTGAAATACGAAGAGAAAAAAAAGCTTAGCCTAGCAACCTAAAAATGATTCTTTCAGAAAGCATTAACATAACTGGTGAAGAAGACTCACACTTTCGACCCCAGTGTTGTCATGGCGGTCTGAATGAGGGGTTCCGTGTTGCTGGGATCGCAGGGGAAGGTTTCTGCGATTTTGTCGAGCTGCTCGATTGCAATCCGTGCGGCCTGGTCGTAACCGTCAGAAACCCTGATGGGGTGGATTCCGCGGTCCAGGAGCTGCTCAGCTTGCTCAAGCAGAGCCCCAGCCAGTACTGGCAAGACAAGGAATTAATGTATAGCAGACTTTTATAAAGGCAAAACGATAGACAACTGACTTGTATCACACTGGGGAGCACAATCTGGTTGGGAATCACTGTTATATTCAATTCAATTAAACATAACTAAGTTGGTGTGGCCAGATGGTCAACCCAGTTTCCAGCTACAGTAAAAGAATCTCATTTTGGGTTTACATACCAACAACGCCAGTGGTCCCATCACCAATCTCATCATCTTGGGACTTGGACAGTTCCACCATAAGTTTTGCAATCTGATGGTCCACATCCATCATGCTGAGAATAGTGGCTCCATCATTGGTGACAGTCACTTCTCCATCTTTGTCAACCATCATCTTGTCCAGTCCTAGTCACGAGAATCATTTATTGCATTTTATAAGGGGATTCTAATAAATTGTGTCCCCAAAATAGGTTTTATTTTAAAAATGACTGTCAGCATTTAGTTTATAACCCACCATTAGGTCCTAATGATGTCTTCAGCGTGGACGCAACAGCCTTGGCTGCCATAATATGAGACTGCAAAAACGCAACGAGCAGGTTAACTGAAGCCAGTGTGCTTGGTAAAATTCATTAATAGCAATGGTGGATGCAACTGAAATCATTCGACTCTATAAAGACACGGGCCACAGCCTAAGCAACACCCGCCAATAGGACGCCTTGGAGCACATGGGCCTCATGTTAGCATGGTGGCTAGCAAACGGCACAGCCAGTCTTTTATAAATGCGATCACGCTTCCACCACCGCATTAATCTTACGTGGGCTGGTTAAAGAGTTAACATTCGGATCATTTCACCAATAGCTACAGAATGTCAAGTTGATCTGATGAACATGACACTGCAAGTAAATCGGCGATATGCTAGCAAACGTGCCAGACCAAGCCCCGCTAGCTAGCCCTTTGTACCTTCAGTGCGTCAATGCCCGTTAGCCTCGTCTTCCTATCCTGGTCTTTAATGATGATAAATGGCCTTCCATATTCATCGAAGGCAAGCGTGCCCAACGTTGACATGTTGACGGGAGAATTGGGGAACCAAGTTAACTTGTCGCAGGTAAAATAACGAGTTTGAGAGGTGAGATTCTGGAGTGCTGGGGAGTTTCAAGCCGCACGGATCTGCCGGCGACTTCTGGAAGACTCCACGGGCGAGAAGGGCGGGACCATGTAGAAATATTTAACTTTTACAAATGTACTGAATTTCGCACTGGCAGACGACACAAATATGTAAATGCTAAAATTAGATATTTCAAAGTATTAACAGTCTTTTAAATTATCTCTAAAAAAACAAAGTTAATAGAACATTAGTTGTGTTTGGTTGTGGGCTCTTCCGATCACGTTGTATCTCGCGATGTTCCATCATCTCGCGTGAACTGCACCGCAAGAAGAAGATTCTCGCGTGAATTAAACAAGTGGGCTTGGTTGGACAATTTTCCTTGCCTTTTTGGAAAGGTAGACTATTTGTTTTAAACATTAGCTTAATATGATTCTGTTACCATACTATTGAGTCTATTATATTTTAGCGATCGCTTAGTAATGCACGTTTTCCGTTTTGGACACCTAAAACTGTAGCCTTCGAGATTCCACGTGTGAAGCTGTCAAGTATGACGAAACAGCGAGTGTATGACAGTGTCTGAGTTTTTGTTTAGATTGTTGTGGAGTGCCCACTTTATTCGTCTGGTTTCATCTCTTGAAGGTAAACTTAGAGTAAAGCACTGTGATAAAGTTCTCCTTTACCAAGCTACGTTGCTCCGCTATATCATTTCATTACGATGCTTTTCTCAATGTTGTGTTTTCCTCTAGAATGCCCATTGAAGTCAAGCCTCGAATTGTGGTTCTCTATGGCTCTCAAAAAGGTCAAGCCCAGTCCATAGCAGAGGGGATAGCTGAAGAGGCTGAGGGGCATGGACTACTTGCTGAGCTCAGCTGCTTGGACCAGAAAGATAAGGTAGAGATGGCACATGGAAGTTGTTTTCTTAGCTCATGCTGCTTCCATGCCATATTGCATCGAATGCAGTGACTTACAGTGTGTTTGCTCTGCTTGATGGAAGAACTCGTGTCTGGTTCATTAATACGTTTCAGTACAATTTGGAGAAGGAGAAGTCCCCAGTGGTCTTTATTGTGTCAACTACTGGAGATGGGGAGCCACCAGACAATGCCCTGCAATTCGTCAAGCAGATCAAGAAGAAGGCCCACACCTCGGATCACTACAAACACCTTCACTATGCACTTTTAGGTAAACGAAGCTTGATCTGGAGTGTCTTTTGCGTAAATCATGAAATTGCTGAGTTCTCTGTTTTGATTTCTTATTTGCTCTGTCTGTCTCCTCCAAGCTTTAGGAGACACCAATTATGAAAACTTTTGCAACTGCGGCAAGACAATTGAACGCCGTCTACAGGAACTCGGAGCCCAAAAATTCTATGCAACAGGTTATGCAGATGACGGAACAGGGTAAGTCTGGCAAATAAATGCGAAAAACATCTAAGACTGGTTTTCATGAGTGGGACATTGATCATAAATGTTGTAATTATATGGTAGATTTATTTGCCTCTTTGGCCATTTGGTTACATTTTAAATACGGTACTTTTAGTACTCCGCCTGCCATTTTACCACATAACTTAATCAACATTTAAAGACTAACTCAAAAAAGTACTTCTACTAGAAAAGACCTTGTGAACTTTAAGTCATAAAACGTTATGGCTTCTAAGAGCAAAATAATTAATTTCTACAATACACAGTGCTGGTTTTCATAGTAGTCTTAGTATGTATGCCGTATTTGCACAGAATCTTAAAAAATATTTCATGTAATTTCCTCTTTTCCTACAAAAAATAAAACTCAATCTATTTAGCAAAAAAGATACATCTAAAGTTATCCGTGAAGGTTTAAAACAATTCTTTTTTAAAATCCAAAGTCATCTGGTACACCCCCAAACAAACACTTAATTATGCAGCTTTAATGTGCTTCTGTTTTCCCAAGGTTGGAGGTGGTTGTGGACCCTTGGCTTGAAGGACTGTGGAAAGCCGTCAAAGCAGCGTTAACGAAAATGGCTTCTGATCGGAGTTTTAAAGAGGATTCAGGGCAGACAATTTCAGATTCATCCATACCAGACGTCCAACTAAACCTGCTAAGTCTCACTAACCATCAGCCTCCTGATTTGGACCCCAAATTTGCATCTACGGGTTCACACGTGTCATCCCCGTTTGTTGAAGGTGTCATTTTAACCACACCACCAGCGGAGATACAAAACGCGGATCCTGGAATATCGAATGCACCTTCACTGTCACAATCAGTGCCTCCACTGTCTGACTTGTCTCTCAATGTTCCTAGTCTACCGCCACCTTTTCTAGATGTGTCTCTTCAGGAAGGCGACACTGTGGATGAGGTGAGGATTTCTATCTATCTATCTATCTATCTATCTATCTATCTAGCTATCTAGCTATCTATGCTAGCTATGCTAGCTATCTATCTAGCTATGATGGCTTGGTAGCTAGCTATGCAATTATACATTATTCATGCACTCTCTTCGAGATCTTGAAAGTGTTTATATGATAATAATGCCTGTCTATTTTGTGCATTTTTTCTTTTTTAAATTGAGCACCTGTTTCTTTCAGCTTTTTGGGCCATTGAACAGTGAAACCCTCAACGAGGTTCCTGTATCCCGTGCAGTTTGTTTAACAACAGGCGAGTCAGTGAAGACAGCCATCCTTATTGAGCTTGACGTCACTGTAAGATTTATAAAATCTGCTCTTTTTTTTTTTTTTTTTTGCATTCCTCTATGACTTCTTTATTCCATTCAAAATAAATACAGTTTAGTTTTTAAAAGGTTTCTTTTTTTTTTCCCCCTCTCAAGGCTTACCCAATGTTGACCTACCAACCTGGGGATTCATTTGATGTTTTCTGCCCAAATAGAGGCTCTGAAGTCAACCAACTGCTTCGAAGGTTGGGTCTTGAGGATCAGAAGAATCATCACGTGCAAGTTTCTTTACTTGAAAACACAAAGAAAAAAGGTCAATATACACTTGACACTTATATGTAGCATGAATTGTGTTGAAATGAGCAAGCAAGAACATAAAATGAGCAGGATTTCTTTTATGTTATTGGTAATCATGCAGCATTAATTTACTACCAGCTCTGATATATATATATTTTTTCCTGCTGGGTCACAGGTGCTCAGGTGCCCTCCTTTATCCCTCAGAACATTTCTTTGCTGTACCTGCTCACATGGTGTCTGGAGATTCGAAGTGTTCCGAAGAAGGTATGTACAAATATTAAACATTCATTTTGGTTTCAAAAGTTCTCAAGCTCAGGTATATACATATTGTGTTTTTCATTTTATGTTTAAATGTTAAGAACTTGACGTTGTTTGTGGTGTTCCCCAGAGCTCCGTGTTGCTTCCAAAGCTTTTCATTGTATATACAAATGACATATTTAATGTATGATAATCACTAAAACTTATTTGCAGATGATACAAACATTCTACAGCAGTAATTATAAAGAGCTAGTAACTGTAGTAATATGAACAGGGAACTAAAATCTGTCAAAAAGTGGATGGATATAGAGTAAATTCTTTCTTAATTTAAACCAAACAAAATGACATTTGGTAATCTTAGTATTAAGTCTGAATAGCAAATTTCTATTGAAGATGTTCAATAGAGTGGAAATGTAAATGGGGGGGAAAAAAATTACGAGTTAGAATTGTCGACAAGTTTGACACGGAAAGTATGTCAAGACATATTAAAAATAAAAATGGTTATAAAAAACAGAATCTTTTGCCAGAAAGATATTAAAAATACCCACTATTAACCTTGACTATAAATATAATTTATGCAGGGTTTCTGTGCAGACAATTTCTCTTAAATTTTATTGAATTCACACACCCCATTTGCACCATAAATCTGAAGGCAATAAATGTTTTATTTTACACCTCCATCCGTGTAAAGACGGGTCTTAAGGTGCTTTAATAAAGCTCCGTCATGCTTAGAATTTTTACTCGTAAAAAAATCAGGACAACCATTTAGTAGTGTTCAACCTCACTATAATATCAGACAAATGTCAAAATGCTTGTATTAACGTGAGATACCATAGCTTAATTTTGCTTCAGTTATCCCTATTTTTATAATTTGCATATAAACATTTAAGCACGAGATAGTGTCACTTTATTGTATTCTAACTTGTCACTCAATAGCTTTGTGTTACCCCGCATGAATTCAAATGGATTTCATGGCGATGCCAGTTTCTCCATGCCACTTTCAGCCGTGTTTCCTTCCGTTAGGCCTTCTTGCGAGCGCTTGCTGAGCATACAGCAGACAGCGGGCAGAGGAGGAGATTGCAGGAACTTTGCAGCAAACAAGGCAGTGCTGACTACAACCGGTTTGTGAGAGAGTCCAGCGTCAGTATTTTGGAGCTTCTCGATGCCTTCCCATCCTGCTCGCCTCCCTTCAGCATCTTTATAGGTCAGTTCAATTTCTTTGGTCTTCAGTCATTTTGCAAACAGGAGTTGTTTGCGTTGACGTGGTACCGTCACGTAGTCTTTCATAGTTGTATTTTTTGCTGTATAAATATTATGTAGGCTTAAAATAATCCTGTAATTAGTTGCTGAAAGTCAAGGATTTGCTATGAAAAACTGTTCAACTTATGGTTGATATTTTTTATTTTATTTTTTTTAATTTTTAGATCCATTCTAAACCTTCTTCTGCATTGGAAGGGTAACAGTAAGGGAACTTAACAAAGTACAGAACGACATCCATGTTGTACAATCTTGATTAGATCATGACCAAGTTTTTCTACCTCGGTAAATACTTGCCTCCTGCATTTGTATGTTCTATTTTTATTAAAAATACAGTTATGACCTTCCACAAAGCAAAACTAATTGACACTTTGCTAAATCTCTATAGTGGGGCGGGGGGGTTGTCCTGGCTCTGCATTTGTATCCACATATACAAAAAACATCCTTGGTCAATGCTCTATTCTTCCACAAAGTTTTGTTAAATGCATTTTTAAATAATCCTAACTAAACAACAAATATCAATGAAAATATAACCTTTTGGAGAAACAATGTTGGGTCTTTTTTAATTCCTTTTTTTCTTCTCAACATGCATGAGTCATTTTCAAGAAAATTGCAGTTTGAACAGTCTCACGTTTCCATGTGTAGGGTAATGCAATTTCCATCCAGAAAGGGGCGCTGTTGCCTCAATAAAGTAAGCGTTATTGAGGCTGTTTTTTTGTTTGTTTTTATTTTCTCGATAGAAACAGCTTTACACAGATAGCACACAACTGAGGTCTCCTCAGTACGGAAACATTCCTTTCTTTCCTTTCAGCAAGTTATTCATTTTTGTGATTTTTTTTTTCCTCCCCCCGCAATATTAGTATTATTTGATAAGTGCTGTCTTATGTTTATCACACCGTTGTTCATTAACCAGGTGATATTGTGTTCAGTAGACCAAATTTTAGCTGCCAGTGAAATGAGTTAGCGGCAGCTTTACATACAAGTTGTCCTCTAAAACATCTATACTGTATGTCACAGCTATTTTTGGCTTTCATGTTCGTCCTCTTGCTACAGTGCCCCCCCCCCCCCCCTCTGTAGCAGAGATCTGATGTAGAAATCAGCCATCATTATATGAGAAAGTGCGGAGCTAGACGCCTTCTCAGATCAACAGATGTTCTGTTGGTGGATGGAGCACAGGGCACCCCTGCGAAGTGCAGGGCTGATCTTGGGGCAGAGGTTAATAGTGACGCCTGACTCAGCGCGCCAAGGACATTGCGTTATGCACTCCTCCGTGTTCATTAGACTGCAAGATCAGGGTTTATACTTATGGTTTGACAGTAACTATAAATAATGAGGAGAGCATCCGAGAGCACATAAGACTACAGAATACACTGCCTCCGTTCTCTTATTATATGATCCTATTTATTATTTAGTTTTTTCCCCCCATATGTGAAAAGGTCATAGCAGACTGCTGTCCGTAAGCATCTTTTTCATTATAATATACTGCAGGGCTCAAAGGTACTTGTGCCAGGTTGGAGACAAATGATTTCTTTCCCATCTGTAACCATCCTTAGCTTGAACTTGCTCCTCAGTCCACAAAAACATGAACATTGAAAATGAAGTTTTCTTTTTTTTCACCGCCACTCACTACTTGCTTGTTATTCATCGACAAAAAAAAAAAAAAACATTTGAAAAGCTGCTTAGTGAAAGTCTATGAACTTACAAGGCCTCGCTTCCAAAATGAACTAAAAGACGTGTGTGGTATTAACAAAAGTAAGTAATATAAAAGGTAAGGACGCTTCTTTGAAATGTGTAACAACCTTCCCATTCATCTGCAGGCGAGGGAACTATTCATACGTCAATATTTGACCATATTTCTAGAGCTCCTTTTTTTCCATTTTGCACGCAAGTTGAATGGAAAGATGGTAAAGATTAAGTGTCTCGCAGATACAAAATGAAGATTTCTGAAGGCTTTCCATTTTTTTTTTAAAATATAAACTTTAAATTCTCTTCCTCAATTACGAATGGGGTGTACTGCATATTTCATAAGCTGCTTATTGAGGTATGAGATGATCAATTCCAAAGCACTTTTATTTTTATGAACAAATAATGAAATTGTTGTTTTCCCAAGGTTGAGCTGTGTTTATAATTGAGTGCTCATGGGATTTATCTTTCAATACAATAGTATTGATCATAACAATACAAATTTATGGCCACAACTGTGGCGGTCCAGAGTGCTGATCAAAATCAAAATAAGGATTGTTTGGCCTTGGTGGAGGTCAACGCCTCATTGTTTGGTTTTTAGAGAATGGGATTACGCAAAAACTACTTGCTCCCAAATGTAAACAACTTTTTTTTTGACACTATATTTCTGTCTGCTAGGCATTAAATAATACAAGGATCTTTTTGACAAAATTCAGACAGTTTGATTAGCATAGGTTTTTATTTTATTTTATTTTATTTTTTTAGAAAGCCAATGTTTTTGCTGAGTCAATCTGTTAGATTGTCTTCCAAAGTTAGTTTTGTGCATGCCATTCACTTTAAGCGACTCTGACATCAACCTGCTGAGCTGTTTCCCGAACACCATGAGCTGTTAGCAGGTGTCAGGGTAGTAAGAGTGTGAGCAGATTTTGTCCAGCTGTTGATCTTTCCGAGCAATTTAACTGAATGATTTTTTTATTTTTTTTTTGGCGGATCCTCAGCTGCTTTGGTATATTACTCTTTCGGGTTCATCTATTATTCACATCCGAGTTCCAAAGTCATCCAACTTTGCCCACATCAAATCGGTGGCGGTGCAGCAAGCGGAAGCGGCGCTCCTTGTAACGTTTTCTCAATTCCGGCGACCCACCCTCGCTAATGCGGTGAGCACTGCTTATTACCGAAAAGAGGGCACCTTCATGGCTGACTTTGCAATAAGGTTCGCATTAAGCAGTCTGTTCCCCGCCGGCTTCACATCTGGCCGCTTGGGATTCAAATGGCCTGACTTTGTAATTTTCGTAAACGACTTAAAAAGCAGACTGAAATGTTTTGGGTGAGAGTTAACTGAAAAATGCTCATTTTCTTATTTTTATTTTTTTATTTTTAGAGCATCTCCCCAAGTTGCAGCCAAGGCCTTATTCAGCTGCCAGGTAAGGAGACGGAAAAGAGCATCATTTTCACAACTATGACATCATTTGTTAGCATTAACATGGCCTAGTCACAATGATGAATGTCTGTCTTATTCCAACCTTAATATTCCGGCTCTCATTTCCTCTCTGGCGAAAAATAGTTTAATGCTAGCAATAGGTAATTGAAATTAAGATAATCCTGAATTTGTTTCGACAGTGATTATTAGCAATTTTTGCATATGGGAATTACACTGAAACGTTGACAAATGTCTTAATTAACCAAAATGCAGTTTTGTTCTAGTAATGAATGGATGAATGAATGAATGAATGGCTTTCCAAGGGGATAGTTGATACATCTGCTTTGCGCACAATAAACTCATCAAATATTATACACTGAAGTGAATATGTATTGTTCTCATTTGTTTGGAAGAGATTGGATTACAGTATTTCACTCCTAAAGGAAATGATATGAATTCGAACCGACACTCGCAATTAAAAATGCACCTCGGTGGATAATTCGCGAGGGTCAAACATTTCATAAAATACGCATTAGTGATACTTGATGGGTTTTATGATTTAGTTGATGATCTGTACAATCTACTAATGCAACCAATACTACATCAAATGTTCTGCCTTATTTAGAGATAATAATGTTCATTTTCGACATGTGCTATTTACATTTATTATTATTATTATTATTATTATTATTATTTATTTTTTTTATTATTTTTTTTGTGCTTGTTTGTCATGGTGTAGAACTGCATTGCATCATACTGAGCTATACAGTATTCATATTTTGCCATGCCATGTTGCTAGGGTAACCAAATTGTAAGAAATGTGTCTCAGTGTTCGACATGGTCCCATTCGTGGTTTGACGGTGGTTTTAAAAAGTAAAGGTTTCAATAACCGCCAATACTGGCTGTGACTGTTAATGAGCTCTTCTTTTCTCTTTTAAGGGATGTCATAGCACAATGTGATTGGCTGCTCACAGAGTTGAGTTGAGCTGCTTCATGGAAGTACATTTCCGCCAATTAACTTGTTTAAAATTCTTTATTCTTGGCAATCAGTGAGGGGAGAAGGAGGAGGGGTGACGAAGGGAAGCTAGACGCAAAAAGATAGTTATAGTTAAATGTGCATTGTCTTTAACTCATTCAGTCTCAAAACGTCTAAAAACCTTTTTAAATACTTTGTCCTTCCCTCCCACATTTTTTTTTTTTATGCAAGAGTATACAGACGGCTTTGCTGTATCTTATTACATGAAGAGGTGGCTTAAAGCAATGATGCTTATTAAAAAAAAAAAAAAAAAACGGTCAGCAGGTGGCAGAAGAGTATAAGAGATCAGCCAATGACATGTTGCAACAAGCTCTTTTTGACAATGTTTTCACCATGAATGTGAATATTGATGAAACTTAGCTATATGCTATAATGCTAATTGCTTCAAAACGGAAACGGATACAAAAAAAAATTTTTCAGACAAAATAAAAGACTCTAATTTTTCTTTTGGTAAGTCCATGTTTTTAGAGCAATAGAACACAATATTCTGTTGGCCTTGCAAAATCAGTCAAAGTCCAGAAAAATAGCCGGGAACAAAGGTTTTTCTACGGTGAAAATGTGAAGGAGTAAATGAGTTAAAAATAAAAAAAAATGGTGCCAGCGTGTACTAGTTAACTCCGAGGACAATATGAGTAGCCTATGGCTCCGTTCTAAAAATAGCTCACCAGTCAGGACACTGTGACTTTCTAAAACAAATCATTCAAATGAAAGTATATTGTGGCATGAAAACTTTTGACAAAACCATCATGTCTGATTGTGTATGTGTAACCTAAAATTTGTTTCTGGTGACGGTATATTTTTGTGGTTTCTGAACATTTAAATATATAAATAAAGAAGACTTGACTTGACATTTACAAGAACCATTAAGGTATTGACTCGTGTTACTGGTCTAACTTTCTACCTGAAAGAAAGAAACTTAGGGTCACCTTCTCCAACCTGCCTACTCTGGAGCCCATGTTAAGTGCACTTCAGTGCATAGATGTGATTCGCTAATGAACTCTATGATGGGAGAACTTGGAGCAAAACAAATGGACTATTGCGAGTCTTTTATTCAAATCAGCGTTCCATCTTTTTTGCCTCACTTAGCCAGTCATCGATTTGCGCTTCCTGTTAAGCTAGTACCCATTAGGGCCTGCTTTAGAGCTCGCGAGGAACATGAGCGTCGAAGACAAGGTCAGAACTTATCAGCTGCTCTCCTACTCGCTTTGCTGCTTCCTTGATTGTGAAAAGGGCGCGTGCGAGGGAGGGAGAAGGCGACTGTAGTTTAGCAGATAGTGCAGACTCCAGACATTAGAGGCTTGCATTATTGATGTTCGAGTCAATGGAGTCTCCAGCAGCAAACAGGAAGTAGGAAGGAGAAAAATTGACAGGTGCGAGGGTCCTCGGGGAGGATGTAACTTTTTTTTTTTTTTTTAACTCTCTTGGATGTAATTTTTGTGATTTGAGAAGCATCATGTGTAAGGTTGCTTATCTAAATGTGCCCTGTAATTGGCTGCGACCAGTCCAGGGTGTAGTCTGCCTCTTGCCCAAGTCAGCTGGGACAGACTCCAGCTCACCTTTGACCCTGAAAAGGACAAACACTATAGAAAATCAATGCATAGAACAAGGATGTCCTTTTTGGCCAGGCAGGTTTGAATAAATCGTCAAATTTACATAAAAAACAACAACATATCTTTCTTTAAAGTTATGTTATTTTTTAAAGGAATTTTTTTGTATTACAGTCAGCTCAGAAAAGCAGTAAAATGTAGACAGATGGATGGACATTCATCATATTATACTGGTATTTAAGCAAAAAGTGAATGATATAAAATGGATCCTGAATCCTTCAAATGTTCTCTAGGCCCTCGGTGGGGAAAAAGTTTGGACAGCCCGGGTAGACATATAGATAGCGCCCTCATTTTCTCTGCCACATCTTATTTTCACATCACATTTAAAGTCTTTTCATCTCTTGTACTTTGATCAGCTGCTGTCCAAATGGGTTTTTTCATAAGTTGTTTTTTGTCTGAATGGTTTCCATCGTGCTTTTCTGTACCTCTCTGTTTTCCATCCGCTCCTCTTCTTTTTCACTAGATCTCCCTGTCATCATCGTCTTCCTTCTCACTACCATTTTTTTCATTTTTTTCTTTGTCTGTCGTCTCTCAAACTCGCAGCTCCCGCCTTCAGCACCCGGGCAAGCTGAATTTTGTCTTCAGCGTGGTCGAGTTCCCACCATGTTCAGGTCGTCCTGTGGGGAGGCGGGGCTTGTGTACTGGTTGGCTGTTTGACCTCGTCGCGCCTCTTCTGGTTCACCCGGGGAAGGCTGAATCGCAGTGTCACGTGGCCGCACCGCGGGTGAGTACACATGAAAAAGATCAAATTGAAACAATACAAGTATATAAATGTTTGTATACTTGAGAAAATTTCACAAAAAAAGTTGTTTTTTTTCAAATTTAATAAAAATAAAAGCAGTCAACAGTGGCAAAGAGCAGCAAATAACAAACGAAAGTTTTAGAGTGTACTAATCAGATCAGATTAGATTAGATTAGATTAGATTAGCCTTTATTGTCATTATACAATGAAATGAAATTTAAGCTCTACCATAAGTACACACATAATAGACAGATAAAAATATATGCAATAAAATAAAATAGGGTAGAAAATAAAATAGTATTGGTTTTATTTTATTTTCTACCTTATTTTATTTTATTGTATATATTTTTAGCTGTCTATTATGTGTGTACTTATGGTAGAGTTTAAATTTCATCACCATCAGTTTGCCGTTTATCCACTTTATATCTATTTCTATTTCACATATGTATCAGTGGTCAGAATTTTAAAGCCAATGTTGGAGTACAGTAGGGATGTTAAATACCACTTTTTTCAGACCAATACCAGTATGAGTACTAACGATACCAAGTACCAATACCATAAGTACTTTTGGTACACGAAATTACCCCCACCCCAATAAAAAACATATTTTTCTTTTAACGAAAGATCTATATATACCAATATAGCATTTTTTTCCCTCAAAATGGCTATAAATTACCATTTCAATTACCGATACATTGAAACTAATACTTGGTATCAGTATTCGCCCATCACTTGTTTACAACCTCTGAAGCGCAAAAAACGTGCTTCAGTCAACTGGAGATGATGCACAAGTCTAGATTTGACAAGGGAACGTCCACAATTTATGATTGCTCCACCCAGAGCGTGTATCTGGCACATCTGGCAGTTGATGTGAGAAAATGCGCCTAGCAGAAAATCATATAGCTGTGCGTTTTTTCCTCTCTTATGCACATAGGATCATTTGGCCCCAGGTGAACAAAAAACAAGGGATAGCAGTGTAGGATTTTTGCCTTGGTGGAGGTCTTTGAATGCCTTATTTGTGTTTTCTCCTGAGACTCCACTGATTACCCGGGTTTGGGCCTGTTATGTGGGGTCGATTAAAATCAAATAGAATTTGAATTAAAGCGGCTAAATCCTCTCCATCACACACTGTGGATTTTAGTTGGAGCTCATAAGTTTTCTCATTAGCCTGTCTTAGAATGTTAAGTAGATCAATTAATAGATTGGGAGGCCCGCAGTTGCTCCTCAGCAGTGTTCTAATTACTTCCATTATTTCGAATGCACACTAATGTTCTGTGACCCTCACGCCTCAGATCCATGTGAGCTTGAGGCCCAACTGCTCCTTTCGACATCCACCTGACACATCAGTGCCTCTCGTAATGGTTGGACCTGGCACAGGTGTCGCACCCTTCATTGGCTTCCTCCAGCAAAGGTGAGCACATGTATATTCATGCCTTCTTGACTGCTTTTGTGCAGATTGCGGCTCTGACCTTTCCAGACTTGGTAATAGATATTCACAAATGTTCGTGCAATATTTAGAAGCAGTGTTGGAGAACAGGTTACAAAGTTGTGCGTTCATATAATATAAGCACATTTTAGCAATGACTCATCATTACTTTCCCCTGAAAAGTAATCACAGTAAAGACTCTTAATTGAACATAGTGAAATGCATTGTGGGAGTATTTAAATTAACATATACGTCTGACATCATCGTTTTCAGCGCGTTGCGACTCGCGTGTCCATGCACGGCAAGAGGAAGGAGAGAGATTCGCGGTTTGAAGATGTCAAGTACAGTCATTATTTTGAGTGTGTGTCAGCATAAAAAAAAAAAATATATATATATATTAAGGTCAACAGTGTTGTCTACGAAGTTTCAATAACGGATCGCAGGGTGCTTTAAAGGCTGTTACTTTTTAAAGCAAGTAATCAGTAAAGTAACTAAGTTACATTTCAAGGTATCTTGTGGCGACACTAATCACTGCACATCTCCAACTAATCTGCTCTGACAGATGAATGAGTCCCTCCTCAAGCTTCATAGCTGTTGACGTCATTCTATCTCATGAGGCATAATAAATATAAACGCTGAATCATGCCAGCGGTTGTTTTAGTCATCTCATTAGGAATAAATGAGGTCGCTTACAATGTACACATTCGCACGTCTGTACATGATTTGGTGTGTAATGAGTAGCCAGGACTCACTGCAGCACATGGATGCATATTGATTTTAATATACACTAATTATAATAGTCATGGAGTAAATCATTGTAAGCTAATGCTGACGTAAGGATGTTTTGTACGAGCTGTTGCTTGCAGATTTCCTAATTTAAACTCTAATTATAGATGTCAGGAACATTTGGATGTAACCCTCCAAAATTTGGGGAGGTTCTGAAATGATGGCGAGGCCACGATTGCAAGATGACCTGTCATAAAGCGTTAATGTGACCGCGCGACGCTTCCCTCGCCCGAGCTGATGGCTGCGCATTGGACCGAGGCCGCGTCGCCCTGCACTTGTCAGGAAACAGCGCAAACCTTTTTAGTGTGACTGACACGTTTAAGTCACGGGTGACTTTTTGCGCAGATGAGGTGGCGCCCCAGTCGGCTCCGATTGTCTCCAACCCACCTGGAAAGCCGTCCTGCTTTTTGGAGGCTGGGGTGCGTTGGCAGTGACTGTAGTTAAAGCCGTATATCTGACATGTCACTTTGATGGATGGACATTTAAAGACATTTACTTGATAAATGAGTGTAAAATTGCGTCGTATTTTAAAAACATTTTATGATGTCAGGTTGTGCACTCATTTTTTTTATGTTCTAAAAATATAGTAAGCTTAAAAAAAAAAACCTGCTTAAGCAAAAAATAAAAATAAAAAATCATGGCGACAATACAGACGGGCTGTACTGTAGAAAATTCAGAGCTTAATGTCTTTTAAAAAATTACAATTCAAAAAACAATTTCGTTAACGAAATAAAATAAAAACAAAGATGCTTTTTAAAAAAAGAAAATAACTGAAACTACATTTTATGTTTAAAAAAAAACAAACAAAAAAAACAACTATAACAAAAAATGTCCTTTGTTTTAGTCTTTGGTAATTAATTTAATGCATGAGCCTTTGTTTTTTGAATTTTAATTTTTTTCTTTAGTTTTAGTTAAGTAAAATAACCTTTTATAGCACCTGTGTTTTTTTTGACACCCTCTCTTCTTACTTTGACCATCTCCAAACATTTTTGTTTTTATTTTAGTTGAACTGAGTCAAATGCCATTTTTAGCATATGTCGCGGGCCACTAAAAAATGGACGGCGGGCCGCAAATGGCCCCCGGGCCGTAGTTTGGATACCTCTGTTTTCGCGCCACCTCTTATTCATGAACTAAATGGATTAGAGGAACAAAACACAATGAATCAACATTGCAAAACAATTTGAAATATCAACATTAGCATTTTAACATTTTATTTATGCAAATCTGTTTGTTAGACAGCAATATTCAAATCATGACTTCAGGTTTGTTTCTCTTAAATACAAAGGCAAGAACCCCGAAGCAAATGCCTCCTCGCTGCGCTTTTGTTGTGGTGACTGTATGTTTTGTTTTCCTTTCCCCGGTTGGAGCTTAAACTCACACGTACAGAATTGAGCAAGTCTTCCCACCTCCTCCTTTGCAACTCACGCTGTTGTCTGCATGGAGCGCAGGTGGGTTGCGTAAATCTGTCCCGTAGTGAAGCGGCGTCGTTTCCAAATACGACCCCGGCCGATTGACGTCTCCTCCGCGATAACAATCACCGGTTTGTCAACAGGGGCGCCGTATCTGCCCCTGGGCCTGAAAAGCATCCTGTTTGCAGTACGCAGTCACGCTGAGACCCTTCCATCTCGACTTTGAATGCTAATCGATGCTTGTTTGTAAAAATACATCTTTGAATTCAGATTGCTCCTGGAAGAAGCCTCTCGTAAAGGTCACAGAGTCACTAGGTGGTGCCGAATTTATTATTATTTTTTGAAACAAGCTTCCGAGCTCAGTTGTCTGGCATTGATCTCTGCGCAAGATTCTATGTTGAATCATGTGATGTCTGCTTGTTTTTTTTTCCTGCTCACAGCAGTGACGACAGTGAAATAAATATAACACTGAGCCGTCACCTGTCATATCCTTTACGATGTTAAAGAGAAAATTGATGCCAGGGGCTAAATCTGACAAGGATGACAACCAGCTAAAGCCTGTGTAGGACAATCCAATACAAGAAAGAAATTATTAAAGGTTGAATTCTTTGCTTTTATACTATAATTTCATTTCGTTTTTCATTAATTTCAGGCAACAACTTACAGTTGAACACAGGAGCAACAATTTATACTGTAGTTTCATAATATGAACAGGAAAAAAAATAAGCAGTTTTATCATAATATATAAACAATATCGTGGCGTATCATTAACTTAATTTTTAAGTGCTAATAATGGTGATGTTACCATCGGCAACAGTTATCACATTCTTATCGTTCATACCAGCAATGGTAGTACATTATATATTCCAAGAATATCATAGTAAGAAAAAGACATAAACATACATACCAACAGTAGTAACAGCAAGTATTTATAAATTCAAGGCCCTCTCTCTGAAATATTGTGACCAAAACATGTTTTTATATAACATTTTAAATCTAAAAATATTTTGGGATTGTTTATGTTGAATACTCGGACTATTCCAAAGTTTCACTCCACATACTGACACACAAAAATATTTGCAATTTATTCTGAATTTTGGGAAGTAATTCTCCATATGATAATACTGATTTGGTTATTTATTTCTGATTTTCTGCTGTTTCCTATAGTTTGTTAGCAGAGAACTATGCAAAAGGGCTTCAATCGATTTATGTTGCATATTTGTATCAGTGTATAATGAGTAATCAATTTGATTAATTGACAATTGTGATTTTGGAGTTGACTCCATTTGTGTGCGCATAACAGGAAAAAGCTTCACCATGTTTACTTCAAACTCTGGGTAGTTTGCCGTCTAACTCGTCTATGCATCATTTTTCTGCTCACTACATAACCAGCATTAGAAACTGAAGTTTTAAAAGTTTGGAGATTCTCAAATCCCCAAAAAGTTTATTTTTATTTTACCCGTACGACTACTGTACATCTTAAAATCCTTGGCAGTCAATTACAGATCACATATAAAGACAGAGACATTTCCACTGTCACCGAATGCAAATGGAAGCAAGTCTGCCTGCTCGGAAGTCAGGCGATTGAACCATCAGTGACCTAATGAAATGCGGCGTACGAGATAATTGGGATGTTTACCGAGTCTTAACCTTCGGCCCTCCCGCTTCTAAATGGCGCGCCTCGAGTACCGACCAAATGGAGCGCTCCAGTTGCTGCTCTCCTCTTGGGATTGTGTTGCATGCTGTTAAGATCGCGCAGATGCAATGATATAATTTGTATTCAGGGAAAGGCGCCGGTGTGGCCTGCTCAGAATGGAACCCGGGTTTTTTTCATATTGGTATTGATCCCTTCAGGCAGGCGGTGAGTGGAGACGAGCACACTAAAATGAGTTTACTTGAGGCTGTTTGCGGATCAGAACAATCTTGCCCGGGATGCAAAATGGAAGGAATTGGAATTACAGCCAGACGGCTTTGTTACCAGATCCAAATGAAAGACTTTGAACGGATTTTGCAATTTAAAAAATGTGCAGAATTTCCCAAGTTAAAGATTAGATAGCTCTTAATATGAAAAGAAAAAATGCACTGAGCTGTCACTGTCTTAAAAATACGATTATGCCATCTAGAGGCATTTTTTTTTTTTTTACAGTACAATATATCTTTTTAACTCATTCTTATGAATAAAAGATGCTGTTATATCTGTTTCCATTTGTCTGCAATTAGCATTAGAATATAGCTAGGTTTTCGTCAATATTCACATTTCTGGTGAAAACACTGACGAAAAGAGCTTGTTGCAACATGGCCCTGGCTGATCTCTTATACTCTGTTGTCACCTGCTAGTTTTTTTTTTGTTTGTTTTTTGTAATAACTACCATTTCTTTAAGCCACCTATTCATGTCAGAAGCTGCATGAAAACATTCTGTATACTCTTACATAAATTAATAAACAAAAAAAAGTGTAAACACAGTTTTAGGAGGGAAGGACAAAGTATTAAAAAGCATTTTTTTTTTATACGTTTTTGGAATTGAATGCGTTAATTATGATTAAAAAAATTTAATTGCTTGACACCCTTAGACAAAATAGTAGCCAACAAGTAAAAAATGCTCTGAGGTGAAACTGGCTGTGACAAGATTATGAATAATATCTAATCTAATATCTAATTTCTAATAATTTAGGTTGCACTTGATGTAAAAAGTTTGCGTACCACTGCAGTGGAGTATTGAGCAACAATGAAGTTTATTTAAATGGAAGTTATACTTTGAGGTCGCTCACTACATGACAGCGAAGCTGAGAGAGAGCGATTCTGCTTCCAACTGACTTTTGTTTCCAATTCTGGCAGGCTTGATAGACGGCTCCTCTTCGCTTTTCTTGCCTGTCTCCTCTTTGCACATTTCATCATGCTGTCAGGGGAGAAATACGCGCACCTGAATCCTCCACTAAATGTAGAAGCAATCACGTTTGTTTACTGTTCGTAAATGCTTTTTTTATTTTTTATTTTATTTTATTTTTTTTATCCTTGCGAGCAGGCTGGTGATTGCATAAAAGTTTGTGCTAAATGTATATTATGTGCAGCTGGTCACTCGAATGCCGTTATCATTGCTTGAAATGCTATTCTGTACGTTTGACACGTTCACCCAATAAGCGGGCACGCAAGTGAGAGCTTCTTCATCTGATGTTTAAAAATTGAGATGACACATTTTTGAAAAAAAAAAAAAATATCGCTTCATGTGGTTCTCACTCATTCAAACTTCCAAACACCATAAATGGTTTATCAGCTACTAAATTATCACATTCATTTATATGCATTGTGCAGCAGACCATTTAGGAGTTAGCTGCTTAATTGTAGCGCACGCACACACACAGCGGATGATTCATTCTTCGTGGATTGTAAAGGACGCCCAAGGATAACAAGCATTTCCCAAAAGAGATGATGTAACGAGCTCAATTGAATTGTTTTGCTATTGATGACTTATTTTGATGTTTATAATTGAACGAGATTGCAAAGTTTGGTGAAACGTTGTTCTACAGGACTCACAGCAGGCAAAAATGGGCCATGGTCAGGATGTCTTTGGTATGTTTTCCACTCTCTCCAGTCACCTCTCTCTTTGCAGATGGCAGGAACAGATAATGCTTTTGAGATTCTGCTGACTGATGATGGCATCATGAAAGGTTGACGCGGTCAATATTTTTCTTTTTCTTTTTTTAATCCGGGATATAGTTAGCACCTCTCCACCAGGTGTGGAATAGAAGAGGGGGCTGTCACTCTTTTGCTTCCACCTGCTAAAAAATGATTTTCCAAATTCCACAACCCCAAATAGAATTCATGGACATTTGCTGTTTGTGTGCACTCAATCACTGTTGGACACACACAGTATGATATTTAATGTTCTCCCCCTGTTTACAGTGATGGAACGTATCCCTCTTTAGTTATACACATAACGTCCTTGCAGCAGTCGTTTCTGCGCATAAGGCAATTGCTGTCACTGCAGATGTTGCTTAACTGTGTCACCAGTCTTCTTTAACCTCTGCCGCGAGAATGGATTCTCACTCGTCCATCTGCTTCTCTCGCTGTGAATGAAGATTGACTGACTGATAACGGTCCCTATTTGACTTTCAGAGAAAAGGAGAGGCAACGGAATCCTGATGCCGTGTTTGGCGAGACCTGGTTGTTTTTTGGGTGTCGCTACAGAGACCGAGACTACCTGTTCAGGTGAGGTTGGTGTGAAGTTTATATATTTCCAGTGTATATATACACAATTGCATACTTTTCCTAACCTTTTGTTAATCACATATTCTGCTACAGTATATACATCTAATTCTGAATGAACTCATATCACATCTGGTGTGCCTCAAGGGTCTATACTTGGTCCTAAGCCGTTTCTTTCTCTCATTAATGCAATTTTTTGGTGTTTTGGTGTTATTATTATTATTATTATTATGTTTTATTAATATGTTATTATGTTGTTAATCCACGCACAGATTGAGTTGCTCCACATATTGACTTGATTCACAGGCATATTACGTTCCCCTTCATCTGACAATTAGTGTAGATTTTAAACATAGAAGTGTCAAAACATGAAAATTAAATTGCACTAAAAAAAAATTTGCCACCAGAGGGTGCTAGAACCGCACAAATGGAAATCAACTTGACTTTTTTTTTTTTGAACAGATGTGAAATATCGTGAACGTGATGACGATATTGTGGCAGTTTTAATATCACGATATCGCGCTTATCGTGACATCCCTAGTCATCTCGTTACCTGAGCCCTGTGCAATTGTGATGTAATTTTCAGTTGACAATAAGTGGCAAAATGTCTCACATTTTGTGAATAACAGTTCTCTCATTTGAATGCCTTAAAGACGCAGTAACCGAGCGTATGGCTGCCGCTGCCCTGTGAAATTGATGATTCCAGCACATATGTAAATGACTGAATGAATATACATCAGCGTGGGTGGAGTATTTCGCGAAACTCTCGTGTCTGCAACTGGCCGTCCGCCTACTATCAACGTTTGCTCAGCACTGGTGCATTGATCAAGTTGTTCCACAGGATTAATAGTGTGCATGGATTAGCGGCCTTAATCACAAGAATAGATCACAGGCGGTGTGATTTGATCCCCTTTGTTTTCCTGTGTGTTTGGTCAATATCGCCAAACAGCGAGGTAGTGTTTGCCCACTTTGTGGAGCTCTCTGAACAACATCATCATTGTTGACAAAAGCTATCAGTCTGTGTTGTACTGTATGATACAACCATGACTTGTACGTACTTAATTTAATTTAAAACTTTCAACCTGCTGCTTTTGTCAGCTGTCACATGTTAAATGTTATTTAGTCAGGTCTAAACGGGCCTTCCTGTTTTATTAGGCAAAATTTTTGTTGTTGAGTTTTCTTGACCTGGTCATCGGTGAATGTTTTTTTTTTTTTTCTTGACCAGGGAAAGAATTCTTTGGTCATCCAATATATTATTATTATTATTTTTAATAGCCAATAGCTTTTTTGTGTGTGTGTGTGTTTCTGAGCTCCCCAGTGCGGTCTGTCTGTTTAAAAAAAAAAATTCCAAACGTTTGACTTGGCCAAACTCAATATTTTTGCTGTCTTTCTGGGGTTGGTTTGTTTTGATTTTTCAGCTTAATAATGGCTCGCTTTACTGATAGTGATAGCTCTTCAGATCTCATATTGAGGGTTGACCGCATCAGATTCCAAATGCAAATAGCACACTTGAAATGAACTTTTATCTGCTCCTTGTAAATGGGATAAAAACATGCACACACCTGGCCATGAAACAGCTGAGCAACCAATTGTATTTTTTTTTTTACTTTTGGTCCTTTAACTCATTCACTGCCATTGACGGAAAAAGACGTCAAATGATGCATTTTTGCTGGGCTGGCAGTGAATGTGTTAAAAAGTGTGGGGGGGGCTCATATACCAACTGCAATTTCAACACGCTTCAACAGATTTAAATATAAACATCCTCTGATCGATTAATGCCCATCATTTCAAAGCCAAAAAGATGAGAATTGTCCAATATCCCAAAATGTATGGACCTGTGTGCGTGTGCGTGTGCTTTATTTTAATCAATTCAGGATTGCATGCACATTATTTTTAAATCATCCTCACTGTGGGAGTCAAATTTGTCTAGAATCACACAATCATTTAAAAATTTACCGGCTGTCAGGTACTATTAAACCAATCACAATCTTGAAAAATAAATCAAATCACATTTTGGTGCTAAATTATCAAAAATAACATATTGCAATATACAAATGCAAAAGCGTTAAGAATGTGAAAATGTATTAGAATGGGTGAAAACTATTTTCTTCCCCATGTAATTGGTACTAAAAAAAAAAAACTTTTAATCATCTCCCTGCTGCCAGTCATCAAGACTCTCAGCAGTCTAACTATTGTGAGTCTAAACACAGCACAGAAAATATCAGAATAAAAATATGCAGTATTGCAATGAAGTACACTGGCGGCATTACTAACTCAAGTCCTCACCTGTAACAGCTGCACAGAGCAAGAATGATAAAGAAAGATAAAGTTCTTGGTGCCGAGCTCACCTCTGTCATGGAGCTCAGCATGGTATCACCATGGCAACCTCTAGCCTGCCAAGTCTAATCATACACCTGTCTGACATTTGTCAGCTTTTCCAGACAGCGCTTCGTGCTGATTTAAGCAGTGTTGGTCAGAATTTAAAAAAAATATATATGCTAAACAATACAACACAACAGATGAATCATTTTTTCCTTCTACTATTGTGTTTTAAAGAAGTCATTTGTTTACCTGAGGCACACACCTTGACTCCCTATCTCCATAGTTTCCCTGAAGAGTGTTTGTGCTCATCTCCCACCTCGGGCCGTGTAGATAGCGAAGCGGAGGAGACAAGTTGGCAAGCTCACCTCGCCTGGTCGGGAGCAAGGGTGCACCCAACAGCAGGATTGATTAGAAAAATGCGTTTGGAACAGCGCCTTGACCTTTTCTACTTTTCTTGTTACGCAAAATAAATTAGCTGTCTGGCACGGCTTTTACTTGGACCTTTTGCTCATCGGGGTTGTTTTTCGATTGAGCCTGACAGTTGTTTTTGTTCTTTTTGCAAATATTTGGTGAGGAGATCTGCACGGAATATCTTAAGGGGATGTTGCGAGTGTTGGTGTGCGGCGTCTCAAGGCCATTTTCTCTGCATATCCAGATTTAGTTTGTCCTCACGAGGACGGAAAAACACGCCGCAAGGCTCTTGGAAAAGGAATACTTGTACAAGTACTGACATTACAGGCATTCCCGATCCGCCGATTGTGTGCATTTGTAATTGTGAGTGTGCCTACTTGATATATTTTTACTACACTCACAGGGCACAGATACTAAGCAGATGCGTTTCGAGAGCCTGTAGAAAAAGTACTTGATGATGATGATGACCTCATTGTTTTCCCCTCTATTTCCCCCGCAGAGAGGCGCTGGAGGGTTTTGTTTCCAGTGGTACCTTGGACCACCTCAAGGTGTGTTTCTCCAGAGACAACCGAAGGGAGGAGGAGGACGTCGTCTCAGGAGGACCTCCAAGATATGTCCAACACAACCTGCTGCTATACAGCCACAAAATTATCAACATCTTGCTCAAACACAGCGGTTGCCTCTATGTTTGTGGGTAAGACTTTTTTTTTTTTTTCTTTTTTTTTTTTTTCTTTTTTTTTTTTTTTTTTAAATCTTGTGACTTTATGATACAGTGGAACCAAAATGTCTTGGCATGAAGTAGAATTAAGATTCAGAAGGGATCTCCAAGCCCTTATTGATTACTTCATTAAGAAGTCTGCACCAATACTTCCTGTCTGTGCTAAAAAAATGTCTTTTATTTGAACATTTACAGTAGTGATGTAACGATGATCGCAATTTTGTGATATCGTGATATTAAAACTGCCACAATATCGTCGTCGTCGTGTTCACAATATTTTAAAGGAACACAGCTGTTAAAAAAAAAAAGTCAGGTTAATTTCCATTTGGGCAGTTCTAGCACCCTTTAGTGGCTAGTTTATTAGTGCAATTTAATTTTAATTAGGGATGTTTTGGCCTTCTATGTTTAAAATCTATGCTAATTGTCAGATGAAGGGGAACCTAATTTGCTTGTGAAGCGATCAATGTGTGCTTGCTTTAGCAAGTAAGTGCCTCAATATTGTTATTAAAGATTGTAGGTGGTTTATATGCATTGCTGTTATGTACAAAAGCACAATATTGTGCTTTTTTGTTTTTTTTAGCTCTTTATTTATTTATTTTTTTACAATATTGTGATCTTTTTTAAATATCACCCCCCATATATATATATATATATATATATATATATATATATATATATATATATATATAAATAATATGGAGTTTATATGGGCTTAATTTCAGAAATATTAAAAAGATACCGATAGAAAAAGAGATTTACAACGGTTTTGAATAAATTAGGTAGAAATAATTTATTACAAGACTGTAAGCCAGTCTTGATTGGAGTGGAAATATTATTTTTCATCCACTTCACACTGATTAAGATTAATAAAAGAAGGCCGTGCACATGCATGCTAAATAAACTCGTTGATGAATCTCCTGCAAAGAATGCAAATGCACGTTATCGTGTTGTTGCTGCGGACCAACGGAAAGTTTTGAGGCACTTTTTCCTCGGCTACAATAACAAAGCAGCTTAAATATTATTTTCTGCATACCTCCAGCTTTATGCACTTGCCATATATTTGTTTCTGTCAGTGTAGTTTCAGGAAGACAATGAATGATGCATAACAATGAACCACGCCAACAGTTTTATGGCTCAGAGTCTCATGATTTATCGAGAGGGTCTCACTTTTCATCACTGCGGGGCTACCTGCTTCTCCTAAATGATCTTTGAAACATCCGGACTAAATTAATTAAAACAAATTCCACCTCTACGTCAACCGAATGATGAATCTCTCACCAAAATGCTGCATTTGCAATAGATAGGCAATGTCAGAATTTTTGATTTATTGAGACCGTCATTCATTACGTGCAACCGCATACATGGGGGCGATGCAATTTTTCAGTTGCGATGTTAATGATAGAACTTAAAAGTAGAGAATTGTAACCACACAAAAGCAACAGTGTATGCTAATGAATAATGTTCATTGTGCGATGTGATAGAAACTAGTAGATTAATAGTGCAATAAGAAGAATACATTGTAAAATGTCTGTGCAGGGTACACAGACATTTTATACACAGCATCAATTTTTCATTATGTTTGGACCTAAAAAGAAATTCCTGGCAAGATGTTCCCCCCGAGCTCTGACACATGCGATATTTCCCTTCTCTTCCCATCTATTCCACCCTCACCAGGGATGCGAAAAACATGGCTAAAGACGTAAACGACACCCTGATGGAGATGATCAAGAGTGAGCTCCAGGCGGACCAACTGGAGGCCATGAAGCGACTGGCTGGCCTGAGGGAGGAGAAACGCTACTTAAAGGACATTTGGGGATAAACGAGGAGAAAAAAAAAAAAAATTAATCGTGATCCAAAATTCAACATGAGAAAATGGCGTGTTGACATCATCTCATGTTGAGCAAAAATGACCTTTGCGAAGCATTTAAGTCAGCTTTAATGGAGGGATTTCATTGAGACTGAAACTGGGATTGGCTTCCTCCCGAGATAAACAACAAAATCATGTACGCACACATGCACAAATATGAAAGGATTGTGCAGTTTTTAGAAATAGATTTTTTCTTTTTTAGTATTTTGGCATTTTCTTTGGACGTGCGAAACCCACTGCCAGTGTAATACACCGCATTTGCAAAGAACTTCAATAACTCCACATAAAACACTTGAATTTGTTTTATGCTGATTTATATTGTGCATAATATCGAACTATTATGGACTTTTCTTGCATCAGTTTTTAAAGAGTAAGTTTGAGCAAAACAAAAACTTTTCTTGATTACACAATAACAAGGCTTGTTTTTATTTTATTTATTTTTTTCATGACCAAGTGAGGATAAGTGGTAGAGATGATGGATGGATGATAAAAGTGAGAAGTTCAGAGTGAGCATAGAGAGGGCATAAAGATCCATCGTAAAGCTCAGCCCTGAGCTCTCAGAATAATTCATCTGACTTGACTTTGTTTGTTTGTTTGGACCTGCCCGCATGCACAATGTTATTTTAGACTCCAAATGTCGCCTCAGCTGGGCTACAATCTCGCATACAAAACACCGCCCGCCATCTTGTGTGGTCTGGAGATAAAATAAATTCAAGAATCAACTTTAGTTGTCTACTATTTTGACATTTTATTGCTCAAATTGAATCTCGTGGGTCTTCAGGTGCGAATTACCTGATTTGATCAAATTTGAGCAGCAATAGGGGAAGTACAGTGCCATCTTTTTTTTTTATTTTATTTTTTTATTTTTTATTTTTTTTAACTTTTGTCACATTGCCGTTTTCAAAGATATAAAATAAGATTTGAAAAAATTGTGGATTTTTTGGGGTTTCTTTATATTTGAAGTTTCAAATATGCACAAGTATTATTATTATTATTATTATTATTATTATTATTATGGTAGGGGTCTATGAGAGAGTGTGCAGTAAATTATCATGGGAAAATTCTTATGCTGCCTGGTTAGGTTTAGGGTCTAAAGTCTAAAAACAAAGAGGTACTTTTCTCTGTTGCGCAATATTATCTGCCAAGGTCATACTGTGCTATCATCATGTACGAGAAGTAAAATGTCCATGTTAAAGAAAATGCAAGTGTCCACACAGGCAGACTTTATTTATCATCATTAGTCATTTAGGTCAACATTCAATCATTTGGAAATCATCAGGGAACTTCAAGAGTCACTTGTCTGCACTGAGAGAAAAGGGGGTGAATATTTTTGCATGTGCCACTTTTTAGTGTTTTATTTGTTAAAAAAAATAAATAAATTATAATATATACATTTTATTCCACTTAATGATTGTGTCCAACTTGGTGTTGATGCTACACAAAAAAAAAAAAAAAAGGTCAAAAAAAGTTCAAAGGTTGCTAATATTTCCGCAAGGCACTGTATGTGAAATTTGTAGTTGTTGCTTTTTAAAATGTAAAACTTGCTAAGTTGAAGGTGCCTTTGGTTCCAGAATGAAAGTGTCTGCTAATTGAAGTCTTTTTTTGTTTTTGTTTGTTTGTTTGTTTGTGGTGGTGCTTCTTAGTGTGATGCAGAACCCCAGAGAGAGGCTTCCTCAGAATTAAATCTTCTAACAGCGGTCGTTTTAGTTCTCGTTTTGAAGGGAGGGTAGAAGGGAAAAAAAAAACATGTTTACAATCTTCCACTGCCTGCACTGCTGTTGACACGCCATTTAATTTGTTCTCAAGCCGGGTAAACAAAACTGTCACCGTCCTAGAAAACCACCCCTGACTGTGACTAATTGGTTTAATACCATATTGTCAAACGGGGCAAAAAGGAAAAAAAGCTGCACAGCTGTGATGATTGTCACTACTTTACCTTTACTCATCCACTTAATCATCTTCAAAATGTGACGCCAACAAGTGTTCTCTCACAACTGAGAGCCTTGCGTGCTTCCTGCGGCTCATTTCACCCTGTCCTGCGTCCAACAAGGGGCTGAGGCGAGTTTAAAGTTATGCTTTCATAATTAAAAAAAAAAAAAAAAAGGTCCACGGTGTCGATATTGTCCTGCAGCAAAAGGACGGCAACCGTTTCGAATAAATCAGAGCTTTGTCGGAGGTCAGAGCGACCGGAGAGCAGTTAACACCCCAGTGATAGATGCCCCTTGTTAAAAAAATGGCTAAATGAAGCAGAAAGATGTGCGCTATCGTTAATGACTCTTATTATGAAAGTGTTGAATGAGAGCGGTGGGGAGGTTTGTGTCAATGAACGGCACGAGACCCGCTTGACACTGTGTGGTCTCTGTTGGGTGTGCAGAGTTCGACATGTAGTGATGAGGTTGGGGAGTCTAATCAGCGTTTTGACGCATGCACTTCACCACTTCATTTGATTTTGCTCTGTGGGAGTGACTGTCGAGTAGTTTTCGCAGTAAAGTAGGAGTCTTTTTGCCTCGACTCAGGCAGCTTTGATGACTGACTGGAAGGGGTGTTAAAAGAAAAAAAAAAAACGTTTTGATTTAAAAGATGCGAGAGCATCAAATTGAATTTAACACAATTATTTTGTTCACCTTTTTAAGCTCCACTAAACTGTATATTATCGTGTCACAGCATTTATATGCTTGAATAGAATGAGGAATAAATGGGAACATTTACAGAGTGACCGAGCGAAAACAGCTTTCAAATTAATACAGAACACCTACGCTACGGTATTCAGTCCATATTTAACTCGTTTTTCAATTTAGGCTTTATTCATATCGTAAATATTTACCTCGGTGAGTCATTAAAGATGCAGAGATTCTGACTCCAAAAGTCTTATTTTATTTTATTTTATTTTATTTTTTTGAAAAATCTAATTCCATTTTCTTTCATAATGAATGGCGCAATTGCCGTCGGTTCCAGGCGGTCGAACCGTACTTTCACCTTCAGGAATATCCTCATTGCCCTCAAAAGTGAGAAAAAATGTGACCGAAAGGAAATGAGAAAATACTTTTTTATATTATGATCACCATAACAGATAAGGAACCCAAATGTCCTCATTCCCAAACAAGTAAATTAGATCCATTTCAACACGCTGTATAGCAATTCTGCCGTCATAAAGATGATCATGCAGGAGCTATATGAAGGTGTATACATTAAGTCTGCCATGCTTGTGCTGTCGTAGTAGCCTAAAATTCCAACGTTGAACACGTTTTATGACACCGGTTGACTTCTAAGTTGTTCTAATTTCAACTTTTTTTTTTTTTTTTTTTTTTTGCTCACATAAAAACTTTTTTTTTTTTTCAGGGTCAAACTGTTACCAACAACAACAACAAAAAAACTTGTATAATAAAACTAAAGTAAAACTTGTCCTTTAATTCAACCAGCCAATTGCGATAGCGTTTATTGATGAAAAAACTAGCTTCAAGACCATCTGACGACGATGCAGGTTGTAGCTAGCTAAACAGCAGCCACTCCTCTAAAAGTCACTAATTATTACCTCCATGACGGCATAATTGTACCCAATTCTGACATTTATCGCTATCACGGACAAGTATGACTTAATAGGAGAAAAGACCGCTAATGCATCCTAAAACTATCGCTAAATGTAATCACCAAACTATAATATTTGCTTGCTGAAAACATTCAAACTCATACGTCCTTCCTGTACTTTCATCTAACATATTCCTTTTTCACATTTCTTATGCAAGATGATGGTTTTTGTTTAACTTTGTGTCATATTTTTCCAGACAATTTTGTTTATGCTTCAAGTTGTACTACTTTTGAGGCATAACTTTGGAGGTTCCACAATATTCTCTTTAAAAAATTTTTCCCCCCTTTTAAACTTCTTGGTTAGTGTGCAGATGTTGTTGGTGTGTTTTAAGAAGGTTTTCTTCCCAAAGTTGTGAAATATACTCGGTTTCTGGTTTACAGCTGTTGAGCAGATGTTTGCCATAAAACAAAGTGGTGAAGATCAAACATTGACTGGCAGCGATAACGGTCACAATCCATGGGAAAAATATTGTCGAAAGTGTACTACATTGGTTGAAAACAGCAATTTGTTGTGTGAGTGAAAAGTGCATTTACACAGCACTTTTGTGCCAGTTTTGTCTGTCCAGCAACCCCTTGTTAGCAATTTTTTTTGTTCAGATGATGCTAGCTGTTATGTGTCAAGGTCACCTCAGCCGCTTTGCACACTTTTAATTAATTGATTTAGCCTAAACAGTTGTCAGACTGTCCTCGCTCCAAAAAAAAGCTCTGAGTCTCTCAAAAAATATGCCGGTATGATAGCAACATTCGCAAAAAGGTTAACTCATTCACTCGCCGCCATTTTCACATTTCGCAATCCCGTTCGCTCCCGGCTGTTTTACTGGATTTTGACTGATTTTGCAAGACCCACAGAATATTGTGTTCAATTGCTATAAACGCATGGAACCTATCAAAAGAAAGATTAAAGTCTCTTCTTTCATCAGGAAAAAAAAAAGTATGTTTCTATCTGTTTCCGTTTTGCAGCAATTAGTATTAGAATATAGCTAAGTTTCATCAGTTTTCACAAATCTATTTAAAATTGTAAGTAATTTAGCTTTTTTTCTCCATGGCCCTGGTTGATCTCCTTTGCTCTGCTGCCACCTGCTGGCCGTTTGTGTAATAACTACCATTTCTGCAACCGTTCTTTGCAGTTGAGAGGCTGCATCAAAGCCTTCTGTATGCTCTAGCATAAAAAAAAAAAAAAAAAAAAAAAAAAGTATAAATACGTCTTTGGGACACTTAGAACATAAAAAAACGTATTTATACGTTATTGGGAGTAAATGAGTTAATAGCTGTAACGTTTAGCTTGGGAGGTTCAATGCAGACAAGCCAAGGTGGCATAATAAGATGTGTTCTTAAGCAGTATGACGGACTAAAACGGGTGTAAAACGACCACTAAGCTCTACAAAGTCCCTTAATCACTCGTTGTCTCTGGGGGGGGGCAAAACACGCAAGCTCGACATGAAGTTCGGTCTAAGCCTCGTTATAGCAACATGCGCGCACGCCGTACACGCGTGCGTTCGATTGCTAAATCCCGAACAAAAGCCAATTATGGAGCGTGAAGGGCAAAGCTGGGAAAGGACGTATCTCTTCGTTTTCTTGCTTAAACGGGACAGATGGTATGGATGCACAAAGAGATTGCATTTGAATGCCGGTGCTGAACAATCGAACAGCCCAAAAGTACACTTGATGCTTAGCACAAAGACAAGTAGACGGAACACACAAAATGAATGACAAAAGACATAGTTCTGATTTGTTCAGACCTAAGTAGCGTATTGGAGGACATACGGGGGAAAAAAAAAAAAAAAGTCCGGAAAGAACTGTAACAACGGGAAATATTTCGATAATTTGTGTGACCACATTCTGATTCTGTGCACAGCTGCTGAGCGACGCTATCCTCGCTAATTGATGGCAGTTCAGAATTCGGCGATATCTATTAAGGACTGGCACCGCTCCAGAGAAGCAATTTTACTGCCAACTAAAATGCTTCAGGTAAGAAGGAAGACATTCCCTAGAGTCAGCAGCTATTAAAAAAAAAAGATATATTAAAATTGTAGAAGTGCATATTCAGGGCTAAAGCCAACATTGTCTCATATATCTATTTCGAAAAATCTAACCCCGGGTTTTCACTGGATGCGGTTGCGGTGCGGTTGCGGTGCGGTGCGTCTTGACTGCGTGCTCCGGACGGGTCAATTTTTTTGTCAATCCACACCGGCTCCGCACAGCTGCGGTCCGGCAGCTCCGTCGCCGCCCACTTCCCAACGTGTCTCGCGGGACCGCGCGCGCGCGATCATGTGGCATTTCACAACGACAAACATACAGAAAGTCTGCTCAACAGAGAAGCAGAAAGATATGATATTCCATGCAGCATCCTTTTTTTGGTTGTCCTTGTAAAGTATATTAATAACGAGAGTCGGGTCAGTGCGGGTCCACTCTTTATTTCTGTCTTCCGGGTCCGGCTGCCGCTCAGTACGGCAAGCGAGACGGGCACAACAAGCAATCGCGAACATCAAACTCACAATACATTACAGTCCTTATAAAAAGGATGTGCCGTGTCATATATTATTTTGTGGTTTTCCACCTCCAATATAAACCTCTCCTCGTCCATGTTCGCTGGTGTCTAAACCGTGAATGAGCACATGGCCCGGCGACGCCCACGTCACGTTTTGCTGAAAAACTTGCGAAATAGGAGCTGGCGAGTATTTTATTCTGAAAGGTAACCGGAAATTTATTTTGAAACTGCCTCGGTCTTCCTGTCGCGCTCGATGTGTTTTGTGCTAGCTTGCCATTTGCCGGAGGCCTACCGCTGCGGCGTCCGGCAAAAATAGAAAATAGGCTATCCTTGCGGAAGGCTTGCGGCACGCCGCAAGCCTTCCGCAGTCAACACGCAACGCACCCGCAAGCGGTGTAGACTGCACCATTCGAATGAATGGAATCTAATTGCTTGCGTCGCCGGACCGCACTGCAACCGCACCGCAACCGCATCCAGTGAAAACCCGGGGTAACCGTCTGTAAAAAAAAAAAAAAAAGTTCTGTAAGAAGCATACGTTTGAAGTTCTGTAATTGACCCTAAACAAGATGAATTAGAGGTTTGCAATTGAAAAAAAATGTCAACAGACTGTGGGATGTGGAAACAGATCTTCGAACCGGAAGCACCTGGATTGCGTCTGCCAAGCACAAAATTTATAGTTAATTTCGCATGTTCAGGAAGGAGCATATGCAAATATAATATTTGAACAGGCACAATGTGATTTATCAACCCTGGAAATATTTATGATGTGATTTTGTGTCTTTTAACTTGTCTTGTAACTTTTAAGGGCTGAGGTGGAGCCAATCACAAGAAGGAGTCATGCCACAGCGCCTATGGCAAGGCTTCACTCAAATTATTGGAGTGACTTATTTTTTTTTAAAAATTCAGTAATATATTTATTTGATACACAGACTGACAGGCCTGTACCTCTATATATATATATATATATATATATTTATATATATATATATATATTTATATATATATATATATATATATTCCTTCCTGTCTGGCGTCTTACACAAAGAAATACTTACTGTTTATATTCCTTTATCCTCTATCAAACGTATAAATCCACCAACGTATCGCGGTGACATTTTCCTTTCCAGCCAGCATCATTCAAAGTTTTACGGCAAGTCAGTCATTATGTTCATTAGCCAAAGTTGCTGACATTTGATTCATTAAAACTCGCGCTTAACTTTCGACACCAAGTGAATTAATTGGTTGCGTGATGGTTTTATTTTGTGTTTTGAAGGCCAGTTCTGTCAATGAATAGAGATAAGTTATAAACATCGCATCATAAAATATCCGTTTAGTGGTTGGCTACGTACTTTTAACAGGAATCTAATCGTATGATGTTAAATAGTGAAGTGTTTTTCTTTGGCGGGGACTATATTGGAGTTTCACACAAAACCACCGTTTGTGGTTAGACGGCGACATTGCTGTGTCTGCAAAATGGGATTTTGTAAGGGAACATGAAACAAAGAGTCGTTTATCCTTTCTGGATATATTAGTAAGCCTGAAGCTGCTAAAATGTTCAACATGAAGGAACAGACAAACTTGAGCTTCAGCCTTATTTCCTGTTTTGATGCCGCCATGTCCCTACCCACAATTTTCTTTCTTTTTTTTTACGGTTAGCCTCTTCTATGCGCTCACAACGGGCTTCTTTGTTAATTGGCCTTTCTGACGGCGATGCCCACCCGCCGTCGGCCCACCGGGGTTTGATAAATGAGGCGCTCGCTTTACTCGCGTGGAGTGAGTGAAGTGGGTGTTTTGTTTTCCCGAGCGCACTTTGATTGCGCATGACCGCTTGAAAAGAACCAGGAGGCCGTCTTTGATCGCTGCAACTTCTGACGTGAACGTGTGAACTTTACGGCTACGATTTGTTAGCGTCTTTACTGTTAAATGTGAAGTAGACGGCTTCCAAGGCCTTTTGCCAAAAAGATGAGAGAAAAACCGCAAAGCCTCCTAACGACAGAATGGAGTGGTACCAGCAGTTAAAAAAAAAAAAAAAAAAAACATATACTGCACAAAAACGCTGAATATACCGAACTGACAGTTTACATCAGTGGTGTCCAAACTACGGCCTGGGGGCCATTTGCGGCCCACCGTGCATTTTTCAGTGGCCCGCGACATATGCTAAAAATGGCATTTGACTCAGTTCAAATAAAATGAAGACCAAAAATGTTTGAAGATGGTCAAAGTAAGAAGGGAAGGTGTCGAAAAACACAGGTACCATTAAAGGTTATTTTAGTTAAACTAACAAAAAAAAAATTAAAAAACAATTTCATTAACAAAATAAAATAAATAAAAAAAAGATGCTTTTTAAAAAGGAAAACTAACTGAAACTACATTTTATATTTACAAAACTAACTAAAACTATAATGATAGCAAACATGTCCTTCATTTTAGTCTTTGGTAATTAATTGAATGCATGAGCCTTTGGGGATGATTTTAAATGTGATTTATTTTGATATAAACCGGAATAATGAATAAATATTGCGCACAAGTAATACACAAAAAAACTAAAACTAATACTGAAAGTAACTAAACTAAAACTAAGCATTTATTAAAGAACTAAAACCAATACAAAAACTAACAGAACCACCCTGAAAACTAATGAAAACTAACTAAATTTAAAAAAAAAAACTCAAAACAAAATAAAAACTAAAATGAAAAATTCCAAAACTATAATAACCCTACTGCCATATTACAAATAAATTGGTTTATATACTGTAGCATTTTTCTAAATATGCAAAAGCACAAATAAATCATTTGTACAATTTTTAGGACTAAACACAATTTCTCTTCATAACGTGATGTGGCCCTTGCGTCCTTCTGATTTTCTGTGTGTGGCCCTCAAATCAAAAAAAGTTTGGACACCCCTGCTTTACATGTACAGCGTTTTCTAAATGGACTATAGCCCATTTATCAAGTGTAAGTACATCTACCGACTTGACTTGACTATGCAAAGATATTCTTTTGGAGGGAAAAAAAAAAAAAAAAGATTAACACTGATGGTGTTATTCAACTCAACTAAGTAATGTTAATGGAAGTGCCTTTTTTTTTTTTAACCAGCACTTTTCAGCTCTAACCTTTCCTTCCTTCCTCCTCCTAATTAAGTCCCGCTGCTTCAGTGTTGGCCTCATGGGCTTGTTGTTCTTCATTGCTTCAGCCCTCCTGCGCGACTCTTTTTCATTTTGCCGTCATTTGCTTCTCGCGCGCCACCTTTCTGTGTTACACTGTGCACGTTTGTTGGCCCGTGCTGCGTCTCAGCCTCTTAATGGATTGATGTAAAGTGCTCTCAAGGCGCTCTGCAGCTGCTTCTTGTCCTTTATTGCTGCTCAAGTTGTGGCCTTGGGATGTTGTTTCTTCGCTTGTCCCGCCGCCAGGGAAATGACTGATGTCCCTGATGAGATGTTTCAATGGCAATAGCCGTAGCAATGGGAAATGTCACCATATGAATTAATATTATTGATCATTTTATTAGTAGGCTTCTCAACAGCTGCACGGATATCCCAACCATCCATTTTCTATATAGTATATTTTACGGCTGTTTACGAATCGGTGTTGGCTCGAATTGAGTATCGAAATGGATGCTAGGACCGAACACGAGTTTTGTCGTGCGATTGTGTATAGCAGTGGTGTCCAAACTACGGCCCCGGGGGCCATTTGCGGTCCGCCATACATTTTTTGGTGGCCCGCGGCAAATACTAAAAATAATTTTTCAATGCCGTTTAAAAACAAATACAATAAAAAGAGGGTGGATTAAACATTTCTAGCTACGCAAAGACACAAATTGTCAGCTAATAATTCAGTTCCAGAAATAAAAATAGTTTCATCCACTTGTTTCTTCGTGTCAACGTCCGATTTGTGAAAACATCACGTTAATTAATGGTTAATTATTAATGAAAAAAATGTGAAAACGTCACATTAATGGTTGTTAAGTGTGGTCAGTTGACGACCGATTGTTCTTGTGGTTCAGAATGTCAAGTTGGGATCGGCTGCTGCTCAGTGGAGAGGCATATTTATTATAGTGGCACACAGGGGTCACTATTTGCCTTGTGACTGTTAGCAGTTTTCAATTAGTAACTGTATATTATATCAACAATTTATAATTGTTTCATTGATTTTTACCATGTTTAACTCATTCACTGCCATTGACGGAAAAAAAACGTCAAATGATGCATTTTTTTGCTGTCTGGCAATGAATGTGTTAATAAATAACTTTAAAAAAAAAAAAAATCAAAGTGGCCCTTGCGGCTTTCTATTTTTCTGTATGTGGCCCTCAGAGGAAAAAGTTTGGACACCCCTGGTGTATAGCGACGGTCAACGTAAGTTATATTAAACGAACAGTTTATGCTTCGTGACCTTTAGTGTTCAAGCTGTTTGGACCAACATGTGGTGTAAATAAAGCACAATAAAAGTGTACTTCATTCACCATTATGAGGATTATAGGTTTATAGGATTTTTCTTTTCACTAAGACGTGTTTTTTTTTTTTTCGGTAAACGTGCAATTAGTAAACCATATGAATGATTTGGGATGCGGTGGCCAAACAAGGAAATGAACAGCAATTTTTGGGCTATGAGTCCAGGCACTAAATTCACACTAAAGGACAATTTAGATTCTTCAAGTAACCACATAATGTAGATAATCTGGGTTCCTTCCTGATTCCAAAAACGCTACGACAGAATTTAATAACATTGGTTATGCATGTATTCAGAAAGGGTGTGAATAATATTTGGTAAAATAACTTAACTACCCTTCTTTGCGGCTAATGACTCAAGCATCATTTCCAGTGTTCTGTATGACCTTAATATCGCCGTTAAATGTCACTTGACTTTGTGAGGTGACAGTTGGTCGGGTGTGTCAGCAGTGGGCGTTAACACCTCAAAAGGCTGACCTCTAAAACAAAGAGCGTTGGTGTCCCGTTGGCCTCCGTCCAAATGCCGTTTGGCTGCGAAAGCGATTCGAGCGTCACCGCGTCAGGCCCAATCGCATCGTATTTGCTGCTCCCTTGCTTGATTAGAAATTAATTGAAATATGAAGCAGGCCTCCTGGGAACGGAGCGATAGCGGCGAGAAGTTGCACATTTGGACGATGCTAAATGTTGACAGTACACGTGCAGGCATCCATAACTAATGACCGCATTCGCTTTCGCGGTGATATCAAGGACTGCAGTTCATATATCTGATACGACGCCTTGTGCGCAGCCGTTAACTCATTCACTCCCAGCCATTTTCACATTTCGCAATCCCATTCGCTCCCGGCTGTTTTACTGGATTTTGACTGATTTTGCAAGGCCCACAGAATATTGTGTTCAATTGCTATAAAAGCATGAAACCTATCAAAAGAAAGATTAAAGTCTCTTCTTTCATCAGGAAAAAAAATTGTTTTGCAGCAATTAGCATTAGAAGAGAGATAAGTTTCATCAGTTTTCGCAAATCTATTTAAAATTGTAAGTAAGTGAGCTTTTTTTTCTACATGGCCCTGATTGATCTCCTTTGCTCTGCTGCCACCTGCTGGCCGTTTGTGTAATAACTACCATTTCTGCAACCGTTCTTTGCAGTTGAGAGGCTGCATCAAAACCTTCTGCATGCTCTAGCATAAAAAAATAAATAAAATAAAAACGTATAAATACGTCTTTGGGACACTTAGAGCATTAAAAAAACGTATTTATACGTTATTGGGAGTAAATGAGTTAAACTTGCTGAATCAGGTGCTACCACCTTGTGCACCTTTTGCCTCAGCAGGGCCTGATAATCGCGTTTACCCCGTGAGAACTGCTTGATGTCTTGCGATTGCAATAAAAGGCTTGATAGCTTGCATGCTGTTTGCTATGGACCTAACGCCACTTGAGTGACTGTAAATATATCATTCAGCTGGGGGAAGAAAGAAAAAAAAATCTATAAAAAGAATTTCATTTTGAAAGAACCAAAAAGACAAACACTGGGCAGGATCAAAAACTAAATTAAGAAAGTCTAAAACGAGATTTGAAGCCATAAACCGAAACTTAGCATGAACTAATCAAAAAAAGTAAACAAGTCATGACTTGGAGTAGCTCTGACTGACAGCGACAGAAACAGAAGCAGCAAACAATATACGGCATTTATACATTAAATTAATTATTTGGAATAAGTACCTTCACGTAAGATAACGTAATTTGTGCTGACTGTGTTAACCCGAATAACGACAACAGGCATCGTTATTGTTTACATACACCTCAAATGATTTGAGGTCGGAAGTGGGATAAATCTGACCTTCCTCGAATGCAAAATTAATACAAACGAGACAACAAGGAGCAACTGGAGCACCGCATACGAGTGACTGAAATACTGTGGAAGTGTGGAACTGCCAATGTGAAGTAAACAGTTTCGACTGGCAAATATGTTCGAACTTACTTGCAAAAATGTTCAAACGTTGTATGCTAAATGCTAAAAATGTAGACCCTCCCCCAAATAAACCACAGGGTATTGACTTGTGCATGTGCAAGTTAAAAAAAAAAAAAAATGCTCTTATTTTAGCACTTGGCCTACATTATAGTAACTTTTGTTTATGCCTAATTTTTATGCTATATTATGTTTGCAGTGCATGATTCCTGTTTGGCATTTTTGGGGGTATGCACATGCGCAAGTCAATACCACATGGTGTTAAGAGTTTTTGACATTTATCTACAAGTATTTTCGAATGTATGTGCCAATCAAAAACGTTTACATTGGCAGTTCCACACTTCCGTAAAATAGAGTCCAAACAAAAAAAAACTAAATTTGCTCAAAAAGTATCCAGTTGTAGACACGCTTCACTACTATGTTGAATTATTTATTTTTTAATCAGAAATTCAATTTAACCGTTCTTAATTAAGTATAGAACAGCCAACATCAAATACTTTTCTTGTATCTTAATACTCCCTGTTTTTATGGTGCTTAAGTCTCCAATATGTAAATCATCTTTGACATTACCTCTCGATATTTCTGCCTTTTTTATGTTATATATTTCAAGAAAACAGATCATGACAGTGTATTTGTGTTAGGCTCTGGAATTGGACCCCAAAAACGCAGACACAAATAAGATTTTAACTCTTTATTTGCACAACATCGAGAGGTGTGGAACTAACTTGACTAAAGCAGAAACAACGAAAATATATCAAGAATCAAGAGATGCTAAGCTAACTTGGGCTGTGGAGATGCACAGGGAAATAGAGGAAAATAATCCGACAAAAAACACACACTTCTCAGTCAGGCTTATATAGACAGCAAATCGATCTGATTGGCTGTGGCTAGACATGTGGGTAACAGGACTGACATGGAATTATCTGATTGGCTGTTGACCAGATAAAGAGATTAAAGATTCCTGACATCACATAGCGTCTTACCAGTTGAAACTAGATGCTGGTTACATCAGTTCAAAACAGACACTTGACCGCACGGTCATGACCCAAACATGACCCTTGCATGACCCAGTCATGACAATTTGTACTATGATGGACAGGTACCCAGTCCTGGGATTTAATTTATTCTTCCAATAATTTTCCATTGCCAATCCCAGCGTATATTTACGTTCACATCTACAGACTAGGTAGAATATTTAATTTAACCTCACCTGATTTGTTTGTTTTTGTTGTCCTTTTGACTGTGAAGCAGATGCGTTAAACACTTTTTCCGTACTGCTCAGTGCTTCATATAATTCAATTTAATTGTACTATAATTTTTATGTTTGTAAATAGATAAAAAAAAAAAAAAAATGTGTATGTGTGAGTTTTATGAGAGAGACTATATTGTGTCTATTCCAATCCACCTGTCAAGACTGAGCCTCTCTATCTGTTCAATGTCTGGATTTCTCAAAAGGCAGCATCTTACGAATGCATGTTATTGTGTATGTGACCGTGTCCTTGAGTGCGTATTCATGAGCGCGTTCTCAGTATGAGCGGTCCTATCCGTCTTGGTAATGGCGGCTCAGGGTGGCTAACTCTCAGGCCCCTGATCCGTCCTCATTTGCTTGGCATTTTCGTTTTGCCGGGCCGCAATCTTTCCTTCCCGCGAAACTCTTTCGCTCTCCGACCCGCCTCCGTTCGCGTCGCCGCTAAAACAGGATGAGCGAAAATGAGGACAAATTGATACAAATCCCATGGAAAGCAGCCAAAAGGGTGAGGAATAAATGGTAAAAGTGCGTGCGGTGAGTCGACTGTTGGCATAAATCTGCTGATGTAGTGCTCGTGTTGGTTTTTGTTCGCGCGTCCATTGCTCATTATGAGTGGACTTAGAGGACGCCGCAATGTCACGGCTGTATCAAAAAGCGGATCCGGGGAGCCACTAAGTCACAAATAAATAAAAGAGAATGAATTTGTGTTCCAGGTTAGCTGCGAAGCGGAGGTCCAATACCCACAGAATACCCTGTGGCTTACCAACTACAGTCCAGATGACCGTCATCACCGGTTAAAGGCAATTCCTCTTCGTTTTTTTTTGTTTTTTTTTGCTGCACTGCCCATCACAAAGCCAAGTCAATCTAATCATGAAACAAGGTGAGACGCGAGGGCAGAAGGAGAGGCGGAAGAAAGCAATGGAGGCCGAAAACGGGATTTTCGTGTGTGTGCGTCAAGGGGATTTGCAACATCAATCCGATGAACTTAAAGCGCCCTGGCTGGCTCCCCGAGGTGTTTATGAGTCTAAAACCCGCCCGGCATCATCCTGCGCTCGCACTCACCTGGACGCTCTTTTTGCCAACGTGAAACCGATTTTGGCGAGTACGAAAATAAACGCCACAAAACCTTCACCTCTTACTTTTTTTGACGCGCATCTGCATGCAGGAAACGCGTTATAACTCCATTCCGCCCCGCGGCTTCCTGGGAATAAAGGTCCATTGTGTAGGTGTGCGCGAGAACTCTGGTCAGCACAAAGCGGCCTCGCTGAGCTGCCGGACTGCTGAGCACCGCAGGTGCGGCGCATCCCAATTTGTTCCGGGGGGGATCAAATTCCAACGCCTTGCAAATCTAAACGGAGCAGCACAGGTCCGGACACACGCCGAATACACTCGGCAGAAACAATGAAACAACTTTTTTTTTTTTTTTTTGTTTCTTTACTTTTGTTTAATTTATTTGTCAAATGTCTCAGATCCTATTGCCTGACCCTGTATATAAAGTTGCAACATTATATATTAAATATAAATACATCTTTTTCAAAAAAACCCAGGTACCAGTGAACGTATATTCAATGTGACAAATTTTATTATTAATTTTGCTGGTTTAGTAGCTATCGATTTGTGATATTTTTGGGGGGCAAAAATAAGAAATAAAACAAAAATCGAAGCAAAAAAAAAACAAAAACAAACAAACCGCAAAATAAAAAAATGCATATTACGCTAGAAAAATTGTGGTACTACAACAACGAGAACATTAGCGCGATATTAAAATTGCCACAATATGGTCGTCATGATATTAAAAGCGGCGCATCTGTTAAAAAGGCAAGGTTGTATTTCATTTGTGCAGTTCTGGCACCCTCTTGTGGTTAGTTTAATAGTGCAGTTTAATTTGAATTAGAGATGTTTTGGCCACTGCGGCAGTTATCACTCCCATACTATGTACAAAAACACAATATTTTCTTCCCCATTATTATTATTATTATTATTATTATTTTACAATTTCGTGAATTTTTAGAGTATTGTGAGTTTTTTTTTTTTTTTTTTTTTTTATATCACCAACCTCCCCACAATATTGTGCTAATTATCGTATTGAGACATTTATTATTATTATGTTTGGATATTGTTACATCCCTCGTATTTAGTGCTTGAGCCTTCAGTATCTAATATCATGCTCAAAACATAAAACATTTAAATAAAATACACGATACTTAATAACCAGTTGAGCCGATTGTCCTTGCTCAAGTTGAATGTCATCGTTTTATATCATTTTGCTTTCTTGACACATTGTGACATATGAATAAATTACACCGCTGTCGTCTCCTTCAGGATGTCGGTCCAGCCAAGTGGGAAAGCTTCACTAATGATCAGAGCTTCATCACAAACTGCGGATGGATGTTATTAATCTTTCATTCGTTGCTGTCCAAAGTCAAAGTCCAAAGTCCTTAAAGGGCTGCGGAAAGTGGAAGTGCAGAGGTCACGATGGGACAACCTCCACCCTAATTACCCTCATCACTCACTCGCGCTCATCATCCATCTCGTCCTCGTCTGGAAATGAAAAAACGTCATCATTAATAACATATCAAACTGCGGAGGAGTTTTGCTAAGTAAGACGGATTCTCAGTGATTTTTATTGATATTTTTCCTCATTTGATAGGTTCAAGTCTTCCATCAGTAAATTATCGTTTGTTTGCCCGCATTCATGCAGCTCCGTTTAAAAAGTGATTAACACTCGTGTTCTCGTGTTGCGACCTCTGAAGTAGAACACACACACACACACACACACACACACATGCGCCGATGAATCGGAACCATTTGAACATTTATTAATCATTTCCCCTTTCAAATCTCAGTAACTTTATCAAGCATAGTTGCCTTAATAACATACAAAATGGAACAAACTAAATTTGCTATCCTGTTGCAGACACGCTTCGCTACTATGTTAATTTATTTTTTTGAATAGGAAATTAAATTTAATCATTCTTAATTAAGTCCAGAAGAAAAAAAGTGAAACTTTTTAGATTAACCTTTAGTGCAAGTGCCTTTCTGTGAAGAAAATAGCAAGTTAGCTTCACTAACATTATGACATGACAGTTGCAGGCAACCTTCATTTTCCATATTTATTGATTTATTTATTTATTGGTAGTACATCCAATTAACGTTGTTCAAATTTCAACTAGATTCAGAAATTCACGCCTCCTGGCGTCTATATCGTCTGATTACGCATTACTTACATTATTTGCACAATTTAACATTTAATATCAACTTTTCCCCATTCATTTTCAATGGGACAGACATTGAACTTTTTTTTTAAGTGTCACTTTCCACGCCCACTTCCATACGTATATCTTATCATTATTACCAGGTGTCTGATACTGCTCGGTGGCACAGTTGGTAAAGCGCATTGTCCGGTAACCAGGAGGTTATAATAATTTCATAATTTATCTCTCAATTTACTTCATAAGCATTCCACGTGCATTCAAATCTTAGCATTCAGCTTTCAGCATTCCCACGCAATTTCTCCAGAAATTGCACTTAGTCTAGTTTTTTTTACATGGAGAATAAAAATAAAATGTGATCAGAAAAATACATATAAGTAGATACATCTTAAAAAAAAAATGTAAAAAAATCTACTCAACTGTAATGAAGTATTTGCACTTTGTTACTTCCTACTACCGCTTTTAGCAACTGTTTTATTTTAGTCTTTTGACTTCTCGCCATAGATCAATAGCTCATCACAAGGCTCATTAGTAGACAAGATGGATTTAATGATGTAAGGAAATGAGGAGTTGGTTAAATAGGGGCAGTAAAGCATGAGTCCAATTGTTCGCTGTAAGGAAGTACAGCAGATAGATTATTTGCTATTTTTGGAACAAATCGCCATACATAATGTCCATCGTCATGCTCGTGTGAAAAGAACGGAGAGCGGATAAAAAAAAATAGACAGCGGCTTTAGTTGAAACCACGTGATAGATTGTGTGTAAATAAAATGTCAAATTTCACAATTGCTCGTTATCAAATCTCTGTGGAGTGTTTGCTCACCCATCAAGTGTGAAATTAAACAGCCAAGTAAATATTGTCTTGAGCTGCACTTTTGTTGACATCTTGGATTCGCTTTGCATTCTTTTCAGCAGATTTAATTTAATTTTGTTTCTGGAGTTTGGTTTCTCCCGTGTCTCTTGTTTGTGCCTTTCCTGTCTGGTCATTATGTTTGTCTCCCTTCTAGTCTCATCATTCCTGCTCACCTCGTGTAAACAGCCAATCAGGTCCTTGTGTTCTGGAGTGTCAGGAGTGTCTTGGTTAGTTCTTTATCCTTTGTATTTTGAACTAAGTTGGTACTTGCACTTATGTGATTTTAGCCGTTTTCTATAGGTGATGTTTTACTCACTATAAAAGCAGCATCGTTTTAGCTGAGACAATTTGATTGCATTCTTGGAATCTGTAATGAGTGTTGGAGTTAAAACACGTATCCGGTCTTACACTTCCTCATTTTGCATCGTTTTCTAGTTAAAGATAATCAATTTTCTTACAAGCTCAAGTCCTGCGCGTGTTCACCGTCTAAAGTATGCTAAAGTGCTTCCATTAATCACAAACTGCACCCTGGTGGGATATTCAATTCTACATCCCAGAATGCCAGTGAGACACAAAAAAAAAAAAAAAACCTTGGATGTAAAACAGGAAAAATAGGAAAGTTACAAAGAGTTCTTCCTTTTGCTTTGTTTTCCAGAATCCGCCCACTTCTATTTTACTCATGCAGTGACTTGTGAAAAGCTCATTTGTCATCCAGCAGGTGAGGAGAAACATTTACACTGACCTCCACTCTGCCGCTAATGAGACAGAACCAATGCGGATTCACAAAGTCGGACAATATTTGTCAAAATCATATTCTTCCCCCCCCCCCACCGCCGTGACTTCCCCAGATGCTTCATTTGATGTATTTTACACGTTGGAGAGAAACAGTTCAATTTGATGATGTCAAAGCTGATTTATTTTGAATATAAATTATGAACCAACTTCGCAATACATAGAAATTGTAAGCAAAATAATTCACAAGGCAGGTGTGAATAGCTCAATCTCTTTATCTATCTTCAGAACATCCAGTCAGGCTTTTTTTTAACAAAAAAAAAAAAAAAAGACCATTTATAAGTCTTTCATTATATTAAAAAAAGAAAAAAAAGTGACCATGTATAGTAAGGCTTTTTTTCAATTAAAAAATGACCATGTATATTAAGGCCTTTATTTTTAATCAAAAAATGACCAAGTATAGTAAGGCTTTTTGTTTTGTTTTGTTTTTTTTATAATAAAAAAAAAAAAGACCATGTATAGTAAGGCTTTTTTTTTTTTTTATTCAAAAGATGACCAAGTATAGTAAGGCTTTTTTTTTTTTTTTATCAAAAAATGACCATGTATAGTAAGGCTTTTTTTTTCATTAAAAAATGACCATGTATAGTCAGGCTTTTTTTTTTTTTTTTTTTTATCAAAAAATGACCATGTATAGTAAGGCTTTTTTTTAATAAAAAAAATGACATGTATAGTAAGGCTTTTTTTTTTTTCATAAAAAAATGACCATGTATAGTAAGGCTTTTTTTTCAAAAGAAAATATGACCATGTATACTAAGGCTTTTTTTTTCATAAATAAATGACCAGTCATGTATAGTCAGGCTTTTTTTTTAAATAAAAATATGACCAAGTATAGTAAGGCTTTTTTTTCCATCAAAAAATGACCATGTATAGTAAGGCTTTTTTTTAATAAAAAAAATGACCATGTATAGTAAGGCTTTTTTTTTTTCATAAAAAAATGACCATGTATAGTAAGGCTTTTTTTCGTCATAAAAAAATGACCATGTATAGTAAGGCTTTTTTTTCATTAAAAAATGACCATGTATAGTAAGGCTTTTTTTTTTTTTTTTATCAAAAAATGACCATGTATAGTAAGGCTTTTTTTTCCCATAAAAAAAAATGACCATGGATAGTAAGGCTTTTTTTTAATCAAAAAATGACCATGTATAGTAAGGCTTTTTTTTTTTTCATAAAAAAAATGACCATATATAGTAAGGCTTTATTTTTCATAAAAAAATGACCATGTATAGTAAGGCTTTTTTTTTTTCATAAAAAAATGACCATGTATAGTAAGGCTTTTTTTTTAAGCAAAAAATGACCATGTATAGTAAGGCTTTTTTTTCCATAAAAAATAATGACCATGGATAGTCAGGCTTTTTTTTCATAAAAAAATGACCATGTATAGTAAGGCTTTTTTTTCATAAAAAAATGACCATGTATAGTAAGGCTTTTTTTTCATAAAAAAATGACCATGTATAGTAAGGCTTTTATTTCATTAAAAAAATGACCATGTATAGTAAGGCTTTTTTTTCATAAAAAAATGACCATGTATAGTAAGGCTTTTTTTTTTAATCAAAAAATGACCAACAGGCTGTTCGGTCCCTGTACGACCGTTGCCAGAGTTTGGTCCGCATTGCCGGCAGTAAGTCGATTTCGTTTCCTGTGAGGGTTGGACTCCGCCAAGGTTGCCCTTTGTCACCGATTCTGTTCATAACTTTTATGGACAGAATTTCTAGGCGCAGCCGAGGCGTGGAGGGGTTCCGGTTTGGTGGCCTCAGCATTGCATCTCTGCTCTTTGCAGATGATGTGGTGCTGTTGGCTTCATCAGGCCGGGGCCTCCAGCTCTCACTGGAGCGGTTCGCAGCCGAGTGTGAAGCGGTTGGGATGAGGATCAGCACCTCCAAATCCGAGACCATGGTCCTCAGTCGGAAAAGGGTGGAGTGTCGTCTTCAGGTCGGGGACGAGATCCTGCCCCAAGTGGAGGAGTTCAAGTATCTTGGGGTCTTGTTCACGAGTGAGGGTAGGATGGAGCGGGAGATCGACAGGCGGATCGGTGCAGCGTCTGCAGTGATGCGGACTCTGTATCGGTCCGTCGTGGTGAAGAAAGAGCTGAGCCAAAAGGCAAAGCTCTCGATTTACCGGTCGATCTACGTTCCGACCCTCACCTATGGTCACGAGCTGTGGGTCGTGACCGAAAGAACGAGATCCCGGATACAAGCGGCCGAAATGAGTTTCCTCCGCAGGGTGTCCGGGCTCTCCCTTAGAGATAGGGTGAGAAGCTCGGTCATCCGGGAGGGACTCAGAGTCGAGCCGCTGCTCCTCCGCGTTGAGAGGAGCCAGCTGAGGTGGCTCGGGCATCTGGTTCGGATGCCTCCTGGACGCCTCCCTGGGGAGGTGTTTCGGGCATGTCCCACTGGCGGGAGGCCCCGGGGACGACCCAGGACACGCTGGAGAGACTATGTCTCTCGGCTGGCCTGGGAACGCCTTGGGATCCCGCCGGAGGAGCTGGTTGAAGTGGCTGGGGAGAGGGAAGTCTGGGTTTCCCTCCTGAAGCTGCTGCCCCCGCGACCCGACCCCGGATAAGCGGAAGAAGATGGATGGATGGATGGAAAAAATGACCATGTATAGTAAGGCTTTTTTTTTTCATAAAAAAAATGACCATGTATAGTAAGGCTTTTTTTTCATAAAAAAATGACCATGTATAGTAAGGCTTTTTTTTTTTTTTAATAAAAAAAAATGACCATGTATAGTCAGGCTTTTTTTTTTTTTTAATAAAAAAAAATGACCATGTATAGTCAGGCTTTTTTTTTCATAAAAAAAAATCACCATGGTTAGTAAGGCTTTTTTTTTTTCATAAAAAATGACCATGTATAGTAAGGCTTTTTTTTTTCATAAAAAAATGACCATGTATAGTAAGGCTTTTTTTTCATAAAAAAATGACCATGTATAGTAAGGCTTTTTTTCATAAAAAAATGACCATGTATAGTAAGGCTTTTTTTCCATAAAAAAATGACCATGTATAGTAAGGCTTTTTTTTTTTTAATAAAAAAAAATGACCATGTATAGTCAGGCTTTTTTTTTCATAAAAAAAAATCACCATGGTTAGTAAGGCTTTTTTTTTTTTTCATAAAAAATGACCATGTATAGTAAGGCTTTTTTTTTTCATAAAAAAAATGACCATGTATAGTAAGGCTTTTTTTTCATAAAAAAATGACCATGTATAGTAAGGCTTTTTTTCATAAAAAAATGACCATGTATAGTAAGGCTTTTTTTCCATAAAAAAATGACCATGTATAGTAAGGCTTTTTTTTTCCATAAAAAAATGACCATGTATAGTAAGGCTTTTTTTTTTTCATAAAAAAAATGACCATGTATAGTAAGGCTTTTTTTTTCATAAAAAAAATGACCATGTATAGTAAGGCTTTTTTTTTTCATAAAAAAAATGACCATGTATAGTAAGGCTTTTTTTTTTTCATAAAAAAATGACCATGTATAGTAAGGCTTTTTTTTTAATCAAAAAATGACCATGTATAGTAAGGCTTTTTTTTCCATAAAAAAATGACCATGTATAGTAAGGCTTTTTTTTCATAAAAAAATGACCATGTATAGTAAGGCTTTTTTTTTCATAAAAAAATGACCATGTATAGTAAGGCTTTTTTTTAATCAAAAAATGACCATGTATAGTAAGGCTTTTTTTTTCCATTAAAAAATGACCATGTATAGTAAGGCTTTTTTTTTCATAAAAAAATGACCATGTATAGTAAGGCTTTTTTTTTCATAAAAAAATGACCATGTATAGAAAGGCTTTTTTTCCATTAAAAAAATGACCATGTATAGTAAGGCTTTTTTTTCATAAAAAAAAATGACCATGTATAGTAAGGCTTTTTTTTTTCATAAAAAAATGACCATGTATAGTAAGGCTTTTTTTTTCATAAAAAAAATGACCATGTATAGTAAGGCTTTTTTTTTTCATAAAAAAAATGACCATGTATAGTAAGGCTTTTTTTTTCATAAAAAAAATGACCATGTATAGTAAGGCTTTTTTTTTTTTTCATAAAAAAAGTGACCATGTATAGTAAGGCTTTTTTTTCATAAAAAAATGACCATGTGTAGTAAGGCTTTTTTTTCCATAAAAAAATGACCATGTATAGTAAGGCTTTTTTTTTTAATAAAAAAATGACCATGTATAGTAAGGCTTTTTTTTCCATAAAAAAATGACCATGTATAGTAAGGCTTTTTTTTTAAGCAAAAAATGACCATGTATAGTAAGGCTTTTTTTTTCCATTAAAAAAATGACCATGTATAGTAAGGCTTTTTTTTTTCATAAAAAAATGACCATGTATAGTAAGGCTTTTTTTTCATAAAAAAATGACCATGTATATATAGTAAGGCTTTTTTTTCCATAAAAAAATGACCATGTATAGTAAGGCTTTTTTTTCCCATAAAAAAATGACCATGTATAGTAAGGCTTTTTTTTCCATAAAAAAAAATGACCATGGATAGTCAGGCTTTTTTTTCATAAAAAAATGACCATGTATAGTAAGGCTTTTTTTTCATGAAAAAAATGACCATGTATAGTAAGGCTTTTATTTCATTAAAAAAATGACCATGTATAGTAAGGCTTTTTTTTCATTAAAAAATGACCATGTATAGTAAGGCTTTTTTTTTTTAATCAAAAAATGACCATGTATAGTAAGGCTTTTTTTTTTAATCAAAAAATGACCATGTATAGTAAGGCTTTTTTTTTTTTTAATAAAAAAAAATGACCATGTATAGTCAGGCTTTTTTTTTCATAAAAAAAAATCACCATGGTTAGTAAGGCTTTTTTTTTTTCATAAAAAATGACCATGTATAGTAAGGCTTTTTTTTTTCATAAAAAAATGACCATGTATAGTAAGGCTTTTTTTTTAATCAAAAAATGACCATGTATAGTAAGGCTTTTTTTTCCATAAAAAAATGACCATGTATAGTAAGGCTTTTTTTTCATAAAAAAATGACCATGTATAGTAAGGCTTTTTTTTTCATAAAAAAATGACCATGTATAGTAAGGCTTTGTTTTTAATCAAAAAATGACCATGTATAGTAAGGCTTTTTTTTTAAGCAAAAAATGACCATGTATAGTAAGGCTTTTTTTTTCCATTAAAAAAATGACCATGTATAGTAAGGCTTTTTTTTTTCATAAAAAAATGACCATGTATAGTAAGGCTTTTTTTTCATAAAAAAATGACCATGTATATATAGTAAGGCTTTTTTTTCCATAAAAAAATGACCATGTATAGTAAGGCTTTTTTTTCCCATAAAAAAATGACCATGTATAGTAAGGCTTTTTTTTCCATAAAAAAAAATGACCATGGATAGTCAGGCTTTTTTTTCATAAAAAAATGACCATGTATAGTAAGGCTTTTTTTTCATGAAAAAAATGACCATGTATAGTAAGGCTTTTATTTCATTAAAAAAAATGACCATGTATAGTAAGGCTTTTTTTTCATTAAAAAATGACCATGTATAGTAAGGCTTTTTTTTTTTAATCAAAAAATGACCATGTATAGTAAGGCTTTTTTTTTTAATCAAAAAATGACCATGTATAGTAAGGCTTTTTTTTTTTTTTATAAAAAAAAATGACCATGTATAGTCAGGCTTTTTTTTTCATAAAAAAAAATCACCATGGTTAGTAAGGCTTTTTTTTTTTCATAAAAAATGACCATGTATAGTAAGGCTTTTTTTTTTCATAAAAAAATGACCATGTATAGTAAGGCTTTTTTTTTTTTCATAAAAAAATGACCATGTATAGTAAGGCTTTTTTTTTCATAAAAAAATGACCATGTATAGTAAGGCTTTTTTTTTTCATAAAAAAAATGACCATGTATAGTAAGGCTTTTTTTTTTTCATAAAAAAATGACCATGTATAGTAAGGCTTTTTTTTTAATCAAAAAATGACCATGTATAGTAAGGCTTTTTTTTCCATAAAAAAATGACCATGTATAGTAAGGCTTTTTTTTCATAAAAAAATGACCATGTATAGTAAGGCTTTTTTTTTTCATAAAAAAATGACCATGTATAGTAAGGCTTTTTTTTAATCAAAAAATGACCATGTATAGTAAGGCTTTTTTTTTCCATTAAAAAATGACCATGTATAGTAAGGCTTTTTTTTTCATAAAAAAATGACCATGTATAGAAAGGCTTTTTTTCCATTAAAAAAATGACCATGTATAGTAAGGCTTTTTTTTTCATAAAAAAAAATGACCATGTATAGTAAGGCTTTTTTTTTTCATAAAAAAATGACCATGTATAGTAAGGCTTTTTTTTTCATAAAAAAAATGACCATGTATAGTAAGGCTTTTTTTTTTCATAAAAAAAATGACCATGTATAGTAAGGCTTTTTTTTTCATAAAAAAATGACCATGTATAGTAAGGCTTTTTTTTTTTTCATAAAAAAAATGACCATGTATAGTAAGGCTTTTTTTTCATAAAAAAATGACCATGTATAGTAAGGCTTTTTTTTCCATGAAAAAAATGACCATGTATAGTAAGGCTTTTTTTTTTAATAAAAAAATGACCATGTATAGTAAGGCTTTTTTTTCATAAAAAAATGACCATGTATAGTAAGGCTTTTTTTTTCATAAAAAAAAATCACCATGGTTAGTAAGGCTTTTTTTTTTCATAAAAAATGACCATGTATAGTAAGGCTTTTTTTTTTCATAAAAAAATGACCATGTATAGTAAGGCTTTTTTTTTAATCAAAAAATGACCATGTATAGTAAGGCTTTTTTTTCCATAAAAAAATGACCATGTATAGTAAGGCTTTTTTTTCATAAAAAAATGACCATGTATAGTAAGGCTTTTTTTTTCATAAAAAAATGACCATGTATAGTAAGGCTTTGTTTTTAATCAAAAAATGACCATGTATAGTAAGGCTTTTTTTTTAAGCAAAAAATGACCATGTATAGTAAGGCTTTTTTTTTCCATTAAAAAAATGACCATGTATAGTAAGGCTTTTTTTTTTCATAAAAAAATGACCATGTATAGTAAGGCTTTTTTTTCATAAAAAAATGACCATGTATATATAGTAAGGCTTTTTTTTCCATAAAAAAATGACCATGTATAGTAAGGCTTTTTTTTCCCATAAAAAAATGACCATGTATAGTAAGGCTTTTTTTTCCATAAAAAAAAATGACCATGGATAGTCAGGCTTTTTTTTCATAAAAAAATGACCATGTATAGTAAGGCTTTTTTTTCATGAAAAAAATGACCATGTATAGTAAGGCTTTTATTTCATTAAAAAAAATGACCATGTATAGTAAGGCTTTTTTTTCATTAAAAAATGACCATGTATAGTAAGGCTTTTTTTTTTTAATCAAAAAATGACCATGTATAGTAAGGCTTTTTTTTTTAATCAAAAAATGACCATGTATAGTAAGGCTTTTTTTTTTTTTTATAAAAAAAAAATGACCATGTATAGTCAGGCTTTTTTTTTCATAAAAAAAAATCACCATGGTTAGTAAGGCTTTTTTTTTTTCATAAAAAATGACCATGTATAGTAAGGCTTTTTTTTTTCATAAAAAAATGACCATGTATAGTAAGGCTTTTTTTTTTTTCATAAAAAAATGACCATGTATAGTAAGGCTTTTTTTTTCATAAAAAAATGACCATGTATAGTAAGGCTTTTTTTTTTCATAAAAAAAATGACCATGTATAGTAAGGCTTTTTTTTTTTCATAAAAAAATGACCATGTATAGTAAGGCTTTTTTTTTAATCAAAAAATGACCATGTATAGTAAGGCTTTTTTTTCCATAAAAAAATGACCATGTATAGTAAGGCTTTTTTTTCATAAAAAAATGACCATGTATAGTAAGGCTTTTTTTTTTCATAAAAAAATGACCATGTATAGTAAGGCTTTTTTTTAATCAAAAAATGACCATGTATAGTAAGGCTTTTTTTTTCCATTAAAAAATGACCATGTATAGTAAGGCTTTTTTTTTCATAAAAAAATGACCATGTATAGAAAGGCTTTTTTTCCATTAAAAAAATGACCATGTATAGTAAGGCTTTTTTTTTTAAGCAAAAAATGACCATGTATAGTAAGGCTTTTTTTTTCATAAAAAAAATGACCATGTATAGTAAGGCTTTTTTTTTTCATAAAAAAAATGACCATGTATAGTAAGGCTTTTTTTTTCATAAAAAAATGACCATGTATAGTAAGGCTTTTTTTTTTTTTCATAAAAAAAATGACCATGTATAGTAAGGCTTTTTTTTCATAAAAAAATGACCATGTATAGTAAGGCTTTTTTTTCCATGAAAAAAATGACCATGTATAGTAAGGCTTTTTTTTTTAATAAAAAAATGACCATGTATAGTAAGGCTTTTTTTTCATAAAAAAATGACCATGTATAGTAAGGCTTTTTTTTTCATAAAAAAATGACCATGTATAGAAAGGCTTTTTTTCCATTAAAAAAATGACCATGTATAGTAAGGCTTTTTTTTTCATAAAAAAATGACCATGTATAGTAAGGCTTTTTTTTTAAGCAAAAAATGACCATGTATAGAAAGGCTTTTTTTCCATTAAAAAAATGACCATGTATAGTAAGGCTTTTTTTTTTCATAAAAAAATGACCATATATAGTAAGGCTTTTTTTTTCATAAAAAAAATGACCATGTATAGTAAGGCTTTTTTTTCATAAAAAAATGACCATGTATATATAGTAAGGCTTTTTTTTCCATAAAAAAATGACCATGTATAGTAAGGCTTTTTTTTTCCATAAAAAAAATGACCATGTATAGTAAGGCTTTTTTTTTCCATAAAAAAAAATGACCATGGATGGTCAGGCTTTTTTTTCATAAAAAAATGACCATGTATAGTAAGGCTTTTTTTTTCCATTAAAAAAATGACCATGTATAGTAAGGCTTTTTTTTTTCATAAAAAAATGACCATGTATAGTAAGGCTTTTTTTTCATAAAAAAATGACCATGTATATATAGTAAGGCTTTTTTTTCCATAAAAAAATGACCATGTATAGTAAGGCTTTTTTTTTCCCATAAAAAAATGACCATGTATAGTAAGGCTTTTTTTTCCATAAAAAAAAATGACCATGGATAGTCAGGCTTTTTTTTCATAAAAAAATGACCATGTATAGTAAGGCTTTTTTTTCATGAAAAAATGACCATGTATAGTAAGGCTTTTATTTCATTAAAAAAATGACCATGTATAGTAAGGCTTTTTTTTCATTAAAAAATGACCATGTATAGTAAGGCTTTTTTTTTAATAAAAAAATGACCATGTATAGTAAGGCTTTTTTTTTTTATCAAAAAATGACCATGTATAGTAAGGCTTTTTTTTTTTTTAATAAAAAAAAATGACCATGTATAGTCAGGCTTTTTTTTTCATAAAAAAAAATCACCATGGTTAGTAAGGCTTTTTTTTTTTCATAAAAAATGACCATGTATAGTAAGGCTTTTTTTTTTCATAAAAAAATGACCATGTATAGTAAGGCTTTTTTTTTTTCATAAAAAAATGACCATGTATAGTAAGGCTTTTTTTTCATAAAAAAATGACCATGTATAGTAAGGCTTTTTTTTTCATAAAAAAATGACCATGTATAGTAAGGCTTTTTTTTTCATAAAAAAAATGACCATGTATAGTAAGGCTTTTTTTTTTCATAAAAAAAATGACCATGTATAGTAAGGCTTTTTTTTTCATAAAAAAATGACCATGTATAGTAAGGCTTTTTTTTTTTTCATAAAAAAAATGACCATGTATAGTAAGGCTTTTTTTTCATAAAAAAATGACCATGTATAGTAAGGCTTTTTTTTCCATGAAAAAAATGACCATGTATAGTAAGGCTTTTTTTTTTAATAAAAAAATGACCATGTATAGTAAGGCTTTTTTTTCCATGAAAAAAATGACCATGTATAGTAAGGCTTTTTTTTCATAAAAAAATGACCATGTATAGTAAGGCTTTTTTTTTCATAAAAAAATGACCATGTATAGAAAGGCTTTTTTTCCATTAAAAAAATGACCATGTATAGTAAGGCTTTTTTTTTCATAAAAAAATGACCATGTATAGTAAGGCTTTTTTTTTTAAGCAAAAAATGACCATGTATAGTAAGGCTTTTTTTTTTCCATTAAAAAAATGACCATGTATAGTAAGGCTTTTTTTTTTCATAAAAAAATGACCATATATAGTAAGGCTTTTTTTTTCATAAAAAAAATGACCATGTATAGTAAGGCTTTTTTTTCATAAAAAAATGACCATGTATATATAGTAAGGCTTTTTTTTCCATAAAAAAATGACCATGTATAGTAAGGCTTTTTTTTTCCATAAAAAAAATGACCATGTATAGTAAGGCTTTTTTTTTCCATAAAAAAAAATGACCATGGATAGTCAGGCTTTTTTTTCATAAAAAAATGACCATGTATAGTAAGGCTTTTTTTTTTCCATTAAAAAAATGACCATGTATAGTAAGGCTTTTTTTTTTCATAAAAAAATGACCATGTATAGTAAGGCTTTTTTTTCATAAAAAAATGACCATGTATATATAGTAAGGCTTTTTTTTCCATAAAAAAATGACCATGTATAGTAAGGCTTTTTTTTCCCATAAAAAAATGACCATGTATAGTAAGGCTTTTTTTTCCATAAAAAAAAATGACCATGGATAGTCAGGCTTTTTTTTCATAAAAAAATGACCATGTATAGTAAGGCTTTTTTTTCATGAAAAAATGACCATGTATAGTAAGGCTTTTATTTCATTAAAAAAAATGACCATGTATAGTAAGGCTTTTTTTTCATTAAAAAATGACCATGTATAGTAAGGCTTTTTTTTTTAATCAAAAAATGACCATGTATAGTAAGGCTTTTTTTTTTAATCAAAAAATGACCATGTATAGTAAGGCTTTTTTTTTTTTTAATAAAAAAAAATGACCATGTATAGTCAGGCTTTTTTTTTCATAAAAAAAAATCACCATGGTTAGTAAGGCTTTTTTTTTCATAAAAAAATGACCATGTATAGTAAGGCTTTTTTTTTTTCATAAAAAAAATGACCATGTATAGTAAGGCTTTTTTTTTTTCATAAAAAAATGACCATGTATAGTAAGGCTTTTTTTTTAATCAAAAAATGACCATGTATAGTAAGGCTTTTTTTTCCATAAAAAAATGACCATGTATAGTAAGGCTTTTTTTTCATAAAAAAATGACCATGTATAGTAAGGCTTTTTTTTTCATAAAAAAATGACCATGTATAGTAAGGCTTTTTTTTAATCAAAAAATGACCATGTATAGTAAGGCTTTTTTTTTCCATTAAAAAATGACCATGTATAGTAAGGCTTTTTTTTTCATAAAAAAATGACCATGTATAGTAAGGCTTTTTTTTTCATAAAAAAATGACCATGTATAGAAAGGCTTTTTTTCCATTAAAAAAATGACCATGTATAGTAAGGCTTTTTTTTTTCATAAAAAAAAATGACCATGTATAGTAAGGCTTTTTTTTTTCATAAAAAAATGACCATGTATAGTAAGGCTTTTTTTTTCATAAAAAAAATGACCATGTATAGTAAGGCTTTTTTTTTTCATAAAAAAAATGACCATGTATAGTAAGGCTTTTTTTTTCATAAAAAAATGACCATGTATAGTAAGGCTTTTTTTTTTTTCATAAAAAAATGACCATGTATAGTAAGGCTTTTTTTTCCATAAAAAAATGACCATGTATAGTAAGGCTTTTTTTTTTAATAAAAAAATGACCATGTATAGTAAGGCTTTTTTTTCCATAAAAAAATGACCATGTATAGTAAGGCTTTTTTTTCCATAAAAAAATGACCATGTATAGTAAGGCTTTTTTTTTTAAGCAAAAAATGACCATGTATAGTAAGGCTTTTTTTTTCCATTAAAAAAATGACCATGTATAGTAAGGCTTTTTTTTTCATAAAAAAATGCCCATGTATAGTAAGGCTTTTTTTTTCATAAAAAAATGACCATGTATAGTAAGGCTTTTTTTTCATAAAAAAATGACCATGTATATATAGTAAGGCTTTTTTTTCCATAAAAAAATGACCATGTATAGTAAGGCTTTTTTTTTCCATAAAAAAAATGACCATGTATAGTAAGGCTTTTTTTTCCATAAAAAAAAATGACCATGGATAGTCAGGCTTTTTTTTCATAAAAAAATGACCATGTATAGTAAGGCTTTTTTTTCATGAAAAAATGACCATGTATAGTAAGGCTTTTTTTTCATAAAAAAATGACCATGTATAGTAAGGCTTTTTTTTCATAAAAAAATGACCATGTATAGTAAGGCTTTTTTTTAATCAAAAAATGACCATGTATAGTAAGGCTTTTTTTTTTAATCAAAAAATGACCATGTATAGTAAGGCTTTTTTTTAATCAAAAAATGACCATGTATAGTAAGGCTTTTTTTTTCCATTAAAAAATGACCATGTATAGTAAGGCTTTTTTTTTCATAAAAAAATGACCATGTATAGTAAGGCTTTTATTTTCATAAAAAAATGACCATGTATAGAAAGGCTTTTTTTCCATTAAAAAAATGACCATGTATAGTAAGGCTTTTTTTTTCATAAAAAAAAATGACCATGTATAGTAAGGCTTTTTTTTCATAAAAAAATGACCATGTATAGTAAGGCTTTTTTTTTTTTTCATAAAAAAATGACCATGTATAGTAAGGCTTTTTTTTTCATAAAAAAAATGACCATGTATAGTAAGGCTTTTTTTTTCATAAAAAAAATGACCATGTATAGTAAGGCTTTTTTTTTTTTTCATAAAAAAAATGACCATGTATAGTAAGGCTTTTTTTTCATAAAAAAATGACCATGTATAGTAAGGCTTTTTTTTCCATAAAAAAATGACCATGTATAGTAAGGCTTTTTTTTTAATAAAAAAATGACCATGTATAGTAAGGCTTTTTTTTCCATAAAAAAATGACCATGTATAGTAAGGCTTTTTTTTCATAAAAAAATGACCATGTATAGTAAGGCTTTTTTTTTCATAAAAAAATGACCATGTATAGAAAGGCTTTTTTTCCATTAAAAAAATGACCATGTATAGTAAGGCTTTTTTTTTCATAAAAAAATGACCATGTATAGTAAGGCTTTTTTTTTAAGCAAAAAATGACCATGTATAGTAAGGCTTTTTTTTTCCATTAAAAAAATGACCATGTATAGTAAGGCTTTTTTTTTCATAAAAAAATGACCATGTATAGTAAGGCTTTTTTTTTTCATAAAAAAATGACCATGTATAGTAAGGCTTTTTTTTCATAAAAAAATGACCATGTATATATAGTAAGGCTTTTTTTTCCATAAAAAAATGACCATGTATAGTAAGGCTTTTTTTTTCCATAAAAAAATGACCATGTATAGTAAGGCTTTTTTTTCCATAAAAAAAAATGACCATGGATAGTCAGGCTTTTTTTTCATAAAAAAATGACCATGTATAGTAAGGCTTTTTTTTCATGAAAAAATGACCATGTATAGTAAGGCTTTTATTTCATTAAAAAAATGACCATGTATAGTAAGGCTTTTTTTTCATAAAAAAATGACCATGTATAGTAAGGCTTTTTTTTTTAATCAAAAAATGACCATGTATAGTAAGGCTTTTTTTTTAAATCAAAAAATGACCATGTATAGTAAGGCTTTTTTTTTTTTTTATTAAAAAAAAATGACCATGTATAGTCAGGCTTTTTTTTTCATAAAAAAAAAATCACCATGGTTAGTAAGGCTTTTTTTTTTTCATAAAAAATGACCATGTATAGTAAGGCTTTTTTTTTTCATAAAAAAATGACCATGTATAGTAAGGCTTTTTTTTCATAAAAAAATGACCATGTATAGTAAGGCTTTTTTTCATAAAAAAATGACCATGTATAGTAAGGCTTTTTTTCCATAAAAAAATGACCATGTATAGTAAGGCTTTTTTTTCCATAAAAAAATGACCATGTATAGTAAGGCTTTTTTTTCATAAAAAAATGACCATGTATAGTAAGGCTTTTTTTTTTCATAAAAAAATGACCATGTATAGTAAGGCTTTTTTTTTCATAAAAAAATGACCATGTATAGTAAGGCTTTTTTTTTTATAAAAAAATGACCATGTATAGTAAGGCTTTTTTTTTTCATAAAAAAATGACCATGTATAGTAAGGCTTTTTTTTTAATCAAAAAATGACCATGTATAGTAAGGCTTTTTTTACCATAAAAAAATGACCATGTATAGTAAGGCTTTTTTTTTCATAAAAAAATGACCATGTATAGTAAGGCTTTTTTTTCATAAAAAAATGACCATGTATAGTAAGGCTTTTTTTTCCATAAAAAAATGACCATGTATAGTAAGGCTTTTTTTTTTAATAAAAAAATGACCATGTATAGTAAGGCTTTTTTTTAATCAAAAAATGACCATGTATAGTAAGGCTTTTTTTTTCATAAAAAAAAGTGACCATGTATAGTAAGGCTTTTTTTTTTCATAAAAAAATGACCATGTATAGTAAGGCTTTTTTTTTTTCCATAAAAAAATGACCATGTATAGTAAGGCTTTTTTTTTTTTCATAAAAAAATGACCATGTATAGTAAGGCTTTTTTTTTTCATAAAAAAATGACCATCTATAGTAAGGCTTTTTTTTCCATAAAAAAAATGACCATGTATAGTAAGGCTTTTTTTTCATAAAAAAAATGACCATGTATAGTAAGGCGTTTTTTTTAATAAAAAAAATGACCATGTATAGTAAGGCTTTTTTTTCCATTAAAAAAATGACCATGTATAGTAAGGCTTTTTTTTTCATAAAAAAATGACCATGTATAGTAAGGCTTTTTTTTCCATAAAAAAATGACCATGTATAGTAAGGCTTTTTTTTCATAAAAAAAATGACCATGTATAGTAAGGCTTTTTTTTCATAAAAAAATGACCATGTATAGTAAGGCTTTTTTTTTTTCATAAAAAAATGACCATGTATAGTAAGGCTTTTTTTTTAATCAAAAAATGACCATGTATAGTAAGGCTTTTTTTTCCATAAAAAAATGACCATGTATAGTAAGGCTTTTTTTTCATAAAAAAAAGACCATGTATAGTAAGGCTTTTTTTTTTTCATAAAAAAATGACCATGTATAGTAAGGCTTTTTTTTTTCATAAAAAAATGACCATGTATAGTAAGGCTTTTTTTTTTCATAAAAAAATGACCATGTATAGTAAGGCTTTTTTTCATAAAAAAATGACCATGTATAGTAAGGCTTTTTTTTTTCATAAAAAAACGACCATGTATAGTAAGGCTTTTTTTCCGACAAAAAAACGACCATGTATAGTAAGGCTTTTATTTCCGACAAAAAAACGACCATGTATAGTAAGGCTTTTTTTTCATAAAAAAATGACCATGTATAGTAAGGCTTTTTTTTTCATCAAAAAATGACCATGTATAGTAAGGCTTTTTTTTTTTCATAAAAAAAAGACCATGTATAGTAAGGCTTTTTTTTCCGACAAAAAAACGACCATGTATAGTAAGGCTTTTTTTTGCGACAAAAAAACGACCACGTATAGTAAGGCTTTTTTTTGCGACGAAAAAAAACGACCATGTATAGTAAGGCTTTTTTTTGCGACAAAAAAACGACCATGTATAGTAAGGCTTTTTTTTCCGACAAAAAAACGACCATGTATAGTAAGGCTTTTTTTTCCGACAAAAAACGACCATGTATAGTAAGGCTTTTTTTCTGACAAAAAAACGACCATGTATAGTAAGGCTTTTTTTTCCGACAAAAAAACGACCATGTATAGTAAGGCTTTTTATTTTTTAATAAAAAAAATGACCATGTATAGTAAGGCTTTTTTTTCCATAAAAAAATGACCATGTATAGTAAGGCTTTTTTTTCATTAAAAAAATGACCATGTATAGTAAGGCTTTTTTTTCATAAAAAAAATGACCATGTATAGTAAGGCTTTTTTTTAAATCAAAAAATGACCATTTATAGTAAGGCTTTTTTTTCCATTAAAAAAATGACCATGTATAGTAAGGCTTTTTTTCATAAAAAAATGACCATGTATAGTAAGGCTTTTTTTTTTCATAAAAAAAAAGACCATGTATAGTAAGGCTTTTTTTTTTTCATAAAAAAATGACCATGTATAGTAAGGCTTTTTTTTTTTATCAAAAAATGACCATGTATAGTAAGGCTTTTTTTTCATAAAAAAATTACCATGTATAGTAAGGCTTTTTTTTTAATCAAAAAATGACCATGTATAGTAAGGCTTTTTTTTTCATAAAAAAAATGACCATGTATAGTAAGGCTTTTTTTTCATTAAAAAATGACCATGTATATAGTAAGGCTTTTTTTTTTTTAATAAAAAAAATGACCATGTATAGTAAGGCTTTTTTTTCCATTAAAAAAATGACCATGTATAGTAAGGCTTTTTTTTTCATAAAAAAATGACCATGTATAGTAAGGCTTTTTTTTCCATAAAAAAATGACCATGTATAGTAAGGCTTTTTTTTCATAAAAAAAATGACCATGTATAGTAAGGCTTTTTTTTCATAAAAAAAATGACCATGTATAGTAAGGCTTTTTTTTTCATAAAAAATGACCATGTATAGTAAGGCTTTTTTTTTTTTTATCAAAAAATGACCATGTATATAGTAAGGCTTTTTTTTCCATAAAAAAATGACCATGTATAGTAAGGCTTTTTTTTCATAAAAAAATGACCATGTATAGTAAGGCTTTTTTTTTCATAAAAAAATGACCATGTATAGTAAGGCTTTTTTTTTTCATAAAAAAATGACCATGTATAGTAAGGCTTTTTTTTTCATAAAAAAATGACCATGTATAGTAAGGCTTTTTTTCATAAAAAAATGACCATGTATAGTAAGGCTTTTTTTTTTCATAAAAAAAACGACCATGTATAGTAAGGCTTTTTTTTCCGACAAAAAAACGACCATGTATAGTAAGGCTTTTTTTCCGACAAAAAAACGACCATGTATAGTAAGGCTTTTTTTTCCGACAAAAAAACGACCATGTATAGTAAGGCTTTTTTTTCATAAAAAAATGACCATGTATAGTAAGGCTTTTTTTTTTTCATAAAAAAAAGACCATGTATAGTAAGGCTTTTTTTTCCGACAAAAAAACGACCATGTATAGTAAGGCTTTTTTTTTGCGACAAAAAAACGACCACGTATAGTAAGGCTTTTTTTTGCGACAAAAAAAAACGACCATGTATAGTAAGGCTTTTTTTTGCGACAAAAAAACGACCATGTATAGTAAGGCTTTTTTTTCCGACAAAAAGACGACCATGTATAGTAAGGCTTTTTTTTCCGACAAAAAACGACCATGTATAGTAAGGCTTTTTTTCTGACAAAAAAACGACCATGTATAGTAAGGCTTTTTTTTCCGACAAAAAAACGACCATGTATAGTAAGGCTTTTTTTTTTTAAATAAAAAAAAATGACCATGTATAGTAAGGCTTTTTTTTCCATTAAAAAATGACCATGTATAGTAAGGCTTTTTTTTCCATTAAAAAAATGACCATGTATAGTAAGGCTTTTTTTTCCATTAAAAAAATGACCATGTATAGTAAGGCTTTTTTTTCATAAAAAAAATGACCATGTATAGTAAGGCTTTTTTTTTAATCAAAAAATGACCATTTATAGTAAGGCTTTTTTTTCCATTAAAAAAATGACCATGTATAGTAAGGCTTTTTTTCATAAAAAAATGACCATGTATAGTAAGGCTTTTTTTTTTCATAAAAAAAAAAGACCATGTATAGTAAGGCTTTTTTTTTTCATAAAAAAATGACCATGTATAGTAAGGCTTTTTTTTGCGACAAAAAAACGACCACGTATAGTAAGGCTTTTTTTTGCGACAAAAAAAAACGACCATGTATAGTAAGGCTTTTTTTTTCATAAAAAAATGACCATGTATAGTAAGGCTTTTTTTTTAAGCAAAAAATGACCATGTATAGTAAGGCTTTTTTTTTCCATTAAAAAAATGACCATGTATAGTAAGGCTTTTTTTTCATAAAAAAATGACCATGTATAGTAAGGCTTTTTTTTTTCATAAAAAATTACCATGTATAGTAAGGCTTTTTTTTCATAAAAAAATGACCATGTATATATAGTAAGGCTTTTTTTTCCATAAAAAAATGACCATGTATAGTAAGGCTTTTTTTTTCCATAAAAAAATGACCATGTATAGTAAGGCTTTTTTTTCCATAAAAAAAAATGACCATGGATAGTCAGGCTTTTTTTTCATAAAAAAATGACCATGTATAGTAAGGCTTTTTTTTCATGAAAAAATGACCATGTATAGTAAGGCTTTTATTTCATTAAAAAAATGACCATGTATAGTAAGGCTTTTTTTTCATAAAAAAATGACCATGTATAGTAAGGCTTTTTTTTTAATCAAAAAATGACCATGTATAGTAAGGCTTTTTTTTTTAATCAAAAAATGACCATGTATAGTAAGGCTTTTTTTTTTTTTTATTAAAAAAAAATGACCATGTATAGTCAGGCTTTTTTTTTCATAAAAAAAAATCACCATGGTTAGTAAGGCTTTTTTTTTTTCATAAAAAATGACCATGTATAGTAAGGCTTTTTTTTTTCATAAAAAAATGACCATGTATAGTAAGGCTTTTTTTTCCATAAAAAAATGACCATGTATAGTAAGGCTTTTTTTCATAAAAAAATGACCATGTATAGTAAGGCTTTTTTTCCATAAAAAAATGACCATGTATAGTAAGGCTTTTTTTTTCCATAAAAAAATGACCATGTATAGTAAGGCTTTTTTTTCATAAAAAAATGACCATGTATAGTAAGGCTTTTTTTTTTCATAAAAAAATGACCATGTATAGTAAGGCTTTTTTTTCATAAAAAAATGACCATGTATAGTAAGGCTTTTTTTTTCATAAAAAAAATGACCATGTATAGTAAGGCTTTTTTTTTTTCATAAAAAAAATGACCATGTATAGTAAGGCTTTTTTTTTCATAAAAAAATGACCATGTATAGTAAGGCTTTTTTTACCATAAAAAAATGACCATGTATAGTAAGGCTTTTTTTTTCATAAAAAAATGACCATGTATAGTAAGGCTTTTTTTTCATAAAAAAATGACCATGTATAGTAAGGCTTTTTTTTCCATAAAAAAATGACCATGTATAGTAAGGCTTTTTTTTTTAATAAAAAAATGACCATGTATAGTAAGGCTTTTTTTTAATCAAAAAATGACCATGTATAGTAAGGCTTTTTTTTTCATAAAAAAAAGTGACCATGTATAGTAAGGCTTTTTTTTTTTCATAAAAAAATGACCATGTATAGTAAGGCTTTTTTTTTTTCCATAAAAAAATGACCATGTATAGTAAGGCTTTTTTTTTTTCATAAAAAAATGACCATGTATAGTAAGGCTTTTTTTTTTCATAAAAAAATGACCATCTATAGTAAGGCTTTTTTTTCCATAAAAAAAATGACCATGTATAGTAAGGCTTTTTTTTTCATAAAAAAAATGACCATGTATAGTAAGGCTTTTTTTTTAATAAAAAAAATGACCATGTATAGTAAGGCTTTTTTTTCCATTAAAAAAATGACCATGTATAGTAAGGCTTTTTTTTTCATAAAAAAATGACCATGTATAGTAAGGCTTTTTTTTCCATAAAAAAATGACCATGTATAGTAAGGCTTTTTTTTCATAAAAAAAATGACCATGTATAGTAAGGCTTTTTTTTCATAAAAAAATGACCATGTATAGTAAGGCTTTTTTTTTTTCATAAAAAAAATGACCATGTATAGTAAGGCTTTTTTTTTTTATCAAAAAATGACCATGTATAGTAAGGCTTTTTTTTCCATAAAAAAATGACCATGTATAGTAAGGCTTTTTTTTCATAAAAAAAATGACCATGTATAGTAAGGCTTTTTTTTTTCATAAAAAAATGACCATGTATAGTAAGGCTTTTTTTTTTCATAAAAAAATGACCATGTATAGTAAGGCTTTTTTTTTTCATAAAAAAATGACCATGTATAGTAAGGCTTTTTTTCATAAAAAAATGACCATGTATAGTAAGGCTTTTTTTTTTCATAAAAAAACGACCATGTATAGTAAGGCTTTTTTTCCGACAAAAAAACGACCATGTATAGTAAGGCTTTTTTTTCCGACAAAAAAACGACCATGTATAGTAAGGCTTTTTTTTCATAAAAAAATGACCATGTATAGTAAGGCTTTTTTTTTCATCAAAAAATGACCATGTATAGTAAGGCTTTTTTTTTTTTCATAAAAAAAAGACCATGTATAGTAAGGCTTTTTTTTCCGACAAAAAAACGACCATGTATAGTAAGGCTTTTTTTTTGCGACAAAAAAACGACCACGTATAGTAAGGCTTTTTTTTGCGACGAAAAAAAACGACCATGTATAGTAAGGCTTTTTTTTGCGACAAAAAAACGACCATGTATAGTAAGGCTTTTTTTTCCGACAAAAAAACGACCATGTATAGTAAGGCTTTTTTTTCCGACAAAAAACGACCATGTATAGTAAGGCTTTTTTTCTGACAAAAAAACGACCATGTATAGTAAGGCTTTTTTTTCCGACAAAAAAACGACCATGTATAGTAAGGCTTTTTATTTTTTAATAAAAAAAATGACCATGTATAGTAAGGCTTTTTTTTCCATAAAAAAATGACCATGTATAGTAAGGCTTTTTTTTCCATAAAAAAATGACCATGTATAGTAAGGCTTTTTTTTCATTAAAAAAATGACCATGTATAGTAAGGCTTTTTTTTAATAAAAAAAATGACCATGTATAGTAAGGCTTTTTTTTAAATCAAAAAATGACCATTTATAGTAAGGCTTTTTTTTCCATTAAAAAAATGACCATGTATAGTAAGGCTTTTTTTCATAAAAAAATGACCATGTATAGTAAGGCTTTTTTTTTTCATAAAAAAAAAGACCATGTATAGTAAGGCTTTTTTTTTTTCATAAAAAAATGACCATGTATAGTAAGGCTTTTTTTTTTTTATCAAAAAATGACCATGTATAGTAAGGCTTTTTTTTCATAAAAAAATTACCATGTATAGTAAGGCTTTTTTTTTAATCAAAAAATGACCATGTATAGTAAGGCTTTTTTTTTTCATAAAAAAAATGACCATGTATAGTAAGGCTTTTTTTTCATAAAAAAATGACCATGTATAGTAAGGCTTTTTTTTTTTAATAAAAAAAATGACCATGTATAGTAAGGCTTTTTTTTCCATTAAAAAAATGACCATGTATAGTAAGGCTTTTTTTTTCATAAAAAAATGACCATGTATAGTAAGGCTTTTTTTTCCATAAAAAAATGACCATGTATAGTAAGGCTTTTTTTTCATAAAAAAAAATGACCATGTATAGTAAGGCTTTTTTTTCATAAAAAAAATGACCATGTATAGTAAGGCTTTTTTTTTTCATAAAAAATGACCATGTATAGTAAGGCTTTTTTTTTTTATCAAAAAATGACCATGTATAGTAAGGCTTTTTTTTCCATAAAAAAATGACCATGTATAGTAAGGCTTTTTTTTTCATAAAAAAATGACCATGTATAGTAAGGCTTTTTTTCATAAAAAAATGACCATGTATAGTAAGGCTTTTTTTTTTCATAAAAAAAACGACCATGTATAGTAAGGCTTTTTTTTCCGACAAAAAAACGACCATGTATAGTAAGGCTTTTTTTCCGACAAAAAAACGACCATGTATAGTAAGGCTTTTTTTTCCGACAAAAAAACGACCATGTATAGTAAGGCTTTTTTTTCGTAAAAAAATGACCATGTATAGTAAGGCTTTTTTTTTTTCATAAAAAAAAGACCATGTATAGTAAGGCTTTTTTTTCCGACAAAAAAACGACCATGTATAGTAAGGCTTTTTTTTGCGACAAAAAAACGACCACGTATAGTAAGGCTTTTTTTTGCGACAAAAAAAAACGACCATGTATAGTAAGGCTTTTTTTTGCGACAAAAAAACGACCATGTATAGTAAGGCTTTTTTTTCAGACAAAAAAACGACCATGTATAGTAAGGCTTTTTTTTCCGACAAAAAACGACCATGTATAGTAAGGCTTTTTTTCTGACAAAAAAACGACCATGTATAGTAAGGCTTTTTTTTCCGACAAAAAAACGACCATGTATAGTAAGGCTTTTTTTTTTTAAATAAAAAAAATGACCATGTATAGTAAGGCTTTTTTTTCCATTAAAAAATGACCATGTATAGTAAGGCTTTTTTTTCCATTAAAAAAATGACCATGTATAGTAAGGCTTTTTTTTCATAAAAAAAATGACCATGTATAGTAAGGCTTTTTTTTTAATCAAAAAATGACCATTTATAGTAAGGCTTTTTTTTCCATTAAAAAAATGACCATGTATAGTAAGGCTTTTTTTCATAAAAAAATGACCATGTATAGTAAGGCTTTTTTTTTTTCATAAAAAAAAAAGACCATGTATAGTAAGGCTTTTTTTTGCGACAAAAAAACGACCACGTATAGTAAGGCTTTTTTTTGCGACAAAAAAAAACGACCATGTATAGTAAGGCTTTTTTTTGCGACAAAAAAACGACCATATATAGTAAGGCTTTTTTTTCCGACAAAAAAACGACCATGTATAGTAAGGCTTTTTTTTCCGACAAAAAACGACCATGTATAGTAAGGCTTTTTTTCTGACAAAAAAACGACCATGTATAGTAAGGCTTTTTTTTCCGACAAAAAAACGACCATGTATAGTAAGGCTTTTTTTTTTTTAATAAAAAAAATGACCATGTATAGTAAGGCTTTTTTTTCCATAAAAAAATGACCATGTATAGTAAGGCTTTTTTTTCATTAAAAAAATGACCATGTATAGTAAGGCTTTTTTTTCATAAAAAAAATGACCATGTATAGTAAGGCTTTTTTTTTTAATCAAAAAATGACCATTTATAGTAAGGCTTTTTTTTCCATTAAAAAAATGACCATGTATAGTAAGGCTTTTTTTCATAAAAAAATGACCATGTATAGTAAGGCTTTTTTTTTTCATAAAAAAAAGACCATGTATAGTAAGGCTTTTTTTTTTTCATAAAAAAATGACCATGTATAGTAAGGCTTTTTTTTTTTAATCAAAAAATGACCATGTATAGTAAGGCTTTTTTTTCCATAAAAAAATGACCATGTATAGTAAGGCTTTTTTTTTCATAAAAAAATTACCATGTATAGTAAGGCTTTTTTTTTAATCAAAACATGACCATGTATAGTAAGGCTTTTTTTTTTAATCAAAAAATGACCATGTATAGTAAGGCTTTTTTTTCCATAAAAAAAATGACCATGTATAGTAAGGCTTTTTTTTTCATAAAAAAAAGTGACCATGTATAGTAAGGCTTTTTTTTTTTTCATAAAAAAATGACCATGTATAGTAAGGCTTTTTTTTTTTTCATAACAAAATGACCATGTATAGTAAGGCTTTTTTTTTCATAAAAAAATGACCATGTATAGTAAGGCTTTTTTTTCATAAAAAAATGACCATGTATAGTAAGGCTTTTTTTTCATAAAAAAAAATGACCATGTATAGTAAGGCTTTTTTTTCATAAAAAAATGACCATGTATAGTAAGGCTTTTTTTTTTTCATAGAAAAATGACCATGTATAGTAAGGCTTTTTTTTTTAATCAAAAAATGACCATGTATAGTAAGGCTTTTTTTTCCATAAAAAAATGACCATGTATAGTAAGGCTTTTTTTTCATAAAAAAATGACCATGTATAGTAAGGCTTTTTTTTTCATAAAAAAATGACCATGTATAGTAAGGCTTTTTTTTTTCATAAAAAAATGACCATGTATAGTAAGGCTTTTTTTTTTTCATAAAAAAATGACCATGTATAGTAAGGCTTTTTTTTCATAAAAAAATGACCATGTGTATATAGTAAGGCTTTTTTTTTTTCATAAAAAAATGACCATGTATAGTAAGGCTTTTTTTTTCATAAAAAAATGACCATGTATAGTAAGGCTTTTTTTTCCATTAAAAAAATGACCATGTATAGTAAGGCTTTTTTTTTTCATAAAAAAAAATGACCATGTATAGTAAGGCTTTTTTTTCATAAAAAAATGACCATGTATAGTAAGGCTTTTTTTTTAATAAAAAAAATGACCATGTATAGTAAGGCTCTTTTTTCCATTAAAAAAATGACCATGTATAGTAAGGCTTTTTTTTTCATAAAAAAATGACCATGTATAGTAAGGCTTTTTTTTCCATAAAAAAATGACCATGTATAGTAAGGCTTTTTTTTTCATAAAAAAAATGACCATGTATAGTAAGGCTTTTTTTTCATAAAAAAATGACCATGTATAGTAAGGCTTTTTTTTTTTCATAAAAAAATGATCATGTATAGTAAGGCTTTTTTTTAATCAAAAAATGACCATGTATAGTAAGGCTTTTTTTTCCATAAAAAAATGACCATGTATAGTAAGGCTTTTTTTTCATAAAAAAATGACCATGTATAGTAAGGCTTTTTTTTTATCATAAAAAAATGACCATGTATAGTAAGGCTTTTTTTTTTTCATAAAAAAATGACCATGTATAGTAAGGCTTTTTTTTTTTCATAAAAAAATGACCATGTATAGTAAGGCTTTTTTTCATAAAAAAATGACCATGTATAGTAAGGCTTTTTTTTTTTCATAAAAAACGACCATGTATAGTAAGGCTTTTTTCCCGACAAAAAAACGACCATGTATAGTAAGGCTTTTTTTTCCGACAAAAAAACGACCATGTATAGTAAGGCTTTTTTTTCATAAAAAAATGACCATGTATAGTAAGGCTTTTTTTTCATCAAAAAATGACCATGTATAGTAAGGCTTTTTTTTTTTTCATAAAAAAAAGACCATGTATAGTAAGGCTTTTTTTTCCGACAAAAAAACGACCATGTATAGTAAGGCTTTTTTTTGCGACAAAAAAACGACCACGTATAGTAAGGCTTTTTTTTGCGACAAAAAAAAACGACCATGTATAGTAAGGCTTTTTTTTGCGACAAAAAAACGACCATGTATAGTAAGGCTTTTTTTTCCGACAAAAAAACGACCATGTATAGTAAGGCTTTTTTTTCCGACAAAAAACGACCATGTATAGTAAGGCTTTTTTTCTGACAAAAAAACGACCATGTATAGTAAGGCTTTTTTTTCCGACAAAAAAACGACCATGTATAGTAAGGCTTTTTTTTTTTAATAAAAAAAATGACCATGTATAGTAAGGCTTTTTTTTCCATAAAAAAATGACCATGTATAGTAAGGTTTTTTTTCATAAAAAAATGACCATGTATAGTAAGGCTTTTTTTTCCATAAAAAAATGACCATGTATAGTAAGGTTTTTTTTCATAAAAAAATGACCATGTATAGTAAGGCTTTTTTTTCATAAAAAAAATGACCATGTATAGTAAGGCTTTTTTTTTAATCAAAAAATGACCATTTATAGTAAGGCTTTTTTTTCCATTAAAAAAATGACCATGTATAGTAAGGCTTTTTTTCATAAAAAAATGACCATGTATAGTAAGGCTTTTTTTTTCATAAAAAAAAAGACCATGTATAGTAAGGCTTTTTTTTCATAAAAAAATGACCATGTATAGTAAGGCTTTTTTTTTTTATCAAAAAATGACCATGTATAGTAAGGCTTTTTTTTCCATAAAAAAATGACCATGTATAGTAAGGCTTTTTTTTTCATAAAAAAATTACCATGTATAGTAAGGCTTTTTTTTTAATCAAAAAATGACCATGTATAGTAAGGCTTTTTTTTTAATAAAAAAAATGACCATGTATAGTAAGGCTTTTTTTTCATAAAAAAATGACCATGTATAGTAAGGCTTTTTTTTTAATAAAAAAAATGACCATGTATAGTAAGGCTTTTTTTTCCATTAAAAAAATTACCATGTATAGTAAGGCTTTTTTTTTCATAAAAAAATGACCATGTATAGTAAGGCTTTTTTTTCCATAAAAAAATGACCATGTATAGTAAGGCTTTTTTTTCATTAAAAAAATGACCATGTATAGTAAGGCTTTTTTTTCATAAAAAAATGACCATGTATAGTAAGGCTTTTTTTTTTTTTCATAAAAAATGACCATGTATAGTAAGGCTTTTTTTTTTAATCAAAAAATGACCATGTATAGTAAGGCTTTTTTTTCCATAAAAAAATGACCATGTATAGTAAGGCTTTTTTTTCATAAAAAAATGACCATGTATAGTAAGGCTTTTTTTTTTCATAAAAAAATGACCATGTATTGTAAGGCTTTTTTTTTTCATAAAAAAATTACCATGTATAGTAAGGCTTTTTTTTTTCATAAAAAAATGACCATGTATAGTAAGGCTTTTTTTCATAAAAAAATGACCATGTATAGTAAGGCTTTTTTTTTTCATAAAAAAACGACCATGTATAGTAAGGCTTTTTTTTCCGACAAAAAAACGACCATGTATAGTAAGGCTTTTTTTCCGACAAAAAAACGACCATGTATAGTAAGGCTTTTTTTTCCGACAAAAAAACGACCATGTATAGTAAGGCTTTTTTTTCATAAAAAAATGACCATGTATAGTAAGGCTTTTTTTTCATCAAAAAATGACCATGTATAGTAAGGCTTTTTTTTTTCATAAAAAAAAGACCATGTATAGTAAGGCTTTTTTTTCCGACAAAAAAACGACCATGTATAGTAAGGCTTTTTTTTGCGACAAAAAAAACGACCACGTATAGTAAGGCTTTTTTTTGCGACAAAAAAAAACGACCATGTATATTAAGGCTTTTTTTTGCGACAAAAAAACGACCATGTATAGTAAGGCTTTTTTTTCCGACAAAAAAACGACCATGTATAGTAAGGCTTTTTTTTCCGACAAAAAACGACCATGTATAGTAAGGCTTTTTTTCTGACAAAAAAACGACCATGTATAGTAAGGCTTTTTTTTCCGACAAAAAAACGACCATGTATAGTAAGGCTTTTTTTTTTTTTTATAAAAAAAATGACCATGTATAGTAAGGCTTTTTTTTCCATAAAAAAATGACCATGTATAGTAAGGCTTTTTTTTCATTAAAAAAATGACCATGTATAGTAAGGCTTTTTTTTCATTAAAAAAATGACCATGTATAGTAAGGCTTTTTTTTTAATCAAAAAATGACCATTTATAGTAAGGCTTTTTTTTCCATTAAAAAAATGACCATGTATAGTAAGGCTTTTTTTCATAAAAAAATGACCATGTATAGTAAGGCTTTTTTTTTTTCATAAAAAAAAAAGACCATGTATAGTAAGGCTTTTTTTTTTTCATAAAAAAATGACCATGTATAGTAAGGCTTTTTTTTGCGACAAAAAAACGACCACGTATAGTAAGGCTTTTTTTTGCGACAAAAAAAAACGACCATGTATAGTAAGGCTTTTTTTTGCGACAAAAAAACGACCATGTATAGTAAGGCTTTTTTTTTTCATAAAAAAATGACCATGTATAGTAAGGCTTTTTTTTTAATAAAAAAAATGACCATGTATAGTAAGGCTTTTTTTTTCCATTAAAAAAATGACCATGTATAGTAAGGCTTTTTTTTTCATAAAAAAATTACCATGTATAGTAAGGCTTTTTTTTTAATCAAAAAATGACCATGTATAGTAAGGCTTTTTTTTTCATAAAAAAAATGACCATGTATAGTAAGGCTTTTTTTTCATAAAAAAATGACCATGTATAGTAAGGCTTTTTTTTTAATAAAAAAAATGACCATGTATAGTAAGGCTTTTTTTTCCATTAAAAAAATGACCATGTATAGTAAGGCTTTTTTTTTCATAAAAAAATGACCATGTATAGTAAGGCTTTTTTTTCCATAAAAAAATGACCATGTATAGTAAGGCTTTTTTTTCATTAAAAAAATGACCATGTATAGTAAGGCTTTTTTTTCATAAAAAAATGACCATGTATAGTAAGGCTTTTTTTTTTTTTCATAAAAAATGACCATGTATAGTAAGGCTTTTTTTTTTAATCAAAAAATGACCATGTATAGTAAGGCTTTTTTTTCCATAAAAAAATGACCATGTATAGTAAGGCTTTTTTTTCATAAAAAAATGACCATGTATAGTAAGGCTTTTTTTTTTCATAAAAAAATGACCATGTATAGTAAGGCTTTTTTTTTTCATAAAAAAATTACCATGTATAGTAAGGCTTTTTTTTTTCATAAAAAAATGACCATGTATAGTAAGGCTTTTTTTCATAAAAAAATGACCATGTATAGTAAGGCTTTTTTTTTTCATAAAAAAACGACCATGTATAGTAAGGCTTTTTTTTCCGACAAAAAAACGACCATGTATAGTAAGGCTTTTTTTCCGACAAAAAAACGACCATGTATAGTAAGGCTTTTTTTTCCGACAAAAAAACGACCATGTATAGTAAGGCTTTTTTTTCATAAAAAAATGACCATGTATAGTAAGGCTTTTTTTTCATCAAAAAATGACCATGTATAGTAAGGCTTTTTTTTTTCATAAAAAAAAGACCATGTATAGTAAGGCTTTTTTTTCCGACAAAAAAACGACCATGTATAGTAAGGCTTTTTTTTGCGACAAAAAAAACGACCACGTATAGTAAGGCTTTTTTTTGCGACAAAAAAAAACGACCATGTATATTAAGGCTTTTTTTTGCGACAAAAAAACGACCATGTATAGTAAGGCTTTTTTTTCCGACAAAAAAACGACCATGTATAGTAAGGCTTTTTTTTCCGACAAAAAACGACCATGTATAGTAAGGCTTTTTTTCTGACAAAAAAACGACCATGTATAGTAAGGCTTTTTTTTCCGACAAAAAAACGACCATGTATAGTAAGGCTTTTTTTTTTTTTATAAAAAAAATGACCATGTATAGTAAGGCTTTTTTTTCCATAAAAAAATGACCATGTATAGTAAGGCTTTTTTTTCATTAAAAAAATGACCATGTATAGTAAGGCTTTTTTTTCATTAAAAAAATGACCATGTATAGTAAGGCTTTTTTTTTAATCAAAAAATGACCATTTATAGTAAGGCTTTTTTTTCCATTAAAAAAATGACCATGTATAGTAAGGCTTTTTTTCATAAAAAAATGACCATGTATAGTAAGGCTTTTTTTTTTCATAAAAAAAAAAGACCATGTATAGTAAGGCTTTTTTTTTTTCATAAAAAAATGACCATGTATAGTAAGGCTTTTTTTTGCGACAAAAAAACGACCACGTATAGTAAGGCTTTTTTTTGCGAACAAAAAAAAACGACCATGTATAGTAAGGCTTTTTTTTGCGACAAAAAAACGACCATGTATAGTAAGGCTTTTTTTTTCATAAAAAAATGACCATGTATAGTAAGGCTTTTTTTTTAATAAAAAAAATGACCATGTATAGTAAGGCTTTTTTTTCCATTAAAAAAATGACCATGTATAGTAAGGCTTTTTTTTTCATAAAAAAATGACCATGTATAGTAAGGCTTTTTTTTTCATAAAAAAATGACCATGTATAGTAAGGCTTTTTTTTTTCATAAAAAAATGACCATGTATAGTAAGGCTTTTTTTTCATAAAAAAATGACCATGTATAGTAAGGCTTTTTTTTTTTCATAAAAAATGACCATGTATAGTAAGGCTTTTTTTTTTAATCAAAAAATGACCATGTATAGTAAGGCTTTTTTTTCCATAAAAAAATGACCATGTATAGTAAGGCTTTTTTTTTCATAAAAAAATGACCATGTATAGTAAGGCTTTTTTTTTCATAAAAAAATGACCATGTATAGTAAGGCTTTTTTTTCCATAAAAAAATGACCATGTATAGTAAGGCTTTTTTTTTTCATAAAAAAATGACCATGTATAGAGTAAGGCTTTTTTTCATAAAAAAATGACCATGTATAGTAAGGCTTTTTTTTTTCATAAAAAAACGACCATGTATAGTAAGGCTTTTTTTTCCGACAAAAAAACGACCATGTATAGTAAGGCTTTTTTTCCGACAAAAAAACGACCATGTATAGTAAGGCTTTTTTTTCCGACAAAAAAACGACCATGTATAGTAAGGCTTTTTTTTCATAAAAAAATGACCATGTATAGTAAGGCTTTTTTTTCATCAAAAAATGACCATGTATAGTAAGGCTTTTTTTTTTTTTCATAAAAAAATGACCATGTATAGTAAGGCTTTTTTTTCATCAAAAAATGACCATGTATAGTAAGGCTTTTTTTTTTTTCATAAAAAAAAGACCATGTATAGTAAGGCTTTTTTTTCCAACAAAAAAACGACCATGTATAGTAAGGCTTTTTTTTGCGACAAAAAAACGACCACGTATAGTAAGGCTTTTTTTTGCGACAAAAAAAAACGACCATGTATAGTAAGGCTTTTTTTTGCGACAAAAAAACGACCATGTATAGTAAGGCTTTTTTTTCCGACAAAAAAACGACCATGTATAGTAAGGCTTTTTTTTCCGACAAAAAACGACCATGTATAGTAAGGCTTTTTTTCTGACAAAAAAACGACCATGTATAGTAAGGCTTTTTTTTCCGACAAAAAAACGACCATGTAGAGTAAGGCTTTTTTTTTTTTAATAAAAAAAATGACCATGTATAGTAAGGCTTTTTTTTCCATAAAAAAATGACCATGTATAGTAAGGCTTTTTTTTCATAAAAAAAATGACCATGTATAGTAAGGCTTTTTTTTCATAAAAAAAATGACCATGTATAGTAAGGCTTTTTTTTTTTTTATCAAAAAATGACCATTTATAGTAAGGCTTTTTTTTCCATTAAAAAAATGACCATGTATAGTAAGGCTTTTTTTCATAAAAAAATGACCATGTATAGTAAGGCTTTTTTTTTCATAAAAAAAAAAGACCATGTATAGTAAGGCTTTTTTTTTTTTCATAAAAAAATGACCATGTATAGTAAGGCTTTTTTTTGCGACAAAAAAACGACCACGTATAGTAAGGCTTTTTTTTCCGACAAAAAAACGACCATGTATAGTAAGGCTTTTTTTTCCGACAAAAAACGACCATGTATAGTAAGGCTTTTTTTCTGACAAAAAAACGACCATGTATAGTAAGGCTTTTTTTTCCGACAAAAAAACGACCATGTATAGTAAGGCTTTTTTTTTTTTAATAAAAAAAATGACCATGTATAGTAAGGCTTTTTTTTCCATAAAAAAATGACCATGTATAGTAAGGCTTTTTTTTCATTAAAAAAATGACCATGTATAGTAAGGCTTTTTTTTCATAAAAAAAATGACCATGTATAGTAAGGCTTTTTTTTTAATCAAAAAATGACCATTTATAGTAAGGCTTTTTTTTCCATTAAAAAAATGACCATGTATAGTAAGGCTTTTTTCCATAAAAAAATGACCATGTATAGTAAGGCTTTTTTTTTTCATAAAAAAAAGACCATGTATAGTAAGGCTTTTTTTTTTTAATAAAAAAATGACCATGTATAGTAAGGTTTTTTCTTTTTTTATCAAAAAATGACCATGTATAGTAAGGCTTTTTTTTCCATAAAAAAATGACCATGTATAGTAAGGCTTTTTTTTTCATAAAAAAATTACCATGTATAGTAAGGCTTTTTTTTTTAATCAAAAAATGACCATGTATAGTAAGGCTTTTCTTTTTTAATCAAAAAATGACCATGTATAGTAAGGCTTTTTTTTCCATAAAAAAAATGACCATGTATAGTAAGGCTTTTTTTTTCATAAAAAAAAGTGACCATGTATAGTAAGGCTTTTTTTTTTTCATAAAAAAATGACCATGTATAGTAAGGCTTTTTTTTCATAAAAAAATGACCATGTATAGTAAGGCTTTTTTTTCCATAAAAAAAAAATGACCATATATAGTAAGGCTTTTTTTTTCATAAAAAAAAATGACCATGTATAGTAAGGCTTTTTTTTCATAAAAAAATGACCATGTATAGTAAGGCTTTTTTTTTAATAAAAAATGACCATGTATAGTAAGGCTTTTTTTTCCATTAAAAAAATGACCATGTATAGTAAGGCTTTTTTTTTCATAAAAAAATGACCATGTATAGTAAGGCTTTTTTTTCCATAAAAAAATGACCATGTATAGTAAGGCTTTTTTTTTCATAAAAAAAATGACCATGTATAGTAAGGCTTTTTTTTCATAAAAAAATGACCATGTATAGTAAGGCTTTTTTTTTTCATAAAAAAATGACCATGTATAGTAAGGCTTTTTTTTTAATCAAAAAATGACCATGTATAGTAAGGCTTTTTTTTCCATAAAAAAATGACCATGTATAGTAAGGCTTTTTTTTCATAAAAAAATGACCATGTATAGTAAGGCTTTTTTTTTCATAAAAAAATGACCATGTATAGTAAGGCTTTTTTTTTCATAAAAAAATGACCATGTATAGTAAGGCTTTTTTTTTCATAAAAAAATGACCATGTATAGTAAGGCTTTTTTTTTTCATAAAAAAACGACCATGTATAGTAAGGCTTTTTTTTCCGACAAAAAAACGACCATGTATAGTAAGGCTTTTTTTTCCGACAAAAAAATGACCATGTATAGTAAGGCTTTTTTTTCCGACATAAAAACGACCATGTATAGTAAGGCTTTTTTTTCCAACAAAAAAACGACCATGTATAGTAAGGCTTTTTTTTCCGACAAAAAAACGACCATGTATAGTAAGGCTTTTTTTTCCGACAAAAAACGACCATGTATAGTAAGGCTTTTTTCCTGACAAAAAAAACGACCATGTATAGTAAGGCTTTTTTTTCCGACAAAAAAACGACCATGTATAGTAAGGCTTTTTTTCCGACAAAAAAACGACCATGTATAGTAAGGCTTTTTTTTACGACAAAAAAACGACCATGTATAGTAAGGCTTTTTTTTCCGAAAAAAAAACGACCATGTATAGTAAGGCTTTTTTTTTCATCAAAAAATGACCATGTATAGTAAGGCTTTTTTTTCCGACAAAAAAACGACCATGTATAGTAAGGCTTTTTTTTCCGACAAAAAAACGACCATGTATAGTAAGGCTTTTTTTTCCGACAAAAAAACGACCATGTATAGTAAGGCTTTTTTTCCGACAAAAAAACGACCATGTATAGTAAGGCTTTTTTTTCCGACAAAAAAACGACCATGTATAGTAAGGCTTTTTTTTGCGATAAAAAAACGACCATGTATAGTAAGGCTTTTTTTTCATAAAAAAATTACCATGTATAGTAAGGCTTTTTTTTTCATCAAAAAATTACCATGTATAGTAAGGCTTTTTTTTTTTTCATAAAAAAAGACCATGTATAGTAAGGCTTTTTTTTCCGACAAAAAAACGACCATGTATATATAGTAAGGCTTTTTTTTGCGACAAAAAAACGACCATGTATAGTAAGGCTTTTTTTTGCGACAAAAAAAACGACCATGTATAGTAAGGCTTTTTTTTCCGACAAAAAAACGACCATGTATAGTAAGGCTTTTTTTTCCGACAAAAAAACGACCATGTATAGTAAGGCTTTTTTTTCCGACATAAAAACGACCATGTATAGTAAGGCTTTTTTTTCCGACCAAAAAAACGACCATGTATAGTAAGGCTTTTTTTTCCGAAAAAAAAACGACCATGTATAGTAAGGCTTTTTTTTCCGACAAAAAAACGACCATGTATAGTAAGGCTTTTTTTCCGACAAAAAAACGACCATGTATAGTAAGGCTTTTTTTTCCGACAAAAAAACGACCATGTATAGTAAGGCTTTTTTTTCCGACAAAAAACGACCATGTATAGTAAGGCTTTTTTTTCCGACAAAAAAATGACCATGTATAGTAAGGCTTTTTTTTCCGACAAAAAAACGACCATGTATAGTAAGGCTTTTTTTTGCGATAAAAAAACGACCATGTATAGTAAGGCTTTTTTTTCATAAAAAAATTACCATGTATAGTAAGGCTTTTTTTTTCATCAAAAAATTACCATGTATAGTAAGGCTTTTTTTTTTCATAAAAAAAAGACCATGTATAGTAAGGCTTTTTTTTCCGACAAAAAAACGACCATGTATATATAGTAAGGCTTTTTTTTGCGACAAAAAAACGACCATGTATAGTAAGGCTTTTTTTTGCGACAAAAAAACGACCATGTATAGTAAGGCTTTTTTTTTCCGACAAAAAAACGACCATGTATAGTAAGGCTTTTTTTTCCGACATAAAAACGACCATGTATAGTAAGGCTTTTTTTTCCGACCAAAAAAACGACCATGTATAGTAAGGCTTTTTTTTCCGAAAAAAAAACGACCATGTATAGTAAGGCTTTTTTTTCCGACAAAAAAACGACCATGTATAGTAAGGCTTTTTTTTCCGACAAAAAACGACCATGTATAGTAAGGCTTTTTTTTCCGACAAAAAAATGACCATGTATAGTAAGGCTTTTTTTTCCGACAAAAAAACGACCATGTATAGTAAGGCTTTTTTTTGCGATAAAAAAACGACCATGTATAGTAAGGCGTTTTTTTGCGACAAAAAAATGACCATGTATAGTAAGGCTTTTTTTTCATAAAAAAAATGACCATGTATAGTAAGGCTTTTTTTAATCAAAAAAATGACCATGTATAGTAAGGCTTTTTTTTCATAAAAAAATGACCATGTATAGTAAGGCTTTTTTTTCATAAAAAAAACGACCATGTATAGTAAGGCTTTTTTTTCCGACAAAAAAACGACCATGTATAGTAAGGCTTTTTTTTCATAAAAAAATGACCATGTATAGTAAGGCTTTTTTTTGCGACAAAAAAACGACCATGTATAGTAAGGCTTTTTTTTTGCGACAAAAAAAACGACCATGTATAGTAAGGCTTTTTTTTCCGACAAAAAAACGACCATGTATAGTAAGGCTTTTTTTTCCGACATAAAAACGACCATGTATAGTAAGGCTTTTTTTTGCGATAAAAAAACGACCATGTATAGTAAGGCGTTTTTTTGCGACAAAAAAATGACCATGTATAGTAAGGCTTTTTTTTCATAAAAAAAATGACCATGTATAGTAAGGCTTTTTTTAATCAAAAAAATGACCATGTATAGTAAGGCTTTTTTTTCATAAAAAAATGACCATGTATAGTAAGGCTTTTTTTTCATAAAAAAAACGACCATGTATAGTAAGGCTTTTTTTTCCGACAATAAAACGACCATGTATAGTAAGGCTTTTTTTTCCGACAAAAAAACGACCATGTATAGTAAGGCTTTATTTTCCGACAAAAAAACGACCATGAATAGTAAGGCTTTTTTTTCCGACAAAAAACGACCATGTATAGTAAGGCTTTTTTTTCCGACAAAAAAATGACCATGTATAGTAAGGCTTTTTTTTCCGACAAAAAAACGACCATGTATAGTAAGGCTTTTTTTTGCGATAAAAAAACGACCATGTATAGTAAGGCGTTTTTTTGCGACAAAAAAATGACCATGTATAGTAAGGCTTTTTTTTCATAAAAAAAATGACCATGTATAGTAAGGCTTTTTTTAATCAAAAAAATGACCATGTATAGTAAGGCTTTTTTTTCATAAAAAAATGACCATGTATAGTAAGGCTTTTTTTTCATTAAAAAAACGACCATGTATAGTAAGGCTTTTTTTTCCGACAAAAAAACGACCATGTATAGTAAGGCTTTTTTTTCCGACAAAAAAACGACCATGTATAGTAAGGCTTTATTTTCCGACAAAAAAACGACCATGAATAGTAAGGCTTTTTTTTCCGACAAAAAACGACCATGTATAGTAAGGCTTTTTTTCTGACAAAAAAACGACCATGTATAGTAAGGCTTTTTTTTCCGACAAAAAAACGACCATGTATAGTAAGGCTTTTTTTTCATAAAAAAATGACCATGTATAGTAAGGCTTTTTTTTGCGACAAAAAAACGACCATGTATAGTAAGGCTTTTTTTTTGCGACAAAAAAAACGACCATGTATAGTAAGGCTTTTTTTTCCGACAAAAAAACGACCATGTATAGTAAGGCTTTTTTTTCCGACATAAAAACGACCATGTATAGTAAGGCTTTTTTTTGCGATAAAAAAACGACCATGTATAGTAAGGCGTTTTTTTGCGACAAAAAAATGACCATGTATAGTAAGGCTTTTTTTTCATAAAAAAAATGACCATGTATAGTAAGGCTTTTTTTAATCAAAAAAATGACCATGTATAGTAAGGCTTTTTTTTCATTAAAAAATGACCATGTATAGTAAGGCTTTTTTTTCATAAAAAAAACGACCATGTATAGTAAGGCTTTTTTTTCCGACAAAAAAACGACCATGTATAGTAAGGCTTTTTTTTCCGACAAAAAAACGACCATGTATAGTAAGGCTTTATTTTCCGACAAAAAAACGACCATGAATAGTAAGGCTTTTTTTTCCGACAAAAAACGACCATGTATAGTAAGGCGTTTTTTTGCGACAAAAAAATGACCATGTATAGTAAGGCTTTTTTTTCATAAAAAAAATGACCATGTATAGTAAGGCTTTTTTTAATCAAAAAAATGACCATGTATAGTAAGGCTTTTTTTTCATAAAAAAATGACCATGTATAGTAAGGCTTTTTTTTCATAAAAAAAACGACCATGTATAGTAAGGCTTTTTTTTCCGACAAAAAAACGACCATGTATAGTAAGGCTTTTTTTTCATAAAAAAAACGACCATGTATAGTAAGGCTTTTTTTTCCGACAAAAAAACGACCATGTATAGTAAGGCTTTTTTTTCATAAAAAAATGACCATGTATAGTAAGGCTTTTTTTTGCGACAAAAAAACGACCATGTATAGTAAGGCTTTTTTTTTGCGACAAAAAAAACGACCATGTATAGTAAGGCTTTTTTTTCCGACAAAAAAACGACCATGTATAGTAAGGCTTTTTTTTCCGACATAAAAACGACCATGTATAGTAAGGCTTTTTTTTGCGATAAAAAAACGACCATGTATAGTAAGGCGTTTTTTTGCGACAAAAAAATGACCATGTATAGTAAGGCTTTTTTTTCATAAAAAAAATGACCATGTATAGTAAGGCTTTTTTTAATCAAAAAAATGACCATGTATAGTAAGGCTTTTTTTTCATAAAAAAATGACCATGTATAGTAAGGCTTTTTTTTCATAAAAAAAACGACCATGTATAGTAAGGCTTTTTTTTCCGACAATAAAACGACCATGTATAGTAAGGCTTTTTTTTCCGACAAAAAAACGACCATGTATAGTAAGGCTTTATTTTCCGACAAAAAAACGACCATGAATAGTAAGGCTTTTTTTTCCGACAAAAAACGACCATGTATAGTAAGGCTTTTTTTTCCGACAAAAAAATGACCATGTATAGTAAGGCTTTTTTTTCCGACAAAAAAACGACCATGTATAGTAAGGCTTTTTTTTGCGATAAAAAAACGACCATGTATAGTAAGGCGTTTTTTTGCGACAAAAAAATGACCATGTATAGTAAGGCTTTTTTTTCATAAAAAAAATGACCATGTATAGTAAGGCTTTTTTTAATCAAAAAAATGACCATGTATAGTAAGGCTTTTTTTTCATAAAAAAATGACCATGTATAGTAAGGCTTTTTTTTCATTAAAAAAACGACCATGTATAGTAAGGCTTTTTTTTCCGACAAAAAAACGACCATGTATAGTAAGGCTTTTTTTTCCGACAAAAAAACGACCATGTATAGTAAGGCTTTATTTTCCGACAAAAAAACGACCATGAATAGTAAGGCTTTTTTTTCCGACAAAAAACGACCATGTATAGTAAGGCTTTTTTTCTGACAAAAAAACGACCATGTATAGTAAGGCTTTTTTTTCCGACAAAAAAACGACCATGTATAGTAAGGCTTTTTTTTCATAAAAAAATGACCATGTATAGTAAGGCTTTTTTTTGCGACAAAAAAACGACCATGTATAGTAAGGCTTTTTTTTTGCGACAAAAAAAACGACCATGTATAGTAAGGCTTTTTTTTCCGACAAAAAAACGACCATGTATAGTAAGGCTTTTTTTTCCGACATAAAAACGACCATGTATAGTAAGGCTTTTTTTTGCGATAAAAAAACGACCATGTATAGTAAGGCGTTTTTTTGCGACAAAAAAATGACCATGTATAGTAAGGCTTTTTTTTCATAAAAAAAATGACCATGTATAGTAAGGCTTTTTTTAATCAAAAAAATGACCATGTATAGTAAGGCTTTTTTTTCATTAAAAAATGACCATGTATAGTAAGGCTTTTTTTTCATAAAAAAAACGACCATGTATAGTAAGGCTTTTTTTTCCGACAAAAAAACGACCATGTATAGTAAGGCTTTTTTTTCCGACAAAAAAACGACCATGTATAGTAAGGCTTTATTTTCCGACAAAAAAACGACCATGAATAGTAAGGCTTTTTTTTCCGACAAAAAACGACCATGTATAGTAAGGCGTTTTTTTGCGACAAAAAAATGACCATGTATAGTAAGGCTTTTTTTTCATAAAAAAAATGACCATGTATAGTAAGGCTTTTTTTAATCAAAAAAATGACCATGTATAGTAAGGCTTTTTTTTCATAAAAAAATGACCATGTATAGTAAGGCTTTTTTTTCATAAAAAAAACGACCATGTATAGTAAGGCTTTTTTTTCCGACAAAAAAACGACCATGTATAGTAAGGCTTTTTTTTCCGACAAAAAAACGACCATGTATAGTAAGGCTTTTTTTTCATAAAAAAATGACCATGTATAGTAAGGCTTTTTTTTGCGACAAAAAAACGACCATGTATAGTAAGGCTTTTTTTTCCGACATAAAAACGACCATGTATAGTAAGGCTTTTTTTTGCGATAAAAAAACGACCATGTATAGTAAGGCGTTTTTTTGCGACAAAAAAATGACCATGTATAGTAAGGCTTTTTTTTCATAAAAAAAATGACCATGTATAGTAAGGCTTTTTTTAATCAAAAAAATGACCATGTATAGTAAGGCTTTTTTTTCATAAAAAAATGACCATGTATAGTAAGGCTTTTTTTTCATAAAAAAAACGACCATGTATAGTAAGGCTTTTTTTTCCGACAATAAAACGACCATGTATAGTAAGGCTTTTTTTTCCGACAAAAAAACGACCATGTATAGTAAGGCTTTATTTTCCGACAAAAAAACGACCATGAATAGTAAGGCTTTTTTTTCCGACAAAAAACGACCATGTATAGTAAGGCTTTTTTTTCCGACAAAAAAATGACCATGTATAGTAAGGCTTTTTTTTCCGACAAAAAAACGACCATGTATAGTAAGGCTTTTTTTTGCGATAAAAAAACGACCATGTATAGTAAGGCGTTTTTTTGCGACAAAAAAATGACCATGTATAGTAAGGCTTTTTTTTCATAAAAAAAATGACCATGTATAGTAAGGCTTTTTTTAATCAAAAAAATGACCATGTATAGTAAGGCTTTTTTTTCATAAAAAAATGACCATGTATAGTAAGGCTTTTTTTTCATTAAAAAAACGACCATGTATAGTAAGGCTTTTTTTTCCGACAAAAAAACGACCATGTATAGTAAGGCTTTTTTTTCCGACAAAAAAACGACCATGTATAGTAAGGCTTTATTTTCCGACAAAAAAACGACCATGAATAGTAAGGCTTTTTTTTCCGACAAAAAACGACCATGTATAGTAAGGCTTTTTTTCTGACAAAAAAACGACCATGTATAGTAAGGCTTTTTTTTCCGACAAAAAAACGACCATGTATATAGTAAGGCTTTTTTTTCATAAAAAAATGACCATGTATAGTAAGGCTTTTTTTTGCGACAAAAAAACGACCATGTATAGTAAGGCTTTTTTTTTGCGACAAAAAAAACGACCATGTATAGTAAGGCTTTTTTTTCCGACAAAAAAACGACCATGTATAGTAAGGCTTTTTTTTCCGACATAAAAACGACCATGTATAGTAAGGCTTTTTTTTGCGATAAAAAAACGACCATGTATAGTAAGGCGTTTTTTTGCGCCAAAAAAATGACCATGTATAGTAAGGCTTTTTTTTCATAAAAAAAATGACCATGTATAGTAAGGCTTTTTTTAATCAAAAAAATGACCATGTATAGTAAGGCTTTTTTTTCATAAAAAAATGACCATGTATAGTAAGGCTTTTTTTTCATAAAAAAAACGACCATGTATAGTAAGGCTTTTTTTTCCGACAAAAAAACGACCATGTATAGTAAGGCTTTTTTTTCCGACAAAAAAACGACCATGTATAGTAAGGCTTTATTTTCCGACAAAAAAACGACCATGAATAGTAAGGCTTTTTTTTCCGACAAAAAACGACCATGTATAGTAAGGCGTTTTTTTGCGACAAAAAAATGACCATGTATAGTAAGGCTTTTTTTTCATAAAAAAAATGACCATGTATAGTAAGGCTTTTTTTAATCAAAAAAATGACCATGTATAGTAAGGCTTTTTTTTCATAAAAAAATGACCATGTATAGTAAGGCTTTTTTTTCATAAAAAAAACGACCATGTATAGTAAGGCTTTTTTTTCCGACAAAAAAACGACCATGTATAGTAAGGCTTTTTTTTCCGACAAAAAAACGACCATGAATAGTAAGGCTTTTTTTTCCGACAAAAAACGACCATGTATAGTAAGGCTTTTTTTCTGACAAAAAAACGACCATGTATAGTAAGGCTTTTTTTTCCGACAAAAAAACGACCATGTATAGTAAGGCTTTTTTTTCCGACAAAAAAACGACCATGTATAGTAAGGCTTTTTTTTCATAAAAAAATGACCATGTATAGTAAGGCTTTTTTTTGCGACAAAAAAACGACCATGTATAGTAAGGCTTTTTTTTTGCGACAAAAAAAACGACCATGTATAGTAAGGCTTTTTTTTCATAAAAAAATGACCATGTATAGTAAGGCTTTTTTTTTTCATAAAAAAACGACCATGTATAGTAAGGCTTTTTTTTCCGACAAAAAAACGACCATGTATAGTAAGGCTTTTTTTTCCGACAAAAAAATGACCATGTATAGTAAGGCTTTTTTTTCCGACAAAAAAACGACCATGTATAGTAAGGCTTTTTTTTGCGATAAAAAAACGACCATGTATAGTAAGGCGTTTTTTTGCGACAAAAAAATGACCATGTATAGTAAGGCTTTTTTTTCATTAAAAAAATGACCATGTATAGTAAGGCTTTTTTTAATCAAAAAAATGACCATGTATAGTAAGGCTTTTTTTTCATAAAAAAATGACCATGTATAGTAAGGCTTTTTTTTCATAAAAAAAACGACCATGTATAGTAAGGCTTTTTTTTCCGACAAAAAAACGACCATGTATAGTAAGGCTTTTTTTTCATAAAAAAATGACCATGTATAGTAAGGCTTTTTTTTGCGACAAAAAAACGACCATGTATAGTAAGGCTTTTTTTTTGCGACAAAAAAAACGACCATGTATAGTAAGGCTTTTTTTTCCGACAAAAAAACGACCATGTATAGTAAGGCTTTTTTTTCCGACATAAAAACGACCATGTATAGTAAGGCTTTTTTTTGCGATAAAAAAACGACCATGTATAGTAAGGCGTTTTTTTGCGACAAAAAAATGACCATGTATAGTAAGGCTTTTTTTTCATAAAAAAAATGACCATGTATAGTAAGGCTTTTTTTAATAAAAAAAATGACCATGTATAGTAAGGCTTTTTTTTCATAAAAAAATGACCATGTATAGTAAGGCTTTTTTTTCATAAAAAAAACGACCATGTATAGTAAGGCTTTTTTTTCCGACAATAAAACGACCATGTATAGTAAGGCTTTTTTTTCCGACAAAAAAACGACCATGTATAGTAAGGCTTTATTTTCCGACAAAAAAACGACCATGAATAGTAAGGCTTTTTTTTCCGACAAAAAACGACCATGTATAGTAAGGCTTTTTTTTCCGACAAAAAAATGACCATGTATAGTAAGGCTTTTTTTTCCGACAAAAAAACGACCATGTATAGTAAGGCTTTTTTTTGCGATAAAAAAACGACCATGTATAGTAAGGCGTTTTTTTGCGACAAAAAAATGACCATGTATAGTAAGGCTTTTTTTTCATAAAAAAAATGACCATGTATAGTAAGGCTTTTTTTAATCAAAAAAATGACCATGTATAGTAAGGCTTTTTTTTCATAAAAAAATGACCATGTATAGTAAGGCTTTTTTTTCATAAAAAAAACGACCATGTATAGTAAGGCTTTTTTTTCCGACAAAAAAACGACCATGTATAGTAAGGCTTTTTTTTCCGACAAAAAAACGACCATGAATAGTAAGGCTTTTTTTTCCGACAAAAAACGACCATGTATAGTAAGGCTTTTTTTCTGACAAAAAAACGACCATGTATAGTAAGGCTTTTTTTTCCGACAAAAAAACGACCATGTATAGTAAGGCTTTTTTTTCCGACAAAAAAACGACCATGTATAGTAAGGCTTTTTTTTCATAAAAAAATGACCATGTATAGTAAGGCTTTTTTTTGCGACAAAAAAACGACCATGTATATTAGTAAGGCTTTTTTTTTGCGACAAAAAAAACGACCATGTATAGTAAGGCTTTTTTTTCATAAAAAAATGACCATGTATAGTAAGGCTTTTTTTTTTCATAAAAAAACGACCATGTATAGTAAGGCTTTTTTTTCCGACAAAAAAACGACCATGTATAGTAAGGCTTTTTTTTCCGACAAAAAAATGACCATGTATAGTAAGGCTTTTTTTTCCGACATAAAAACGACCATGTATAGTAAGGCTTTTTTTTCCAACAAAAAAACGACCATGTATAGTAAGGCTTTTTTTTCCGACAAAAAAACGACCATGTATAGTAAGGCTTTTTTTTCCGACAAAAAACGACCATGTATAGTAAGGCTTTTTTCCTGACAAAAAAAACGACCATGTATAGTAAGGCTTTTTTTTCCGACAAAAAAACGACCATGTATAGTAAGGCTTTTTTTCCGACAAAAAAACGACCATGTATAGTAAGGCTTTTTTTTCCGACAAAAAAACGACCATGTATAGTAAGGCTTTTTTTTCCGAAAAAAAAACGACCATGTATAGTAAGGCTTTTTTTTTCATCAAAAAATGACCATGTATAGTAAGGCTTTTTTTTTTTCATAAAAAAAGACCATGTATAGTAAGGCTTTTTTTTCCGACAAAAAAACGACCATGTATATATAGTAAGGCTTTTTTTTGCGACAAAAAAACGACCATGTATAGTAAGGCTTTTTTTTGCGACAAAAAAAACGACCATGTATAGTAAGGCTTTTTTTTCCGACAAAAAAACGACCATGTATAGTAAGGCTTTTTTTTCCGACAAAAAAACGACCATGTATAGTAAGGCTTTTTTTTCCGACATAAAAACGACCATGTATAGTAAGGCTTTTTTTTCCGACCAAAAAAACGACCATGTATAGTAAGGCTTTTTTTTCCGAAAAAAAACGACCATGTATAGTAAGGCTTTTTTTTCCGAAAAAAAAAACGACCATGTATAGTAAGGCTTTTTTTCCGACAAAAAAACGACCATGTATAGTAAGGCTTTTTTTTCCGACAAAAAAACGACCATGTATAGTAAGGCTTTTTTTTCCGACAAAAAACGACCATGTATAGTAAGGCTTTTTTTTCCGACAAAAAAATGACCATGTATAGTAAGGCTTTTTTTTCCGACAAAAAAACGACCATGTATAGTAAGGCTTTTTTTTGCGATAAAAAAACGACCATGTATAGTAAGGCTTTTTTTTCATAAAAAAATTACCATGTATAGTAAGGCTTTTTTTTTCATCAAAAAATTACCATGTATAGTAAGGCTTTTTTTTTTTCATAAAAAAAAGACCATGTATAGTAAGGCTTTTTTTTCCGACAAAAAAACGACCATGTATATATAGTAAGGCTTTTTTTTGCGACAAAAAAACGACCATGTATAGTAAGGCTTTTTTTTACGACAAAAAAACGACCATGTATAGTAAGGCTTTTTTTTTCCGACAAAAAAACGACCATGTATAGTAAGGCTTTTTTTTCCGACATAAAAACGACCATGTATAGTAAGGCTTTTTTTTCCGACCAAAAAAACGACCATGTATAGTAAGGCTTTTTTTTCCGAAAAAAAAACGACCATGTATAGTAAGGCTTTTTTTTCCGACAAAAAAACGACCATGTATAGTAAGGCTTTTTTTTCCGACAAAAAACGACCATGTATAGTAAGGCTTTTTTTTCCGACAAAAAAATGACCATGTATAGTAAGGCTTTTTTTTCCGACAAAAAAACGACCATGTATAGTAAGGCTTTTTTTTGCGATAAAAAAACGACCATGTATAGTAAGGCGTTTTTTTGCGACAAAAAAATGACCATGTATAGTAAGGCTTTTTTTTCATAAAAAAAATGACCATGTATAGTAAGGCTTTTTTTAATCAAAAAAATGACCATGTATAGTAAGGCTTTTTTTTCATAAAAAAATGACCATGTATAGTAAGGCTTTTTTTTCATAAAAAAAACGACCATGTATAGTAAGGCTTTTTTTTCCGACAAAAAAACGACCATGTATAGTAAGGCTTTTTTTTCATAAAAAAATGACCATGTATAGTAAGGCTTTTTTTTGCGACAAAAAAACGACCATGTATAGTAAGGCTTTTTTTTTGCGACAAAAAAAACGACCATGTATAGTAAGGCTTTTTTTTCCGACAAAAAAACGACCATGTATAGTAAGGCTTTTTTTTCCGACATAAAAACGACCATGTATAGTAAGGCTTTTTTTTGCGATAAAAAAACGACCATGTATAGTAAGGCGTTTTTTTGCGACAAAAAAATGACCATGTATAGTAAGGCTTTTTTTAATAAAAAAAAATGACCATGTATAGTAAGGCTTTTTTTTCATAAAAAAATGACCATGTATAGTAAGGCTTTTTTTTCATAAAAAAAACGACCATGTATAGTAAGGCTTTTTTTTCCGACAATAAAACGACCATGTATAGTAAGGCTTTTTTTTCCGACAAAAAAACGACCATGTATAGTAAGGCTTTATTTTCCGACAAAAAAACGACCATGAATAGTAAGGCTTTTTTTTCCGACAAAAAACGACCATGTATAGTAAGGCTTTTTTTTCCGACAAAAAAATGACCATGTATAGTAAGGCTTTTTTTTCCGACAAAAAAACGACCATGTATAGTAAGGCTTTTTTTTGCGATAAAAAAACGACCATGTATAGTAAGGCGTTTTTTTGCGACAAAAAAATGACCATGTATAGTAAGGCTTTTTTTTCATAAAAAAAATGACCATGTATAGTAAGGCTTTTTTTAATCAAAAAAATGACCATGTATAGTAAGGCTTTTTTTTCATAAAAAAATGACCATGTATAGTAAGGCTTTTTTTTCATTAAAAAAACGACCATGTATAGTAAGGCTTTTTTTTCCGACAAAAAAACGACCATGTATAGTAAGGCTTTTTTTTCCGACAAAAAAACGACCATGTATAGTAAGGCTTTATTTTCCGACAAAAAAACGACCATGAATAGTAAGGCTTTTTTTTCCGACAAAAAACGACCATGTATAGTAAGGCTTTTTTTCTGACAAAAAAACGACCATGTATAGTAAGGCTTTTTTTTCCGACAAAAAAACGACCATGTATAGTAAGGCTTTTTTTTCATAAAAAAATGACCATGTATAGTAAGGCTTTTTTTTGCGACAAAAAAACGACCATGTATAGTAAGGCTTTTTTTTTGCGACAAAAAAAACGACCATGTATAGTAAGGCTTTTTTTTCCGACAAAAAAACGACCATGTATAGTAAGGCTTTTTTTTCCGACATAAAAACGACCATGTATAGTAAGGCTTTTTTTTGCGATAAAAAAACGACCATGTATAGTAAGGCGTTTTTTTGCGACAAAAAAATGACCATGTATAGTAAGGCTTTTTTTTCATAAAAAAAATGACCATGTATAGTAAGGCTTTTTTTAATCAAAAAAATGACCATGTATAGTAAGGCTTTTTTTTAATAAAAAAATGACCATGTATAGTAAGGCTTTTTTTTCATAAAAAAAACGACCATGTATAGTAAGGCTTTTTTTTCCGACAAAAAAACGACCATGTATAGTAAGGCTTTTTTTTCCGACAAAAAAACGACCATGAATAGTAAGGCTTTTTTTTCCGACAAAAAACGACCATGTATAGTAAGGCTTTTTTTCTGACAAAAAAACGACCATGTATAGTAAGGCTTTTTTTTCCGACAAAAAAACGACCATGTATAGTAAGGCTTTTTTTTCCGACAAAAAAACGACCATGTATAGTAAGGCTTTTTTTTCATAAAAAAATGACCATGTATAGTAAGGCTTTTTTTTGCGACAAAAAAACGACCATGTATAGTAAGGCTTTTTTTTTGCGACAAAAAAAACGACCATGTATAGTAAGGCTTTTTTTTCCGACAAAAAAACGACCATGTATAGTAAGGCTTTTTTTTCCGACATAAAAACGACCATGTATAGTAAGGCTTTTTTTTGCGATAAAAAAACGACCATGTATAGTAAGGCGTTTTTTTGCGACAAAAAAATGACCATGTATAGTAAGGCTTTTTTTTCATAAAAAAATGACCATGTATAGTAAGGCTTTTTTTAATCAAAAAAATGACCATGTATAGTAAGGCTTTTTTTTCATAAAAAAATGACCATGTATAGTAAGGCTTTTTTTTCATAAAAAAAACGACCATGTATAGTAAGGCTTTTTTTTCATAAAAAAACGACCATGTATAGTAAGGCTTTTTTTTCCGACAAAAAAACGACCATGTATAGTAAGGCTTTTTTTTCCGACAAAAAAACGACCATGTATAGTAAGGCTTTATTTTCCGACAAAAAAACGACCATGAATAGTAAGGCTTTTTTTTCCGACAAAAAACGACAATGTATAGTAAGGCTTTTTTTCTGACAAAAAAACGACCATGTATAGTAAGGCTTTTTTTTGCGACAAAAAAACGACCATGTATAGTAAGGCTTTTTTTTCATAAAAAAATGACCATGTATAGTAAGGCTTTTTTTTGCGACAAAAAAACGACCATGTATAGTAAGGCTTTTTTTTTGCGACAAAAAAAACGACCATGTATAGTAAGGCTTTTTTTTCCGACAAAAAAACGACCATGTATAGTAAGGCTTTTTTTTCCGACATAAAAACGACCATGTATAGTAAGGCTTTTTTTTGCGATAAAAAAACGACCATGTATAGTAAGGCGTTTTTTTGCGACAAAAAAATGACCATGTATAGTAAGGCTTTTTTTTCATAAGAAAAATGACCATGTATAGTAAGGCTTTTTTTAATCAAAAAAATGACCATGTATAGTAAGGCTTTTTTTTCATAAAAAAATGACCATGTATAGTAAGGCTTTTTTTTCATAAAAAAAACGACCATGTATAGTAAGGCTTTTTTTTCCGACAATAAAACGACCATGTATAGTAAGGCTTTTTTTTCCGACAAAAAAACGACCATGTATAGTAAGGCTTTATTTTCCGACAAAAAAACGACCATGAATAGTAAGGCTTTTTTTTCCGACAAAAAACGACCATGTATAGTAAGGCTTTTTTTTCCGACAAAAAAATGACCATGTATAGTAAGGCTTTTTTTTCCGACAAAAAAACGACCATGTATAGTAAGGCTTTTTTTTGCGATAAAAAAACGACCATGTATAGTAAGGCGTTTTTTTGCGACAAAAAAATGACCATGTATAGTAAGGCTTTTTTTTCATAAAAAAAATGACCATGTATAGTAAGGCTTTTTTTAATCAAAAAAATGACCATGTATAGTAAGGCTTTTTTTTCATAAAAAAATGACCATGTATAGTAAGGCTTTTTTTTCATTAAAAAAACGACCATGTATAGTAAGGCTTTTTTTTCCGACAAAAAAACGACCATGTATAGTAAGGCTTTTTTTTCCGACAAAAAAACGACCATGTATAGTAAGGCTTTATTTTCCGACAAAAAAACGACCATGAATAGTAAGGCTTTTTTTTCCGACAAAAAACGACCATGTATAGTAAGGCTTTTTTTCTGACAAAAAAACGACCATGTATAGTAAGGCTTTTTTTTCCGACAAAAAAACGACCATGTATAGTAAGGCTTTTTTTTCATAAAAAAATGACCATGTATAGTAAGGCTTTTTTTTGCGACAAAAAAACGACCATGTATAGTAAGGCTTTTTTTTTGCGACAAAAAAAACGACCATGTATAGTAAGGCTTTTTTTTCCGACAAAAAAACGACCATGTATAGTAAGGCTTTTTTTTCCGACATAAAAACGACCATGTATAGTAAGGCTTTTTTTTGCGATAAAAAAACGACCATGTATAGTAAGGCGTTTTTTTGCGACAAAAAAATGACCATGTATAGTAAGGCTTTTTTTTTCATAAAAAAAATGACCATGTATAGTAAGGCTTTTTTTAATCAAAAAAATGACCATGTATAGTAAGGCTTTTTTTTCATAAAAAAATGACCATGTATAGTAAGGCTTTTTTTTCATAAAAAAAACGACCATGTATAGTAAGGCTTTTTTTTCCGACAAAAAAACGACCATGTATAGTAAGGCTTTTTTTTTCCGACAAAAAAACGACCATGTATAGTAAGGCTTTATTTTCCGACAAAAAAACGACCATGAATAGTAAGGCTTTTTTTTCCGACAAAAAACGACCATGTATAGTAAGGCGTTTTTTTGCGACAAAAAAATGACCATGTATAGTAAGGCTTTTTTTTCATAAAAAAAAATGACCATGTATAGTAAGGCTTTTTTTAATCAAAAAAATGACCATGTATAGTAAGGCTTTTTTTTCATAAAAAAATGACCATGTATAGTAAGGCTTTTTTTTCATAAAAAAAACGACCATGTATAGTAAGGCTTTTTTTTCCGACAAAAAAACGACCATGTATAGTAAGGCTTTTTTTTCCGACAAAAAAACGACCATGAATAGTAAGGCTTTTTTTTCCGACAAAAAACGACCATGTATAGTAAGGCTTTTTTTCTGACAAAAAAACGACCATGTATAGTAAGGCTTTTTTTTCCGACAAAAAAACGACCATGTATAGTAAGGCTTTTTTTTCCGACAAAAAAACGACCATGTATAGTAAGGCTTTTTTTTCATAAAAAAATGACCATGTATAGTAAGGCTTTTTTTTGCGACAAAAAAACGACCATGTATAGTAAGGCTTTTTTTTTGCGACAAAAAAACGACCATGTATAGTAAGGCTCTTTTTTGCGACAAAAAAACGACCATGTATAGTAAGGCTTTTTTTTCATAAAAAAATGACCATGTATAGTAAGGCTTTTTTTTCATAAAAAAAACGACCATGTATAGTAAGGCTTTTTTTTCCGACAAAAAAACGACCATGTATAGTAAGGCTTTTTTTTCCGACAAAAAAACGACCATGTATAGTAAGGCTTTTTTTTCATAAAAAAATGACCATGTATAGTAAGGCTTTTTTTTGCGACAAAAAAACGACCATGTATAGTAAGGCTTTTTTTTGCGACAAAAAAAACGACCATGTATAGTAAGGCTTTTTTTTCCGACAAAAAAACGACCATGTATAGTAAGGCTTTTTTTTCCGACATAAAAACGACCATGTATAGTAAGGCTTTTTTTTGCGATAAAAAAACGACCATGTATAGTAAGGCGTTTTTTTGCGACAAAAAAATGACCATGTATAGTAAGGCTTTTTTTTCCGACAAAAAAACGACCATGTATAGTAAGGCTTTTTTTTCCGACAAAAAAAACGACCATGTATAGTAAGGCTTTTTTTTCGACAAAAAAACGACCATGTATAGTAAGGCTTTTTTTCGGACAAAAAAACGACCATGTATAGTAAGGCTTTTTTTTTCCGACAAAAAAAATGACCATGTATAGTAAGGCTTTTTTTTCGACAAAAAAACGACAATGTATAGTAAGGCTTTTTTTCTGACAAAAAAACGACCATGTATAGTAAGGCTTTTTTTTCCGACAAAAAAACGACCATGTATAGTAAGGCTTTTTTTCCGACAAAAAAACGACCATGTATAGTAAGGCTTTTTTTTCCGACAAAAAAACGACCATGTATAGTAAGGCTTTTTTTTCCGACAAAAAAAACGACCATGTATAGTAAGGCTTTTTTTTCATTAAAAAATGACCATGTATAGTAAGGCTTTTTTTAATAAAAAAAATGACCATGTATAGTAAGGCTTTTTTTTTTTCATAAAAAAATGACCATGTATAGTAAGGCTTTTTTTTTCATAAAAAAATGACCATGTATAGTAAGGCTTTTTTTTCATAAAAAAATGACCATGTATAGTAAGGCTTTTTTTTTTTTCATAAAAAGATGACCATGTATAGTAAGGCTTTTTTTTTTCATAAAAAAATGACCATGTATAGTAAGGCTTTTTTTTCCGACAAAAAAACGACCATGTATAGTAAGGCATTTTTTCCCGACAAAAAAACGACCATGTATAGTAAGGCTTTTTTTTCCAACAAAAAAACGACCATGTATAGTAAGGCTTTTTTTTCCGACAAAAAAACGACCATGTATAGTAAGGCTTTTTTTTCCGACAAAAAAACGACCATGTATAGTAAGGCTTTTTTTTCCGACAAAAAACGACCATGTATAGTAAGGCTTTTTTTCTGACAAAAAAACGACCATGTATAGTAAGGCTTTTTTTTCCGACAAAAAAACGACCATGTATAGTAAGGCTTTTTTTCCGACAAAAAAACGACCATGTATAGTAAGGCTTTTTTTTCCGTCATAAAAACGACCATGTATAGTAAGGCTTTTTTTTAAGACATAAAAACGACCATGTATAGTAAGGCTTTTTTTTCCGACATAAAAACGACCATGTATAGTAAGGATTTTTTTTTTTTTTTTTTAAAATTCCTAGTCATAATTACTAAACTCATTGTTCCTCTTTCCAGTAAACAGCCTAACAGCCCAGTGGTCTAGTGGTAGAGTGTCTACACTCTGACACTGAGGTTGTGGGTTCGATCCCAGGCTGAGTCAAACCAAACGACCATGTATAGTAAGGCTTTTTTTCCCCGACATAAAAACGACCATGCATAGTAAGGATTTTTTTTTTTTTTTTTTATTTTTTTTTTAAATTCCTAGTCATAATTACTCAACTCATTGCTCCTCTTTCCAGTAAACAGACTAACAGCCCCGTGGTCTAGTGGTAGAGTGTCTACAGTCTGACACTGAGGTTGTGGGTTCGATCCCAGGCTGAGTCAAACCAAACGACCATGTATAGTAAGGCTTTTTTTTCCAACAAAAAAACGACCATGTATAGTAAGGCTTTTTTTTCCGACAAAAAAACGACCATGTATAGTAAGGCTTTTTTTTCCGACAAAAAAACGACCATGTATAGTAAGGCTTTTTTTTCCGACAAAAAACGACCATGTATAGTAAGGCTTTTTTTCTGACAAAAAAAACGACCATGTATAGTAAGGCTTTTTTTTCCGACAAAAAAACGACCATGTATAGTAAGGCTTTTTTTTCCGACAAAAAACGACCATGTATAGTAAGGCTTTTTTTCTGACAAAAAAACGACCATGTATAGTAAGGCTTTTTTTTCCGACAATAAAACGACCATGTATAGTAAGGCTTTTTTTCCGACAAAAAAACGACCATGTATAGTAAGGCTTTTTTTTCCGACAAAAAAACGACCATGTATAGTAAGGCTTTTTTTTCCGACAAAAAAAATGACCATGTATAGTAAGGCTTTTTTTTCGACAAAAAAACGACCATGTATAGTAAGGCTTTTTTTCTGACAAAAAAACGACCATGTATAGTAAGGCTTTTTTTTCCGACAAAAAAACGACCATGTATAGTAAGGCTTTTTTTCCGACAAAAAAACGACCATGTATAGTAAGGCTTTTTTTTCCGACAAAAAAACGACCATGTATAGTAAGGCTTTTTTTTCCGACAAAAAAAACGACCATGTATAGTAAGGCTTTTTTTTCGACAAAAAAACGACCATGTATAGTAAGGCTTTTTTTCTGACAAAAAAACGACCATGTATAGTAAGGCTTTTTTTTCCGACAAAAAAAATGACCATGTATAGTAAGGCTTTTTTTTCGACAAAAAAACGACCATGTATAGTAAGGCTTTTTTTCTGACAAAAAAACGACCATGTATAGTAAGGCTTTTTTTTTCATAAAAAAATGACCATGTATAGTAAGGCTTTTTTTTCATAAAAAAATGACCATGTATAGTAAGGCTTTTTTTTTTTTCATAAAAAGATGACCATGTATAGGAAGGCTTTTTTTTTCATAAAAAAATGACCATGTATAGTAAGGCTTTTTTTTCCGACAAAAAAACGACCATGTATAGTAAGGCATTTTTTTTCATAAAAAAATGACCATGTATAGTAAGGCTTTTTTTTCATAAAAAAATGACCATGTATAGTAAGGCTTTTTTTTTTTTCATAAAAAGATGACCATGTATAGGAAGGCTTTTTTTTTCATAAAAAAATGACCATGTATAGTAAGGCTTTTTTTTCAGACAAAAAAACGACCATGTATAGTAAGGCATTTTTTCCCGACAAAAAAACGACCATGTATAGTAAGGCTTTTTTTTCCAACAAAAAAACGACCATGTATAGTAAGGCTTTTTTTTCCGACAAAAAAACGACCATGTATAGTAAGGCTTTTTTTCCGACAAAAAAACGACCATGTATAGTAAGGCTTTTTTTTCCGACAAAAAACGACCATGTATAGTAAGGCTTTTTTTCTGACAAAAAAACGACCATGTATAGTAAGGCTTTTTTTTTCATAAAAAAATGACCATGTATAGTAAGGCTTTTTTTTCATAAAAAAATGACCATGTATAGTAAGGCTTTTTTTTTTTTCATAAAAAGATGACCATGTATAGGAAGGCTTTTTTTTTCATAAAAAAATGACCATGTATAGTAAGGCTTTTTTTTCCGACAAAAAAACGACCATGTATAGTAAGGCATTTTTTTTCATAAAAAAATGACCATGTATAGTAAGGCTTTTTTTTCATAAAAAAATGACCATGTATAGTAAGGCTTTTTTTTTTTTCATAAAAAGATGACCATGTATAGGAAGGCTTTTTTTTTCATAAAAAAATGACCATGTATAGTAAGGCTTTTTTTTCAGACAAAAAAACGACCATGTATAGTAAGGCATTTTTTCCCGACAAAAAAACGACCATGTATAGTAAGGCTTTTTTTTCCAACAAAAAAACGACCATGTATAGTAAGGCTTTTTTTTCCGACAAAAAAACGACCATGTATAGTAAGGCTTTTTTTCCGACAAAAAAACGACCATGTATAGTAAGGCTTTTTTTTCCGACAAAAAACGACCATGTATAGTAAGGCTTTTTTTCTGACAAAAAAACGACCATGTATAGTAAGGCTTTTTTTTCCGACAAAAAAACGACCATGTATAGTAAGGCTTTTTTTCCGACAAAAAAACGACCATGTATAGTAAGGCTTTTTTTTCCGACAAAAAAACGACCATGTATAGTAAGGCTTTTTTTTTCCGTCATAAAAACGACCATGTATAGTAAGGCTTTTTTTTTAAGACATAAAAACGACCATGTATAGTAAGGCTTTTTTTTCCGACAAAAAAACGACCATGTATAGTAAGGCTTTTTTTCCGACAAAAAAACGACCATGTATAGTAAGGCTTTTTTTTCCGACAAAAAAACGACCATGTATAGTAAGGCTTTTTTTTCCGACAAAAAAAACGACCATGTATAGTAAGGCTTTTTTTTCGACAAAAAAACGACCATGTATAGTAAGGCTTTTTTTCGGACAAAAAAACGACCATGTATAGTAAGGCTTTTTTTTTCCGACAAAAAAAATGACCATGTATAGTAAGGCTTTTTTTTCGACAAAAAAACGACCATGTATAGTAAGGCTTTTTTTCTGACAAAAAAACGACCATGTATAGTAAGGCTTTTTTTTCCGACAAAAAAACGACCATGTATAGTAAGGCTTTTTTTCTGACAAAAAAACGACCATGTATAGTAAGGCTTTTTTTTCCGACAAAAAAAACGACCATGTATAGTAAGGCTTTTTTTTCATTAAAAAATGACCATGTATAGTAAGGCTTTTTTTAATCAAAAAAATGACCATGTATAGTAAGGCTTTTTTTTCCGACAAAAAAACGACCATGTATAGTAAGGCTTTTTTTTCCGACAAAAAAAACGACCATGTATAGTAAGGCTTTTTTTTCGACAAAAAAACGACCATGTATAGTAAGGCTTTTTTTCTGACAAAAAAACGACCATGTATAGTAAGGCTTTTTTTTCCGACAAAAAAAATGACCATGTATAGTAAGGCTTTTTTTTCGACAAAAAAACGACCATGTATAGTAAGGCTTTTTTTCTGACAAAAAAACGACCATGTATAGTAAGGCTTTTTTTTCCGACAAAAAAACGACCATGTATAGTAAGGCTTTTTTTCCGACAAAAAAACGACCATGTATAGTAAGGCTTTTTTTTCCGACAAAAAAACGACCATGTATAGTAAGGCTTTTTTTTCCGACAAAAAAAACGACCATGTATAGTAAGGCTTTTTTTTCGACAAAAAAACGACCATGTATAGTAAGGCTTTTTTTCTGACAAAAAAACGACCATGTATAGTAAGGCTTTTTTTTCCGACAAAAAAACGACCATGTATAGTAAGGCTTTTTTTTCCGACAAAAAAACGACCATGTATAGTAAGGCTTTTTTTTCCGACAAAAAAACGACCATGTATAGTAAGGCTTTTTTTTCCGACAAAAAAAACGACCATGTATAGTAGGGCTTTTTTTTCCGACAAAAAAAACGACCATGTATAGTAAGGCTTTTTTTTCCGACAAAAAAACGACCATGTATAGTAAGGCTTTTTTTTCATTAAAAAATGACCATGTATAGTAAGGCTTTTTTTTTTTTCATAAAAAAATGACCATGTATAGTAAGGCTTTTTTTTTCATAAAAAAATGACCATGTATAGTAAGGCTTTTTTTTCATAAAAAAATGACCATGTATAGTAAGGCTTTTTTTTTTTTCATAAAAAGATGACCATGTATAGTAAGGCTTTTTTTTTCATAAAAAAATGACCATGTATAGTAAGGCTTTTTTTTCCGACAAAAAAACGACCATGTATAGTAAGGCATTTTTTCCCGACAAAAAAACGACCATGTATAGTAAGGCTTTTTTTTCCAACAAAAAAACGACCATGTATAGTAAGGCTTTTTTTTCCGACAAAAAAACGACCATGTATAGTAAGGCTTTTTTTTCCGACAAAAAAACGACCATGTATAGTAAGGCTTTTTTTTCCGACAAAAAAAATGACCATGTATAGTAAGGCTTTTTTTTCGACAAAAAAACGACCATGTATAGTAAGGCTTTTTTTCTGACAAAAAAACGACCATGTATAGTAAGGCTTTTTTTTCAGACAAAAAAACGACCATGTATAGTAAGGCTTTTTTTCCGACAAAAAAACGACCATGTATAGTAAGGCTTTTTTTTCCGACAAAAAAACGACCATGTATAGTAAGGCTTTTTTTTCCGACAAAAAAAACGACCATGTATAGTAAGGCTTTTTTTTCGACAAAAAAACGACCATGTATAGTAAGGCTTTTTTTCTGACAAAAAAACGACCATGTATAGTAAGGCTTTTTTTTCGACAAAAAAACGACCATGTATAGTAAGGCTTTTTTTCTGACAAAAAAACGACCATGTATAGTAAGGCTTTTTTTTCCGACAAAAAAACGACCATGTATAGTAAGGCTTTTTTTCCGACAAAAAAACGACCATGGATAGTAAGGCTTTTTTTTCCGACAAAAAAACGACCATGTATAGTAAGGCTTTTTTTTCCGACAAAAAAAACGACCATGTATAGTAAGGCTTTTTTTTCGACAAAAAAACGACCATGTATAGTAAGGCTTTTTTTCTGACAAAAAAACGACCATGTATAGTAAGGCTTTTTTTTCCGACAAAAAAACGACCATGTATAGTAAGGCTTTTTTTTCCGACAAAAAAACGACCATGTATAGTAAGGCTTTTTTTTCCGACAAAAAAACGACCATGTATAGTAAGGCTTTTTTTTCCGACAAAAAAAACGACCATGTATAGTAGGGCTTTTTTTTCCGACAAAAAAAACGACCATGTATAGTAAGGCTTTTTTTTCAGACAAAAAAACGACCATGTATAGTAAGGCTTTTTTTTCATTAAAAAATGACCATGTATAGTAAGGCTTTTTTTTTTTTCATAAAAAAATGACCATGTATAGTAAGGCTTTTTTTTTCATAAAAAAATGACCATGTATAGTAAGGCTTTTTTTTCATAAAAAAATGACCATGTATAGTAAGGCTTTTTTTTTTTTTCATAAAAAGATGACCATGTATAGTAAGGCTTTTTTTTCATAAAAAAATGACCATGTATAATAAGGCTTTTTTTTCCGACAAAAAAACGACCATGTATAGTAAGGCATTTTTTCCCGACAAAAAAACGACCATGTATAGTAAGGCTTTTTTTTACAACAAAAAAACGACCATGTATAGTAAGGCTTTTTTTTCCGACAAAAAAACGACCATGTATAGTAAGGCTTTTTTTTCCGACAAAAAAACGACCATGTATAGTAAGGCTTTTTTTCCGACAAAAAAACGACCATGTATAGTAAGGCTTTTTTTTCCGACAAAAAAACGACCATGTATAGTAAGGCTTTTTTTTCCGACAAAAAAAACGACCATGTATAGTAAGGCTTTTTTTTCGACAAAAAAACGACCATGTATAGTAAGGCTTTTTTTCTGACAAAAAAACGACCATGTATAGTAAGGCTTTTTTTTCCGACAAAAAAACGACCATGTATAGTAAGGCTTTTTTTTCCGACAAAAAAACGACCATGTATAGTAAGGCTTTTTTTTCCGACAAAAAAACGACCATGTATAGTAAGGCTTTTTTTTCCGACAAAAAAAACGACCATGTATAGTAGGGCTTTTTTTTCCGACAAAAAAAACGACCATGTATAGTAAGGCTTTTTTTTCCGACAAAAAAACGACCATGTATAGTAAGGCTTTTTTTTCATTAAAAAATGACCATGTATAGTAAGGCTTTTTTTTTTTTCATAAAAAAATGACCATGTATAGTAAGGCTTTTTTTTTCATAAAAAAATGACCATGTATAGTAAGGCTTTTTTTTCATAAAAAAATGACCATGTATAGTAAGGCTTTTTTTTTTTTCATAAAAAGATGACCATGTATAGTAAGGCTTTTTTTTTCATAAAAAAATGACCATGTATAGTAAGGCTTTTTTTTTCCGACAAAAAAACGACCATGTATAGTAAGGCATTTTTTCCCGACAAAAAAACGACCATGTATAGTAAGGCTTTTTTTTCCAACAAAAAAACGACCATGTATAGTAAGGCTTTTTTTTCCGACAAAAAAACAACCATGTATAGTAAGGCTTTTTTTTCCGACAAAAAAACGACCATGTATAGTAAGGCTTTTTTTTCCGACAAAAAAAATGACCATGTATAGTAAGGCTTTTTTTTCGACAAAAAAACGACCATGTATAGTAAGGCTTTTTTTCTGACAAAAAAACGACCATGTATAGTAAGGCTTTTTTTTCAGACAAAAAAACGACCATGTATAGTAAGGCTTTTTTTCCGACAAAAAAACGACCATGTATAGTAAGGCTTTTTTTTCCGACAAAAAAACGACCATGTATAGTAAGGCTTTTTTTTCCGACAAAAAAAACGACCATGTATAGTAAGGCTTTTTTTTCGACAAACAACGACCATGTATAGTAAGGCTTTTTTTCTGACAAAAAAACGACCATGTATAGTAAGGCTTTTTTTTCCGACAAAAAAAATGACCATGTATAGTAAGGCTTTTTTTTCGACAAAAAAACGACCATGTATAGTAAGGCTTTTTTTCTGACAAAAAAACGACCATGTATAGTAAGGCTTTTTTTTCCGACAAAAAAACGACCATGTATAGTAAGGCTTTTTTTCCGACAAAAAAACGACCATGGATAGTAAGGCTTTTTTTTCCGACAAAAAAACGACCATGTATAGTAAGGCTTTTTTTTCCGACAAAAAAAACGACCATGTATAGTAAGGCTTTTTTTTCGACAAAAAAACGACCATGTATAGTAAGGCTTTTTTTCCGACAAAAAAACGACCATGTATAGTAAGGCTTTTTTTTCCGACAAAAAAACGACCATGTATAGTAAGGCTTTTTTTTCCGACAAAAAAACGACCATGTATAGTAAGGCTTTTTTTTCCGACAAAAAAACGACCATGTATAGTAAGGCTTTTTTTTCCGACAAAAAAAACGACCATGTATAGTAGGGCTTTTTTTTCCGACAAAAAAAACGACCATGTATAGTAAGGCTTTTTTTTCAGACAAAAAAACGACCATGTATAGTAAGGCTTTTTTTTCATTAAAAAATGACCATGTATAGTAAGGCTTTTTTTTTTTTCATAAAAAAATGACCATGTATAGTAAGGCTTTTTTTTTCATAAAAAAATGACCATGTATAGTAAGGCTTTTTTTTCATAAAAAAATGACCATGTATAGTAAGGCTTTTTTTTTTTTTCATAAAAAGATGACCATGTATAGTAAGGCTTTTTTTTTCATAAAAAAATGACCATGTATAGTAAGGCTTTTTTTTCCGACAAAAAAACGACCATGTATAGTAAGGCATTTTTTCCCGACAAAAAAACGACCATGTATAGTAAGGCTTTTTTTTACAACAAAAAAACGACCATGTATAGTAAGGCTTTTTTTTTCCGACAAAAAAACGACCATGTATAGTAAGGCTTTTTTTCCGACAAAAAAACGACCATGTATAGTAAGGCTTTTTTTTCCGACAAAAAAACGACCATGTATAGTAAGGCTTTTTTTTCCGACAAAAAAAACGACCATGTATAGTAAGGCTTTTTTTTCGACAAAAAAACGACCATGTATAGTAAGGCTTTTTTTTTCCGACAAAAAAAATGACCATGTATAGTAAGGCTTTTTTTTCGACAAAAAAACGACCATGTATAGTAAGGCTTTTTTTCTGACAAAAAAACGACCATGTATAGTAAGGCTTTTTTTTCCGACAAAAAAACGACCATGTATAGTAAGGCTTTTTTTTCCGACAAAAAAACGACCATGTATAGTAAGGCTTTTTTTTCCGACAAAAAAAACGACCATGTATAGTAAGGCTTTTTTTCTGACAAAAAAACGACCATGTATAGTAAGGCTTTTTTTTCCGACAAAAAAACGACCATGTATAGTAAGGCTTTTTTTTCCGACAAAAAAACGACCATGTATAGTAAGGCTTTTTTTTCCGACAAAAAAAACGACCATGTATAGTAAGGCTTTTTTTTCGACAAAAAAACGACCATGTATAGTAAGGCTTTTTTTCTGACAAAAAAACGACCATGTATAGTAAGGCTTTTTTTTCCGACAAAAAAACGACCATGTATAGTAAGGCTTTTTTTTCCGACAAAAAAACGACCATGTATAGTAAGGCTTTTTTTTCCGACAAAAAAACGACCATGTATAGTAAGGCTTTTTTTTCCGACAAAAAAAACGACCATGTATAGTAAGGCTTTTTTTTCCGACAAAAAAAACGACCATGTATAGTAAGGCTTTTTTTTCCGACAAAAAAAGAACCATGTATAGTAAGGCTTTTTTTTCATTAAAAAATGACCATGTATAGTAAGGCTTTTTTTAATCAAAAAAATGACCATGTATAGTAAGGCTTTTTTTTTTTCATAAAAAAATGACCATGTATAGTAAGGCTTTTTTTTTCATAAAAAAATGACCATGTATAGTAAGGCTTTTTTTTTCATAAAAAAATGACCATGTATAGTAAGGCTTTTTTTTTTTTTCATAAAAAGATGACCATGTATAGTAAGGCTTTTTTTTTCATAAAAAAATGACCATGTATAGTAAGGCTTTTTTTTCCGACAAAAAAACGACCATGTATAGTAAGGCATTTTTTCCCGACAAAAAAACGACCATGTATAGTAAGGCTTTTTTTTCCGACAAAAAAACGACCATGTATAGTAAGGCTTTTTTTCCGACAAAAAAAACGACCATGTATAGTAAGGCTTTTTTTTCCGACAAAAAACGACCATGTATAGTAAGGCTTTTTTTCTGACAAAAAAAACGACCATGTATAGTAAGGCTTTTTTTTCCGACAAAAAAACGACCATGTATAGTAAGGCTTTTTTTCCGACAAAAAAACGACCATGTATAGTAAGGCTTTTTTTTCCGACAAAAAAACGACCATGTATAGTAAGGCTTTTTTTTCCGACAAAAAAAATGACCATGTATAGTAAGGCTTTTTTTTCGACAAAAAAACGACCATGTATAGTAAGGCTTTATTTTCCGACAAAAAAACGACCATGAATAGTAAGGCTTTTTTTTCCGACAAAAAACGACCATGTATAGTAAGGCTTTTTTTCTGACAAAAAAACGACCATGTATAGTAAGGCTTTTTTTTCCGACAAAAAAACGACCATGTATAGTAAGGCTTTTTTTCCGACAAAAAAACGACCATGTATAGTAAGGCTTTTTTTTCCGACAAAAAAACGACCATGTATAGTAAGGCTTTTTTTTCCGACAAAAAAAACGACCATGTATAGTAAGGCTTTTTTTTCGACAAAAAAACGACCATGTATAGTAAGGCTTTTTTTCTGACAAAAAAACGACCATGTATAGTAAGGCTTTTTTTTCCGACAAAAAAACGACCATGTATAGTAAGGCTTTTTTTTCCGACAAAAAAACGACCATGTATAGTAAGGCTTTTTTTCTGACAAAAAAACGACCATGTATAGTAAGGCTTTTTTTTCCGACAAAAGAACGACCATGTATAGTAAGGCTTTTTTTCCGACAAAAAAACGACCATGTATAGTAAGGCTTTTTTTTCCGACAAAAAAACGACCATGTATAGTAAGGCTTTTTTTTCCGACAAAAAAAACGACCATGTATAGTAAGGCTTTTTTTTCGACAAAAAAACGACCATGTATAGTAAGGCTTTTTTTCTGACAAAAAAACGACCATGTATAGTAAGGCTTTTTTTCTGACAAAAAAACGACCATGTATAGTAAGGCTTTTTTTTCCGACAAAAAAACGACCATGTATAGTAAGGCTTTTTTTCCGACAAAAAAACGACCATGTATAGTAAGGCTTTTTTTTCCGACAAAAAAACGACCATGTATAGTAAGGCTTTTTTTTCCGACAAAAAAAATGACCATGTATAGTAAGGCTTTTTTTTCGACAAAAAAACGACCATGTATAGTAAGGCTTTATTTTCCGACAAAAAAACGACCATGAATAGTAAGGCTTTTTTTTCCGACAAAAAACGACCATGTATAGAAGGCTTTTTTTCTGACAAAAAAACGACCATGTATAGTAAGGCTTTTTTTTCCGACAAAAAAACGACCATGTATAGTAAGGCTTTTTTTTCATTAAAAAATGACCATGTATAGTAAGGCTTTTTTTTTTTTCATAAAAAAATGACCATGTATAGTAAGGCTTTTTTTTTCATAAAAAAATGACCATGTATAGTAAGGCTTTTTTTTCATAAAAAAATGACCATGTATAGTAAGGCTTTTTTTTTTTTCATAAAAAGATGACCATGTATAGTAAGGCTTTTTTTTTCATAAAAAAATGACCATGTATAGTAAGGCTTTTTTTTCCGACAAAAAAACGACCATGTATAGTAAGGCATTTTTTCCCGACAAAAAAACGACCATGTATAGTAAGGCTTTTTTTTCCAACAAAAAAACGACCATGTATAGTAAGGCTTTTTTTTCCGACAAAAAAACGACCATGTATAGTAAGGCTTTTTTTTCCGACAAAAAAACGACCATGTATAGTAAGGCTTTTTTTTCCGACAAAAAAAATGACCATGTATAGTAAGGCTTTTTTTTCGACAAAAAAACGACCATGTATAGTAAGGCTTTTTTTCTGACAAAAAAACGACCATGTATAGTAAGGCTTTTTTTTCAGACAAAAAAACGACCATGTATAGTAAGGCTTTTTTTCCGACAAAAAAACGACCATGTATAGTAAGGCTTTTTTTTCCGACAAAAAAACGACCATGTATAGTAAGGCTTTTTTTTCCGACAAAAAAAACGACCATGTATAGTAAGGCTTTTTTTTCGACAAAAAAACGACCATGTATAGTAAGGCTTTTTTTCTGACAAAAAAACGACCATGTATAGTAAGGCTTTTTTTTCCGACAAAAAAAATGACCATGTATAGTAAGGCTTTTTTTTCGACAAAAAAACGACCATGTATAGTAAGGCTTTTTTTCTGACAAAAAAACGACCATGTATAGTAAGGCTTTTTTTTCCGACAAAAAAACGACCATGTATAGTAAGGCTTTTTTTCCGACAAAAAAACGACCATGGATAGTAAGGCTTTTTTTTCCGACAAAAAAACGACCATGTATAGTAAGGCTTTTTTTTCCGACAAAAAAAACGACCATGTATAGTAAGGCTTTTTTTTCGACAAAAAAACGACCATGTATAGTAAGGCTTTTTTTCTGACAAAAAAACGACCATGTATAGTAAGGCTTTTTTTTCCGACAAAAAAACGACCATGTATAGTAAGGCTTTTTTTTCCGACAAAAAAACGACCATGTATAGTAAGGCTTTTTTTTCCGACAAAAAAACGACCATGTATAGTAAGGCTTTTTTTTCCGACAAAAAAAACGACCATGTATAGTAGGGCTTTTTTTTCCGACAAAAAAAACGACCATGTATAGTAAGGCTTTTTTTTCAGACAAAAAAACGACCATGTATAGTAAGGCTTTTTTTTCATTAAAAAATGACCATGTATAGTAAGGCTTTTTTTTTTTTCATAAAAAAATGACCATGTATAGTAAGGCTTTTTTTTTCATAAAAAAATGACCATGTATAGTAAGGCTTTTTTTTCATAAAAAAATGACCATGTATAGTAAGGCTTTTTTTTTTTTTCATAAAAAGATGACCATGTATAGTAAGGCTTTTTTTTTCATAAAAAAATGACCATGTATAGTAAGGCTTTTTTTCTGACAAAAAAACGACCATGTATAGTAAGGCTTTTTTTTCCGTCATAAAAACGACCATGTATAGTAAGGCTTTTTTTTAAGACATAAAAACGACCATGTATAGTAAGGCTTTTTTTTCCGACATAAAAACGACCATGTATAGTAAGGATTTTTTTTTTTTTTTTTTTTTTTTTTTTTTTTTTTTTTTAAATTCCTAGTCATAATTACTAAACTCATTGTTCCTCTTTCCAGTAAACAGCCTAACAGCCCAGTGGTCTAGTGGTAGAGTGTCTACACTCTGACACTGAGGTTGTGGGTTCGATCCCAGGCTGAGTCAAACCAAACGACCATGTATAGTAAGGCTTTTTTTCCCGACATAAAAACGACCATGCATAGTAAGGATTTTTTTTTTTTTTTTTTTTTTTTTTTTTTTTTTTTAAATTCCTAGTCATAATTACTCAACTCATTGCTCCTCTTTCCAGTAAACAGACTAACAGCCCCGTGGTCTAGTGGTAGAGTGTCTACAGTCTGACACTGAGGTTGTGGGTTCGATCCCAGGCTGAGTCAAACCAAACGACCATGTATAGTAAGGCTTTTTTTTCCAACAAAAAAACGACCATGTATAGTAAGGCTTTTTTTTCCGACAAAAAAACGACCATGTATAGTAAGGCTTTTTTTTCCGACAAAAAAACGACCATGTATAGTAAGGCTTTTTTTTCCGACAAAAAACGACCATGTATAGTAAGGCTTTTTTTCTGACAAAAAAACGACCATGTATAGTAAGGCTTTTTTTTCCGACAAAAAAACGACCATGTATAGTAAGGCTTTTTTTTCCGACAAAAAACGACCATGTATAGTAAGGCTTTTTTTCTGACAAAAAAACGACCATGTATAGTAAGGCTTTTTTTCCGACAAAAAAACGACCATGTATAGTAAGGCTTTTTTTTCCGACAAAAAAACGACCATGTATAGTAAGGCTTTTTTTTCCGACAAAAAAAATGACCATGTATAGTAAGGCTTTTTTTTCGACAAAAAAACGACCATGTATAGTAAGGCTTTTTTTCTGACAAAAAAACGACCATGTATAGTAAGGCTTTTTTTTCCGACAAAAAAACGACCATGTATAGTAAGGCTTTTTTTCCGACAAAAAAACGACCATGTATAGTAAGGCTTTTTTTTCCGACAAAAAAACGACCATGTATAGTAAGGCTTTTTTTTCCGACAAAAAAAACGACCATGTATAGTAAGGCTTTTTTTTCGACAAAAAAACGACCATGTATAGTAAGGGTTTTTTTCTGACAAAAAAACGACCATGTATAGTAAGGCTTTTTTTTCCGACAAAAAAAATGACCATGTATAGTAAGGCTTTTTTTTCGACAAAAAAACGACCATGTATAGTAAGGCTTTTTTTCTGACAAAAAAACGACCATGTATAGTAAGGCTTTTTTTTTCATAAAAAAATGACCATGTATAGTAAGGCTTTTTTTTCATAAAAAAATGACCATGTATAGTAAGGCTTTTTTTTTTTTTCATAAAAAGATGACCATGTATAGGAAGGCTTTTTTTTTCATAAAAAAATGACCATGTATAGTAAGGCTTTTTTTTCCGACAAAAAAACGACCATGTATAGTAAGGCATTTTTTTTCATAAAAAAATGACCATGTATAGTAAGGCTTTTTTTTCATTAAAAAATGACCATGTATAGTAAGGCTTTTTTTTTTTCATAAAAAGATGACCATGTATAGGAAGGCTTTTTTTTTCATAAAAAAATGACCATGTATAGTAAGGCTTTTTTTTCCGACAAAAAAACGACCATGTATAGTAAGGCATTTTTTCCCGACAAAAAAACGACCATGTATAGTAAGGCTTTTTTTTCCAACAAAAAAACGACCATGTATAGTAAGGCTTTTTTTTCCGACAAAAAAACGACCATGTATAGTAAGGCTTTTTTTCCGACAAAAAAACGACCATGTATAGTAAGGCTTTTTTTTCCGACAAAAAACGACCATGTATAGTAAGGCTTTTTTTCTGACAAAAAAACGACCATGTATAGTAAGGCTTTTTTTTCCGACAAAAAAACGACCATGTATAGTAAGGCTTTTTTTCCGACAAAAAAACGACCATGTATAGTAAGGCTTTTTTTTCCGACAAAAAAACGACCATGTATAGTAAGGCTTTTTTTTTCCGTCATAAAAACGACCATGTATAGTAAGGCTTTTTTTTAAGACATAAAAACGACCATGTATAGTAAGGCTTTTTTTTCCGACAAAAAAACGACCATGTATAGTAAGGCTTTTTTTCCGACAAAAAAACGACCATGTATAGTCAGGCTTTTTTTTCCGACAAAAAAACGACCATGTATAGTAAGGCTTTTTTTTCCGACAAAAAAAACGACCATGTATAGTAAGGCTTTTTTTTCGACAAAAAAACGACCATGTATAGTAAGGCTTTTTTTCGGACAAAAAAACGACCATGTATAGTAAGGCTTTTTTTTTCCGACAAAAAAAATGACCATGTATAGTAAGGCTTTTTTTTCGACAAAAAAACGACCATGTATAGTAAGGCTTTTTTTCTGACAAAAAAACGACCATGTATAGTAAGGCTTTTTTTTCCGACAAAAAAACGACCATGTATAGTAAGGCTTTTTTTCCGACAAAAAAACGACCATGTATAGTAAGGCTTTTTTTTCCGACAAAAAAACGACCATGTATAGTAAGGCTTTTTTTTCCGACAAAAAAAACGACCATGTATAGTAAGGCTTTTTTTTCATTAAAAAATGACCATGTATAATAAGGCTTTTTTTAATCAAAAAAATGACCATGTATAGTAAGGCTTTTTTTTTTTTCATAAAAAAATGACCATGTATAGTAAGGCTTTTTTTTTTCATAAAAAAATGACCATGTATAGTAAGGCTTTTTTTTCATAAAAAAATGACCATGTATAGTAAGGCTTTTTTTTTTTCATAAAAAGATGACCATGTATAGTAAGGCTTTTTTTTTCATAAAAAAATGACCATGTATAGTAAGGCTTTTTTTTCCGACAAAAAAACGACCATGTATAGTAAGGCTTTTTTTTCCAACAAAAAAACGACCATGCATAGTAAGGCTTTTTTTTCCGACAAAAAAACGACCATGTATAGTAAGGCTTTTTTTTCCGACAAAAAAACGACCATGTATAGTAAGGCTTTTTTTTCCGACAAAAAACGACCATGTATAGTAAGGCTTTTTTTCTGACAAAAAAACGACCATGTATAGTAAGGCTTTTTTTTCCGACAAAAAAACGACCATGTATAGTAAGGCTTTTTTTCCGACAAAAAAACGACCATGTATAGTAAGGCTTTTTTTTCCGTCATAAAAACGACCATGTATAGTAAGGCTTTTTTTTAAGACATAAAAACGACCATGTATAGTAAGGCTTTTTTTTCCGACAAAAAACGACCATGTATAGTAAGGCTTTTTTTCTGACAAAAAAACGACCATGTATAGTAAGGCTTTTTTTTCCGACAAAAAAACGACCATGTATAGTAAGGCTTTTTTTCCGACAAAAAAACGACCATGTATAGTAAGGCTTTTTTTTCCGTCATAAAAACGACCATGTATAGTAAGGCTTTTTTTTAAGACATAAAAACGACCATGTATAGTAAGGCTTTTTTTTCCGACATAAAAACGACCATGTATAGTAAGGATTTTTTTTTTTTTTTTTTTTTTTTTTTTTAATTCCTAGTCATAATTACTAAACTCATTGCTCCTCTTTCCAGTAAACAGACTAACAGCCCAGTGGTCTAGTGGTAGAGTGTCTACACTCTGACACTGAGGTTGTGGGTTCGATCCCAGGCTGAGTCAAACCAAACGACCATGTATAGTAAGGCTTTTTTTCCCGACATAAAAACGACCATGCATAGTAAGGATTTTTTTTTATTTTATTTTATTTTTTTTTCCTAGTCATAATTACTCAACTCATTGCTCCTCTTTCCAGTAAACAGACTAACAGCCCCGTGGTCTAGTGGTAGAGTGTCTACAGTCTGACACTGAGGTTGTGGGTTCGATCCCAGGCTGAGTCAAACCAAACGACCATGTATAGTAAGGCTATTTTTCCCGACAAAAAAACGACCATGTATAGTAAGGCTTTTTTTTCCGACAAAAAAACGACCATGTATAGTAAGGCTTTTTTTCCGACAAAAAAACGACCATGTATAGTAAGGCTTTTTTTTCCGACAAAAAAACGACCATGTACAGTAAGGCTTTATTTTCCGACAAAAAAACGACCATGATTAGTAAGGCTTTTTTTTCCGACAAAAAACGACCATGTATAGTAAGGCTTTTTTTCTGACAAAAAAACGACCATGTATAGTAAGGCTTTTTTTTCCGACAAAAAAACGACCATGTATAGTAAGGCTTTTTTTCCGACAAAAAAACGACCATGTATAGTAAGGCTTTTTTTTCCAACAAAAAAACGACCATGTATAGTAAGGCTTTTTTTTCCGACAAAAAAACGACCATGTATAGTAAGGCTTTTTTTCCGACAAAAAAAACGACCATGTATAGTAAGGCTTTTTTTTCCGACAAAAAACGACCATGTATAGTAAGGCTTTTTTTCTGACAAAAAAACGACCATGTATAGTAAGGCTTTTTTTTCCGACAAAAAAACGACCATGTATAGTAAGGCTTTTTTTTGCGACAAAAAAACGACCATGTATAGTAAGGCTTTTTTTTCATTAAAAAATGACCATGTATAGTAAGGCTTTTTTTAATCAAAAAAATGACCATGTATAGTAAGGCTTTTTTTTTTTTCATAAAAAAATGACCATGTATAGTAAGGCTTTTTTTCCCGACAAAAAAACGACCATGTATAGTAAGGCTTTTTTTCCGACAAAAAAACGACCATGTATAGTAAGGCTTTTTTTTCCGACAAAAAAACGACCATGTACAGTAAGGCTTTATTTTCCGACAAAAAAACGACCATGATTAGTAAGGCTTTTTTTTCCGACAAAAAACGACCATGTATAGTAAGGCTTTTTTTCTGACAAAAAAACGACCATGTATAGTAAGGCTTTTTTTTCCGACAAAAAAACGACCATGTATAGTAAGGCTTTTTTTCCGACAAAAAAACGACCATGTATAGTAAGGCTTTTTTTTCCAACAAAAAAACGACCATGTATAGTAAGGCTTTTTTTTCCGACAAAAAAACGACCATGTATAGTAAGGCTTTTTTTCCGACAAAAAAAACGACCATGTATAGTAAGGCTTTTTTTTCCGACAAAAAACGACCATGTATAGTAAGGCTTTTTTTCTGACAAAAAAACGACCATGTATAGTAAGGCTTTTTTTTCCGACAAAAAAACGACCATGTATAGTAAGGCTTTTTTTTGCGACAAAAAAACGACCATGTATAGTAAGGCTTTTTTTTCATTAAAAAATGACCATGTATAGTAAGGCTTTTTTTAATCAAAAAAATGACCATGTATAGTAAGGCTTTTTTTTTTTTCATAAAAAAATGACCATGTATAGTAAGGCTTTTTTTTCATAAAAAAATGACCATGTATAGTAAGGCTTTTTTTTCCGACAAAAAACGACCATGTATAGTAAGGCTTTTTTTCTGACAAAAAAACGACCATGTATAGTAAGGCTTTTTTTTCCGACAAAAAAACGACCATGTATAGTAAGGCTTTTTTTCCGACAAAAAAACGACCATGTATAGTAAGGCTTTTTTTTCCGACAAAAAAACGACCATGTATAGTAAGGCTTTTTTTTCCGACAAAAAAAATGACCATGTATAGTAAGGCTTTTTTTTCGACAAAAAAACGACCATGTATAGTAAGGCTTTTTTTCTGACAAAAAAACGACCATGTATAGTAAGGCTTTTTTTTCCGACAAAAAAACGACCATGTATAGTAAGGCTTTTTTTTCCGACAAAAAAACGACCATGTATAGTAAGGCTTTTTTTCCGACAAAAAAACGACCATGTATAGTAAGGCTTTTTTTTCCGACAAAAAAACGACCATGTATAGTAAGGCTTTTTTTTAAGACATAAAAACGACCATGTATAGTAAGGCTTTTTTTTCCGACATAAAAACGACCATGTATAGTAAGGATTTTTTTTTTTTTTTTTTTTTTTTTTTTTTTTCCTAGTCATAATTACTAAACTCATTGCTCCTCTTTCCAGTAAACAGACTAACAGCCCCGTGGTCTAGTGGTAGAGTGTCTACACTCTGACACTGAGGTTGTGGGTTCGATCCCAGGCTGAGTCAAACCAAACGACCATGTATAGTAAGGCTTTTTTTCCCGACATAAAAACGACCATGCATAGTAAGGATTTTTTTTTTTTTTTTTTTTTTTTTTTTTAAATTCCTAGTCATAATTACTCAACTCATTGCTCCTCTTTCCAGTAAACAGACTAACAGCCCCGTGGTCTAGTGGTAGAGTGTCTACAGTCTGACACTGAGGTTGTGGGTTCGATCCCAGGCTGAGTCAAACCAAACGACCATGTATAGTAAGGCTTTTTTTCCGACAAAAAAACGACCATGTATAGTAAGGCTTTTTTTTCCGACAAAAAAACGACCATGTATAGTAAGGCTTTTTTTTCCGACAAAAAAAACGACCATGTATAGTAAGGCTTTTTTTCTGACAAAAAAACGACCATGTATAGTAAGGCTTTTTTTTCCGACAAAAAAACGACCATGTATAGTAAGGCTTTTTTTTCCGACAAAAAAACGACCATGTATAGTAAGGCTTTTTTTTCCGACAAAAAAACGACCATGTATAGTAAGGCTTTTTTTCTGACAAAAAAACGACCATGTATAGTAAGGCTTTTTTTTCCGACAAAAAAACGACCATGTATAGTAAGACTTTTTTTTCCGACAAAAAAACGACCATGTATAGTAAGGCTTTTTTTTCCGACAAAAAAACGACCATGTATAGTAAGGCTTTTTTTTCCGACAAAAAAAACGACCATGTATAGTAAGGCTTTTTTTTCGACAAAAAAACGACCATGTATAGTAAGGCTTTTTTTCTGACAAAAAAACGACCATGTATAGTAAGGCTTTTTTTTCATTAAAAAATGACCATGTATAGTAAGGCTTTTTTTAATCAAAAAAATGACCATGTATAGTAAGGCTTTTTTTTTTTTCATAAAAAAATGACCATGTATAGTAAGGCTTTTTTTTCATAAAAAAATGACCATGTATAGTAAGGCTTTTTTTTCCGACAAAAAACGACCATGTATAGTAAGGCTTTTTTTTCCGACAAAAAAACGACCATGTATAGTAAGGCTTTTTTTCCGACAAAAAAACGACCATGTATAGTAAGGCTTTTTTTTCCGACAAAAAAACGACCATGTATAGTAAGGCTTTTTTTTCCGACAAAAAAAATGACCATGTATAGTAAGGCTTTTTTTTCGACAAAAAAACGACCATGTATAGTAAGGCTTTTTTTCTGACAAAAAAACGACCATGTATAGTAAGGCTTTTTTTTCCGACAAAAAAACGACCATGTATAGTAAGGCTTTTTTTTCCGACAAAAAAACGACCATGTATAGTAAGGCTTTTTTTCCGACAAAAAAACGACCATGTATAGTAAGGCTTTTTTTTCCGACAAAAAAACGACCATGTATAGTAAGGCTTTTTTTTAAGACATAAAAACGACCATGTATAGTAAGGCTTTTTTTTCCGACATAAAAACGACCATGTATAGTAAGGATTTTTTTTTTTTTTTTTTTTTTTTTTTTTTTCCTAGTCATAATTACTAAACTCATTGCTCCTCTTTCCAGTAAACAGACTAACAGCCCCGTGGTCTAGTGGTAGAGTGTCTACACTCTGACACTGAGGTTGTGGGTTCGATCCCAGGCTGAGTCAAACCAAACGACCATGTATAGTAAGGCTTTTTTTCCCGACATAAAAACGACCATGCATAGTAAGGATTTTTTTTTTTTTTTTTTTTTTTTTTTTTTTAAATTCCTAGTCATAATTACTCAACTCATTGCTCCTCTTTCCAGTAAACAGACTAACAGCCCCGTGGTCTAGTGGTAGAGTGTCTACAGTCTGACACTGAGGTTGTGGGTTCGATCCCAGGCTGAGTCAAACCAAACGACCATGTATAGTAAGGCTTTTTTTCCGACAAAAAAACGACCATGTATAGTAAGGCTTTTTTTTCCGACAAAAAAACGACCATGTATAGTAAGGCTTTTTTTTCCGACAAAAAAAACGACCATGTATAGTAAGGCTTTTTTTCTGACAAAAAAACGACCATGTATAGTAAGGCTTTTTTTTCCGACAAAAAAACGACCATGTATAGTAAGGCTTTTTTTTCCGACAAAAAAACGACCATGTATAGTAAGGCTTTTTTTTCCGACAAAAAAACGACCATGTATAGTAAGGCTTTTTTTCTGACAAAAAAACGACCATGTATAGTAAGGCTTTTTTTTCCGACAAAAAAACGACCATGTATAGTAAGACTTTTTTTTCCGACAAAAAAACGACCATGTATAGTAAGGCTTTTTTTTCCGACAAAAAAACGACCATGTATAGTAAGGCTTTTTTTTCCGACAAAAAAAACGACCATGTATAGTAAGGCTTTTTTTTCGACAAAAAAACGACCATGTATAGTAAGGCTTTTTTTCTGACAAAAAAACGACCATGTATAGTAAGGCTTTTTTTTCCGACAAAAAAACGACCATGTATAGTAAGGCTTTTTTTTCCGACAAAAAAACGACCATGTATAGTAAGGCTTTTTTTTCCGACAAAAAAACGACCATGTATAGTAAGGCTTTTTTTCTGACAAAAAAACGACCATGTATAGTAAGGCTTTTTTTTCCGACAAAAAAACGACCATGTATAGTAAGACTTTTTTTTCCGACAAAAAAACGACCATGTATAGTAAGGCTTTTTTTTCCGACAAAAAAACGACCATGTATAGTAAGGCTTTTTTTTCCGACAAAAAAAACGACCATGTATAGTAAGGCTTTTTTTTCGACAAAAAAACGACCATGTATAGTAAGGCTTTTTTTCTGACAAAAAAACGACCATGTATAGTAAGGCTTTTTTTTCCGACAAAAAAACGACCATGTATAGTAAGGCTTTTTTTTCCGACAAAAAAACGACCATGTATAGTAAGGCTTTTTTTCCGACAAATAAACGACCATGTATAGTAAGGCTTTTTTTTCCGACAAAAAAACGACCATGTATAGTAAGGCTTTTTTTTCTGACAAAAAAAATGACCATGTATAGTAAGGCTTTTTTTTCTGACAAAAAAACGACCATGTATAGTAAGGCTTTTTTTTCCGACAAAAAAACGACCATGTATAGTAAGGCTTTTTTTTCCGACAAAAAAACGACCATGTATAGTAAGGCTTTTTTTTTTCCGACAAAAAAACGACCATGTATAGTAAGGCTTTTTTTTGCGACAAAAAAACGACCATGTATAGTAAGGCTCTTTTTTGCGACAAAAAAACGACCATGTATAGTAAGGCTTTTTTTTCATTAAAAAATGACCATGTATAGTAAGGCTTTTTTTAATCAAAAAAATGACCATGTATAGTAAGGCTTTTTTTTTTTTCATAAAAAAATGACCATGTATAGTAAGGCTTTTTTTTCATAAAAAAATGACCATGTATAGTAAGGCTTTTTTTTCCGACAAAAAACGACCATGTATAGTAAGGCTTTTTTTCTGACAAAAAAACGACCATGTATAGTAAGGCTTTTTTTTCCGACAAAAAAACGACCATGTATAGTAAGGCTTTTTTTCCGACAAAAAAACGACCATGTATAGTAAGGCTTTTTTTTCCGACAAAAAAACGACCATGTATAGTAAGGCTTTTTTTTTCCGACAAAAAAAATGACCATGTATAGTAAGGCTTTTTTTTCGACAAAAAAACGACCATGTATAGTAAGGCTTTTTTTCTGACAAAAAAACGACCATGTATAGTAAGGCTTTTTTTTCCGACAAAAAAACGACCATGTATAGTAAGGCTTTTTTTTCCGACAAAAAAACGACCATGTATAGTAAGGCTTTTTTTCCGACAAAAAAACGACCATGTATAGTAAGGCTTTTTTTTCCGACAAAAAAACGACCATGTATAGTAAGGCTTTTTTTTAAGACATAAAAACGACCATGTATAGTAAGGCTTTTTTTTCCGACATAAAAACGACCATGTATAGCAAGGATTTTTTTTTTTTTTTTTTTTTTTTTTTTTCCTAGTCATAATTACTAAACTCATTGCTCCTCTTTCCAGTAAACAGACTAACAGCCCCGTGGTCTAGTGGTAGAGTGTCTACACTCTGACACTGAGGTTGTGGGTTCGATCCCAGGCTGAGTCAAACCAAACGACCATGTATAGTAAGGCTTTTTTTCCCGACATAAAAACGACCATGCATAGTAAGGATTTTTTTTTATTTTTATTTTTTTTTTAAATTCCTAGTCATAATTACTCAACTCATTGCTCCTCTTTCCAGTAAACAGACTAACAGCCCCGTGGTCTAGTGGTAGAGTGTCTACAGTCTGACACTGAGGTTGTGGGTTCGATCCCAGGCTGAGTCAAACCAAAAGACCATGTATAGTAAGGCTATTTTTCCCGACAAAAAAATGACCATGGATAGTAAGGCATTTTTTCCCGACAAAAAAACGACCATGTATAGTAAGGCTTTTTTTCCGACAAAAAAACCACCATGTATAGTAAGGCTTTTTTTTCCGACAAAAAAACGACCATGTATAGTAAGGCTTTTTTTTCCGACAAAAAAAAACGACCATGTATAGTAAGGCTTTTTTTTCGACAAAAAAACGACCATGTATAGTAAGGCTTTTTTTCTGACAAAAAAACGACCATGTATAGTAAGGCTTTTTTTTCCGACAAAAAAACGACCATGTATAGTAAGGCTTTTTTTTCCGACAAAAAAACGACCATGTATAGTAAGGCTTTTTTTTCCGACAAAAAAACGACCATGTATAGTAAGGCTTTTTTTCCGACAAAAAAAACGACCATGTATAGTAAGGCTTTTTTTTCGACAAAAAAACGACCATGTATAGTAAGGCTTTTTTTTCCGACAAAAAAAACGACCATGTATAGTAAGGCTTTTTTTTCGACAAAAAAACGACCATGTATAGTAAGGCTTTTTTTCTGACAAAAAAACGACCATGTATAGTAAGGCTTTTTTTTCCGACAAAAAAACGACCATGTATAGTAAGGCTTTTTTTCCGACAAAAAAACGACCATGTATAGTAAGGCTTTTTTTTCCGACAAAAAAACGACCATGTATAGTAAGGCTTTTTTTTCCGACAAAAAAAACGACCATGTATAGTAAGGCTTTTTTTTCGACAAAAAAACGACCATGTATAGTAAGGCTTTTTTTCTGACAAAAAAACGACCATGTATAGTAAGGCTTTTTTTTCCGACAAAAAAACGACCATGTATAGTAAGGCTTTTTTTTCCGACAAAAAAACGACCATGTATAGTAAGGCTTTTTTTCCGACAAAAAAACGACCATGTATAGTAAGGCTTTTTTTTCCGACAAAAAAACGACCATGTATAGTAAGGCTTTTATTTCTGACAAAAAAAATGACCATGTATAGTAAGGCTTTTTTTTCGACAAAAAAACGACCATGTATAGTAAGGCTTTTTTTCTGACAAAAAAACGACCATGTATAGTAAGGCTTTTTTTTCCGACAAAAAAACGACCATGTATAGTAAGGCTTTTTTTTCCGACAAAAAAACGACCATGTATAGTAAGGCTTTTTTTCCGACAAAAAAACGACCATGTATAGTAAGGCTTTTTTTTCCGACAAAAAAACGACCATGTATAGTAAGGCTTTTTTTCCGACAAAAAAACGACCATGTATAGTAAGGCTTTTTTTTCCGACAAAAAAACGACCATGTATAGTAAGGCTTTTTTTTCCGACAAAAAAACGACCATGTATAGTAAGGCTTTTTTTTCCGACAAAAAAACGACCATGTATAGTAAGGCTTTTTTTTGCGACAAAAAAACGACCATGGATAGTAAGGCATTTTTTCCCGACAAAAAAACGACCATGTATAGTAAGGCTTTTTTTTTCCAACAAAAAAACGACCATGTATAGTAAGGCTTTTTTTTCCGACAAAAAAACGACCATGTATAGTAAGGCTTTTTTTTCCGACAAAAAAACGACCATACAAGTAAGGCTTTTTTTTCCGACAAAAAACGACCATGTATAGTAAGGCTTTTTTTCTGACAAAAAAACGACCATGTATAGTAAGGCTTTTTTTTCCGACAAAAAAACGACCATGTATAGTAAGGCTTTTTTTCCGACAAAAAAACGACCATGTATAGTAAGGCTTTTTTTTCCGACAAAAAAACGACCATGTATAGTAAGGCTTTTTTTTCCGACAAAAAAACGACCATGTATAGTAAGGCTTTTTTTCCGACAAAAAAACGACCATGTATAGTAAGGCTTTTTTTTCCGACAAAAAAACGACCATGTATAGTAAGGCTTTTTTTTCTGACAAAAAAAATGACCATGTATAGTAAGGCTTTTTTTTCGACAAAAAAACGACCATGTATAGTAAGGCTTTTTTTTCCGACAAAAAAACGACCATGTATAGTAAGGCTTTTTTTTCCGACAAAAAAACGACCATGTATAGTAAGGCTTTTTTTCCGACAAAAAAACGACCATGTATAGTAAGGCTTTTTTTTGCGACAAAAAAACGACCATGTATAGTAAGGCTCTTTTTTGCGACAAAAAAACGACCATGTATAGTAAGGCTTTTTTTTTCCGACAAAAAAAACGACCATGTATAGTAAGGCTTTTTTTCCGACAAAAAAACGACCATGTATAGTAAGGCTTTTTTTTCCGACAAAAAAAACGACCATGTATAGTAAGGCTTTTTTTTCCGACAAAAAAACGACCATGTATAGTAAGGCTTTTTTTTCCGACAAAAAACGACCATGTATAGTAAGGCTTTTTTTCTGACAAAAAAACGACCATGTATAGTAAGGCTTTTTTTTCCGACAAAAAAACGACCATGTATAGTAAGGCTTTTTTTTCCGACAAAAAAAACGACCATGTATAGTAAGGCTTTTTTTTCGACAAAAAAACGACCATGTATAGTAAGGCTTTTTTTCTGACAAAAAAACGACCATGTATAGTAAGGCTTTTTTTTCCGACAAAAAAAATGACCATGTATAGTAAGGCTTTTTTTCTGACAAAAAAACGACCATGTATAGTAAGGCTTTTTTTTCCGACAAAAAAACGACCATGTATAGTAAGGCTTTTTTTCCGACAAAAAAACGACCATGTATAGTAAGGCTTTTTTTTCCGACAAAAAAACGACCATGTATAGTAAGGCTTTTTTTTCCGACAAAAAAAACGACCATGTATAGTAAGGCTTTTTTTTCGACAAAAAAACGACCATGTATAGTAAGGCTTTTTTTCTGACAAAAAAACGACCATGTATAGTAAGGCTTTTTTTTCCGACAAAAAAACGACCATGTATAGTAAGGCTTTTTTTTCCGACAAAAAAACGACCATGTATAGTAAGGCTTTTTTTTCCGACAAAAAAACGACCATGTATAGTAAGGCTTTTTTTCCCGACAAAAAAAACGACCATGTATAGTAGGGCTTTTTTTTCCGACAAAAAAAACGACCATGTATAGTAAGGCTTTTTTTTCCGACAAAAAAACGACCATGTATAGTAAGGCTTTTTTTTCATTAAAAAATGACCATGTATAGTAAGGCTTTTTTTTTTTCATAAAAAAATGACCATGTATAGTAAGGCTTTTTTTTTCATAAAAAAATGACCATGTATAGTAAGGCTTTTTTTTCATAAAAAAATGACCATGTATAGTAAGGCTTTTTTTTTTTTCATAAAAAGATGACCATGTATAGTAAGGCTTTTTTTTTCATAAAAAAATGACCATGTATAGTAAGGCTTTTTTTTCCGACAAAAAAACGACCATGTATAGTAAGGCATTTTTTCCCGACAAAAAAACGACCATGTATAGTAAGGCTTTTTTTTCCAACAAAAAAACGACCATGTATAGTAAGGCTTTTTTTTCCGACAAAAAAACGACCATGTATAGTAAGGCTTTTTTTCCCGACAAAAAAACGACCATGTATAGTAAGGCTTTTTTTCCGACAAAAAAACGACCATGTATAGTAAGGCTTTTTTTTCCGACAAAAAAACGACCATGTATAGTAAGGCTTTTTTTTCCGACAAAAAAAACGACCATGTATAGTAAGGCTTTTTTTTCCGACAAAAAAACGACCATGTATAGTAAGGCTTTTTTTTTCATAAAAAAATGACCATGTATAGTAAGGCTTTTTTTCCGACAAAAAAACGACCATGTATAGTAAGGCTTTTTTTTCCGACAAAAAAAACGACCATGTATAGTAAGGCTTTTTTTTCGACAAAAAAACGACCATGTATAGTAAGGCTTTTTTTCTGACAAAAAAACGACCATGTATAGTAAGGCTTTTTTTTCCGACAAAAAAACGACCATGTATTGTAAGACTTTTTTTTCCGACAAAAAAACGACCATGTATAGTAAGGCTTTTTTTTCCGACAAAAAAACGACCATGTATAGTAAGGCTTTTTTTTCCGACAAAAAAAACGACCATGTATAGTAAGGCTTTTTTTTCCAACAAAAAAACGACCATGTATAGTAAGGCTTTTTTTTCCGACAAAAAAACGACCATGTATAGTAAGGCTTTTTTTCCGACAAAAAAAACGACCATGTATAGTAAGGCTTTTTTTTCCGACAAAAAACGACCATGTATAGTAAGGCTTTTTTTCTGACAAAAAAACGACCATGTATAGTAAGGCTTTTTTTTCCGACAAAAAAACGACCATGTATAGTAAGGCTTTTTTTCCGACAAAAAAACGACCATGTATAGTAAGGCTTTTTTTTCCGACAAAAAAACGACCATGTACAGTAAGGCTTTATTTTCCGACAAAAAAACGACCATGATTAGTAAGGCTTTTTTTTCCGACAAAAAACGACCATGTATAGTAAGGCTTTTTTTCTGACAAAAAAACGACCATGTATAGTAAGGCTTTTTTTTCCGACAAAAAAACGACCATGTATAGTAAGGCTTTTTTTCCGACAAAAAAACGACCATGTATAGTAAGGCTTTTTTTTCCAACAAAAAAACGACCATGTATAGTAAGGCTTTTTCTTCCGACAAAAAAACGACCATGTATAGTAAGGCTTTTTTTCCGACAAAAAAAACGACCATGTATAGTAAGGCTTTTTTTTCCGACAAAAAACGACCATGTATAGTAAGGCTTTTTTTCTGACAAAAAAACGACCATGTATAGTAAGGCTTTTTTTTCCGACAAAAAAACGACCATGTATAGTAAGGCTTTTTTTTGCGACAAAAAAACGACCATGTATAGTAAGGCTTTTTTTTCATTAAAAAATGACCATGTATAGTAAGGCTTTTTTTAATCAAAAAAATGACCATGTATAGTAAGGCTTTTTTTTTTTTCATAAAAAAATGACCATGTATAGTAAGGCTTTTTTTTCATAAAAAAATGACCATGTATAGTAAGGCTTTTTTTTCCGACAAAAAACGACCATGTATAGTAAGGCTTTTTTTCTGACAAAAAAACGACCATGTATAGTAAGGCTTTTTTTTCCGACAAAAAAACGACCATGTATAGTAAGGCTTTTTTTTCCGACAAAAAAAATGACCATGTATAGTAAGGCTTTTTTTTCGACAAAAAAACGACCATGTATCGTAAGGCTTTTTTTCTGACAAAAAAACGACCATGTATAGTAAGGCTTTTTTTTCCGACAAAAAAACGACCATGTATAGTAAGGCTTTTTTTTCCGACAAAAAAACGACCATGTATAGTAAGGCTTTTTTTCCGACAAAAAAACGACCATGTATAGTAAGGCTTTTTTTTCCGACAAAAAAACGACCATGTATAGTAAGGCTTTTTTTTAAGTCATAAAAACGACCATGTATAGTAAGGCTTTTTTTTCCGACATAAAAACGACCATGTATAGTAAGGATTTTTTTTTTTTTTTTTTTTTTTTTTTTTTTTCCTGGTCATAATTACTAAACTCATTGCTCCTCTTTCCAGTAAACAGACTAACAGCCCCGTGGTCTAGTGGTAGAGTGTCTACACTCTGACACTGAGGTTGTGGGTTCGATCCCAGGCTGAGTCAAACCAAACGACCATGTATAGTAAGGCTTTTTTTCCCGACATAAAAACGACCATGCATAGTAAGGATTTTTTATTTTTTTTATTTTTTTTTAAATTCCTAGTCATAATTACTCAACTCATTGCTCCTCTTTCCAGTAAACAGACTAACAGCCCCGTGGTCTAGTGGTAGAGTGTCTACAGTCTGACACTGAGGTTGTGGGTTCGATCCCAGGCTGAGTCAAACCAAACGACCATGTATAGTAAGGCTTTTTTTCCGACAAAAAAACGACCATGTATAGTAAGGCTTTTTTTTCCGACAAAAAAACGACCATGTATAGTAAGACTTTTTTTTCCGACAAAAAAACGACCATGTATAGTAAGGCTTTTTTTTCCGACAAAAAAACGACCATGTATAGTAAGGCTTTTTTTTCCGACAAAAAAAACGACCATGTATAGTAAGGCTTTTTTTTCGACAAAAAAACGACCATGTATAGTAAGGCTTTTTTTCTGACAAAAAAACGACCATGTATAGTAAGGCTTTTTTTTTCCGACAAAAAAAACGACCATGTATAGTAAGGCTTTTTTTCCGACAAAAAAACGACCATGTATAGTAAGGCTTTTTTTTCCGACAAAAAAACGACCATGTATAGTAAGGCTTTTTTTTCCGACAAAAAACGACCATGTATAGTAAGGCTTTTTTTCTGACAAAAAAACGACCATGTATAGTAAGGCTTTTTTTTCCGACAAAAAAACGACCATGTATAGTAAGGCTTTTTTTCCGACAAAAAAACGACCATGTATAGTAAGGCTTTTTTTTCCGACAAAAAAACGACCATGTATAGTAAGGCTTTTTTTTCCGACAAAAAGAACGACCATGTATAGTAAGGCTTTTTTTTCGACAAAAAACGACCATGTATAGTAAGGCTTTTTTTCTGACAAAAAAACGACCATGTATAGTAAGGCTTTTTTTTCCGACAAAAAAACGACCATGTATAGTAAGGCTTTTTTTTCCGACAAAAAAACGACCATGTATAGTAAGGCTTTTTTTTCCGACAAAAAAACGACCATGTATAGTAAGGCTTTTTTTTCCGACAAAAAAAACGACCATGTATAGTAAGGCTTTTTTTTCGACAAAAAAACGACCATGTATAGTAAGGCTTTTTTTTCCGACAAAAAAACGACCATGTATAGTAAGGCTTTTTTTCTGACAAAAAAACGACCATGTATAGTAAGGCTTTTTTTTCCGACAAAAAAACGACCATGTATAGTAAGGCTTTTTTTTCCGACAAAAAAACGACCATGTATAGTAAGGCTTTTTTTCCGACAAAAAAACGACCATGTATAGTAAGGCTTTTTTTTCCGACAAAAAAACGACCATGTATAGTAAGGCTTTTTTTTCTGACAAAAAAAATGACCATGTATAGTAAGGCTTTTTTTTCGACAAAAAAACGACCATGTATAGTAAGGCTTTTTTTTCCGACAAAAAAACGACCATGTATAGTAAGGCTTTTTTTTCCGACAAAAAAACGACCATGTATAGTAAGGCTTTTTTTCCGACAAAAAAACGACCATGTATAGTAAGGCTTTTTTTTCCGACAAAAAAACGACCATGTATAGTAAGGCTCTTTTTTGCGACAAAAAAACGACCATGTATAGTAAGGCTTTTTTTTTCCGACAAAAAAAACGACCATGTATAGTAAGGCTTTTTTTCCGACAAAAAAACGACCATGTATAGTAAGGCTTTTTTTTCCGACAAAAAAAACGACCATGTATAGTAAGGCTTTTTTTTCCGACAAAAAAACGACCATGTATAGTAAGGCTTTTTTTTCCGACAAAAAAACGACCATGTATAGTAAGGCTTTTTTTTGCGACAAAAAAACGACCATGTATAGTAAGGCTTTTTTTTCATTAAAAAATGACCATGTATAGTAAGGCTTTTTTTTAATCAAAAAAATGACCATGTATAGTAAGGCTTTTTTTTTTTTCATAAAAAAATGACCATGTATAGTAAGGCTTTTTTTTTCATTAAAAAATGACCATGTATAGTAAGGCTTTTTTTTCCGACAAAAAACGACCATGTATAGTAAGGCTTTTTTTTCCGACAAAAAAATGACCATGTATAGTAAGGCTTTTTTTTCCGACAAAAAAACGACCATGTATAGTAAGGCTTTTTTTTGCGATAAAAAAACGACCATGTATAGTAAGGCGTTTTTTTGCGACAAAAAAATGACCATGTATAGTAAGGCTTTTTTTTCATTAAAAAAATGACCATGTATAGTAAGGCTTTTTTTTCATAAAAAAATGACCATGTATAGTAAGGCTTTTTTTTCATAAAAAAAACGACCATGTATAGTAAGGCTTTTTTTTCCGACAAAAAAACGACCATGTATAGTAAGGCTTTTTTTTCCGACAAAAAAATGACCATGTATAGTAAGGCTTTATTTTCCGACAAAAAAACGACCATGTATAGTAAGGCTTTTTTTCCGACAAAAAAACGACCATGTATAGTAAGGCTTTTTTTTCCGACAAAAAAACGACCATGTATAGTAAGGCTTTTTTTTCTGACAAAAAAAATGACCATGTATAGTAAGGCTTTTTTTTCGACAAAAAAACGACCATGTATAGTAAGGCTTTTTTTTCCGACAAAAAAACGACCATGTATAGTAAGGCTTTTTTTTCCGACAAAAAAACGACCATGTATAGTAAGGCTTTTTTTCCGACAAAAAAACGACCATGTATAGTAAGGCTTTTTTTTCCGACAAAAAAACGACCATGTATAGTAAGGCTCTTTTTTGCGACAAAAAAACGACCATGTATAGTAAGGCTTTTTTTTTCCGACAAAAAAAACGACCATGTATAGTAAGGCTTTTTTTCCGACAAAAAAACGACCATGTATAGTAAGGCTTTTTTTTCCGACAAAAAAAACGACCATGTATAGTAAGGCTTTTTTTTCCGACAAAAAAACGACCATGTATAGTAAGGCTTTTTTTTCCGACAAAAAAACGACCATGTATAGTAAGGCTTTTTTTTCCGACAAAAAAAACGACCATGTATAGTAAGGCTTTTTTTTCATTAAAAAATGACCATGTATAGTAAGGCTTTTTTTTAATCAAAAAAATGACCATGTATAGTAAGGCTTTTTTTTTTTTCATAAAAAAATGACCATGTATAGTAAGGCTTTTTTTTTCATTAAAAAATGACCATGTATAGTAAGGCTTTTTTTTCCGACAAAAAACGACCATGTATAGTAAGGCTTTTTTTTCCGACAAAAAAATGACCATGTATAGTAAGGCTTTTTTTTCCGACAAAAAAACGACCATGTATAGTAAGGCTTTTTTTTGCGATAAAAAAACGACCATGTATAGTAAGGCGTTTTTTTGCGACAAAAAAATGACCATGTATAGTAAGGCTTTTTTTTCATTAAAAAAATGACCATGTATAGTAAGGCTTTTTTTAATCAAAAAAATGACCATGTATAGTAAGGCTTTTTTTTCATAAAAAAATGACCATGTATAGTAAGGCTTTTTTTTCATAAAAAAAACGACCATGTATAGTAAGGCTTTTTTTTCCGACAAAAAAACGACCATGTATAGTAAGGCTTTTTTTTCCGACAAAAAAATGACCATGTATAGTAAGGCTTTATTTTCCGACAAAAAAACGACCATGAATAGTAAGGCTTTTTTTTCCGACAAAAAACGACCATGTATAGTAAGGCTTTTTTTCTGACAAAAAAACGACCATGTATAGTAAGGCTTTTTTTTCCGACAAAAAAACGACCATGTATAGTAAGGCTTTTTTTTCCGACAAAAAAACGACCATGTATAGTAAGGCTTTTTTTTCATAAAAAAATGACCATGTATAGTAAGGCTTTTTTTTCCGACAAAAAAACGACCATGTATAGTAAGGCTTTTTTTTCCGACATAAAAACGACCATGTATAGTAAGGCTTTTTTTTGCGATAAAAAAAACGACCATGTATAGTAAGGCGTTTTTTTGCGACAAAAAAATGACCATGTACAGTAAGGCTTTTTTTTCATAAAAAAAATGACCATGTATAGTAAGGCTTTTTTTAATCAAAAAAATGACCATGTATAGTAAGGCTTTTTTTTCATAAAAAAAACGACCATGTATAGTAAGGCTTTTTTTTTCGACAAAAAAACGACCATGTATAGTAAGGCTTTTTTTTCCGACAAAAAAACGACCATGTATAGTAAGGCTTTATTTTCCAACAAAAAAACGACCATGAATAGTAAGGCTTTTTTTTCCGACAAAAAACGACCATGTATAGTAAGGCTTTTTTTCTGACAAAAAAACGACCATGTATAGTAAGGCTTTTTTTTCCGACAAAAAAACGACCATGTATAATAAGGCTTTTTTTTCCGACAAAAAAACGACCATGTATAGTAAGGCTTTTTTTTCATAAAAAAATGACCATGTATAGTAAGGCTTTTTTTTGCGACAAAAAAACGACCATGTATAGTAAGGCTTTTTTTTTGCGACAAAAAAACGACCATGTATAGTAAGGCTCTTTTTTGCGACAAAAAACGACCATGTATAGTAAGGCTTTTTTTTCATAAAAAAATGACCATGTATAGTAAGGCTTTTTTTTCATAAAAAAAACGACCATGTATAGTAAGGCTTTTTTTTCCGACAAAAAAACGACCATGTATAGTAAGGCTTTTTTTCCGACAAAAAAACGACCATGTATAGTAAGGCTTTATTTTCCGACAAAAAAACGACCATGTATAGTAAGGCTTTTTTTTCCGACAAAAAAACGACCATGTATAGTAAGGCTTTTTTTTCCGACAAAAAAACGACCATGTATAGTAAGGCTTTTTTTTCCGACAAAAAACGACCATGTATAGTAAGGCTTTTTTTCTGACAAAAAAACGACCATGTATAGTAAGGCTTTTTTTTCCGACAAAAAAACGACCATGTATAGTAAGGCTTTTTTTCCGACAAAAAAACGACCATGTATAGTAAGGCTTTTTTTTCCGACAAAAAAACGACCATGTATAGTAAGGCTTTTTTTTCCGACAAAAAAAATGACCATGTATAGTAAGGCTTTTTTTTCGACAAAAAAACGACCATGTATAGTAAGGCTTTTTTTCTGACAAAAAAACGACCATGTATAGTAAGGCTTTTTTTTCCGACAAAAAAACGACCATGTATAGTAAGGCTTTTTTTCCGACAAAAAAACGACCATGTATAGTAAGGCTTTTTTTTCCGACAAAAAAACGACCATGTATAGTAAGGCTTTTTTTTCCGACAAAAAAAACGACCATGTATAGTAAGGCTTTTTTTTCGACAAAAAAACGACCATGTATAGTAAGGCTTTTTTTTCCGACAAAAAAAATGACCATGTATAGTAAGGCTTTTTTTTCGACAAAAAAACGACCATGTATAGTAAGGCTTTTTTTCTGACAAAAAAACGACTATGTATAGTAAGGCTTTTTTTTTCCGACAAAAAAACGACCATGTATAGTAAGGCTTTTTTTCCGACAAAAAAACGACCATGTATAGTAAGGCTTTTTTTTCCGACAAAAAAACGACCATGTATAGTAAGGCTTTTTTTTCCGACAAAAAAAACGACCATGTATAGTAAGGCTTTTTTTTCGACAAAAAAACGACCATGTATAGTAAGGCTTTTTTTCTGACAAAAAAACGACCATGTATAGTAAGGCTTTTTTTTCCGACAAAAAAACGACCATGTATAGTAAGGCTTTTTTTTCCGACAAAAAAACGACCATGTATAGTAAGGCTTTTTTTTCCGACAAAAAAAATGACCATGTATAGTAAGGCTTTTTTTTCCGACAAAAAAAACGACCATGTATAGTAAGGCTTTTTTTTCCGACAAAAAAAACGACCATGTATAGTAAGGCTTTTTTTTCCGACAAAAAAATGACCATGTAGAGTAAGGCTTTTTTTTGCAACAAAAAAACGACCATGTATAGTAAGGCTTTTTTTTCATTAAAAAATGACCATGTATAGTAAGGCTTTTTTTTAATCAAAAAAATGACCATGTATAGTAAGGCTTTTTTTTTTTTTCATAAAAAAATGACCATGTATAGTAAGGCTTTTTTTTCATAAAAAAATGACCATGTATAGTAAGGCTTTTTTTTGCGACAAAAAAAAACGACCATGTATAGTAAGGCTTTTTTTTGCGACAAAAAAACGACCATGTATAGTAAGGCTTTTTTTTCCGACAAAAAAACGACCATGTATAGTAAGGCTTTTTTTTCCGACAAAAAAACGACCATGTATAGTAAGGCTTTTTTTCTGACAAAAAAACGACCATGTATAGTAAGGCTTTTTTTTCCGACAAAAAAACGACCATGTATAGTAAGGCTTTTTTTTCCGACAAAAAAACGACCATGTATAGTAAGGCTTTTTTTTCCGACAAAAAAAATGACCATGTATAGTAAGGCTTTTTTTTCGACAAAAAAACGACCATGTATAGTAAGGCTTTTTTTCTGACAAAAAAACGACCATGTATAGTAAGGCTTTTTTTTCCGACAAAAAAACGACCATGTATAGTAAGGCTTTTTTTTCCGACAAAAAAAATGACCATGTATAGTAAGGCTTTTTTTTCGACAAAAAAACGACCATGTATAGTAAGGCTTTTTTTCTGACAAAAAAACGACTATGTATAGTAAGGCTTTTTTTTTCCGACAAAAAAACGACCATGTATAGTAAGGCTTTTTTTCCGACAAAAAAACGACCATGTATAGTAAGGCTTTTTTTTCCGACAAAAAAACGACCATGTATAGTAAGGCTTTTTTTTCCGACAAAAAAAACGACCATGTATAGTAAGGCTTTTTTTTCGACAAAAAAACGACCATGTATAGTAAGGCTTTTTTTCTGACAAAAAAACGACCATGTATATAGTAAGGCTTTTTTTTCCGACAAAAAAACGACCATGTATAGTAAGGCTTTTTTTTCCGACAAAAAAACGACCATGTATAGTAAGGCTTTTTTTTCCGACAAAAAAAATGACCATGTATAGTAAGGCTTTTTTTTCCGACAAAAAAAACGACCATGTATAGTAAGGCTTTTTTTTCCGACAAAAAAAACGACCATGTATAGTAAGGCTTTTTTTTCCGACAAAAAAATGACCATGTAGAGTAAGGCTTTTTTTTGCGACAAAAAAACGACCATGTATAGTAAGGCTTTTTTTTCATTAAAAAATGACCATGTATAGTAAGGCTTTTTTTAATCAAAAAAATGACCATGTATAGTAAGGCTTTTTTTTTTTTTCATAAAAAAATGACCATGTATAGTAAGGCTTTTTTTTTCATAAAAAAATGACCATGTATAGTAAGGCTTTTTTTTGCGACAAAAAAAAACGACCATGTATAGTAAGGCTTTTTTTTGCGACAAAAAAACGACCATGTATAGTAAGGCTTTTTTTTCGGACAAAAAAACGACCATGTATAGTAAGGCTTTTTTTTCCGACAAAAAAACGACCATGTATAGTAAGGCTTTTTTTCTGACAAAAAAACGACCATGTATAGTAAGGCTTTTTTTTCCGACAAAAAAACGACCATGTATAGTAAGGCTTTTTTTCCGACAAAAAAACGACCATGTATAGTAAGGCTTTTTTTTCCGACAAAAAAACGACCATGTATAGTAAGGCTTTTTTTTCCGACAAAAAAAACGACCATGTATAGTAAGGCTTTTTTTTTCGACAAAAAAACGACCATGTATAGTAAGGCTTTTTTTCTGACAAAAAAACGACCATGTATAGTAAGGCTTTTTTTTCCGACAAAAAAAATGACCATGTATAGTAAGGCTTTTTTTTCGACAAAAAAACGACCATGTATAGTAAGGCTTTTTTTCTGACAAAAAAACGACCATGTATAGTAAGGCTTTTTTTTCCGACAAAAAAACGACCATGTATAGTAAGGCTTTTTTTCCGACAAAAAAACGACCATGTATAGTAAGGCTTTTTTTTCCGACAAAAACACGACCATGTATAGTAAGGCTTTTTTTTCCGACAAAAAAAACGACCATGTATAGTAAGGCTTTTTTTTCGACAAAAAAACGACCATGTATAGTAAGGCTTTTTTTCTGACAAAAAAACGACCATGTATAGTAAGGCTTTTTTTTCCGACAAAAAAACGACCATGTATAGTAAGGCTTTTTTTCCGACAAAAAAACGACCATGTATAGTAAGGCTTTTTTTCTGACAAAAAAACGACCATGTATAGTAAGGCTTTTTTTTCCGACAAAAAAACGACCATGTATAGTAAGGCTTTTTTTTCCGACAAAAAAACGACCATGTATAGTAAGGCTTTTTTTTCCGACAAAAAAAATGACCATGTATAGTAAGGCTTTTTTTTCCGACAAAAAAAACGACCATGTATAGTAAGGCTTTTTTTTCCGACAAAAAAAACGACCATGTATAGTAAGGCTTTTTTTTCCGACAAAAAAATGACCATGTAGAGTAAGGCTTTTTTTTGCGACAAAAAAACGACCATGTATAGTAAGGCTTTTTTTTCATTAAAAAATGACCATGTATAGTAAGGCTTTTTTTAATCAAAAAAATGACCATGTATAGTAAGGCTTTTTTTTTTTTTCATAAAAAAATGACCATGTATAGTAAGGCTTTTTTTTTCATAAAAAAATGACCATGTATAGTAAGGCTTTTTTTTGCGACAAAAAAAAAACGACCATGTATAGTAAGGCTTTTTTTTGCGACAAAAAAACGACCATGTATAGTAAGGCTTTTTTTTCCGACAAAAAAACGACCATGTATAGTAAGGCTTTTTTTTCCGACAAAAAAACGACCATGTATAGTAAGGCTTTTTTTCTGACAAAAAAACGACCATGTATAGTAAGGCTTTTTTTTCCGACAAAAAAACGACCATGTATAGTAAGGCTTTTTTTCCGACAAAAAAACGACCATGTATAGTAAGGCTTTTTTTTCCGACAAAAAAACGACCATGTATAGTAAGGCTTTTTTTTCCGACAAAAAAAACGACCATGTATAGTAAGGCTTTTTTTTTCGACAAAAAAACGACCATGTATAGTAAGGCTTTTTTTCTGACAAAAAAACGACCATGTATAGTAAGGCTTTTTTTTCCGACAAAAAAAATGACCATGTAGAGTAAGGCTTTTTTTTCGACAAAAAAACGACCATGTATAGTAAGGCTTTTTTTCTGACAAAAAAACGACCATGTATAGTAAGGCTTTTTTTTCCGACAAAAAAACGACCATGTATAGTAAGGCTTTTTTTCCGACAAAAAAACGACCATGTATAGTAAGGCTTTTTTTTCCGACAAAAAAACGACCATGTATAGTAAGGCTTTTTTTTCCGACAAAAAAAACGACCATGTATAGTAAGGCTTTTTTTTCGAGAAAAAAACGACCATGTATAGTAAGGCTTTTTTTTCTGACAAAAAAACGACCATGTATAGTAAGGCTTTTTTTTCCGACAAAAAAACGACCATGTATAGTAAGGCTTTTTTTTCCGACAAAAAAACGACCATGTATAGTAAGGCTTTTTTTTCCGACAAAAAAAATGACCATGTATAGTAAGGCTTTTTTTTCCGACAAAAAAAACGACCATGTATAGTAAGGCTTTTTTTTCCGACAAAAAAAACGACCATGTATAGTAAGGCTTTTTTTTGCGACAAAAAAACGACCATGTATAGTAAGGCTTTTTTTTGCGACAAAAAAACGACCATGTATAGTAAGGCTTTTTTTTCATTAAAAAATGACCATGTATAGTAAGGCTTTTTTTAATCAAAAAAATGACCATGTATAGTAAGGCTTTTTTTTTTTTCATAAAAAAATGACCATGTATAGTAAGGCTTTTTTTTTCATAAAAAAATGACCATGTATAGTAAGGCTTTTTTTTCATAAAAAAATGACCATGTATAGTAAGGCTTTTTTTTTTTCATAAAAAGATGACCATGTATAGTAAGGCTTTTTTTTTCATAAAAAAATGACCATGTATAGTAAGGCTTTTTTTTCCGACAAAAAAACGACCATGTATAGTAAGGCATTTTTTCCCGACAAAAAAACGACCATGTATAGTAAGGCTTTTTTTTCCAACAAAAAAACGACCATGTATAGTAAGGCTTTTTTTTCCGACAAAAACACGACCATGTATAGTAAGGCTTTTTTTTCCGACAAAAAAACGACCATGTATAGTAAGGCTTTTTTTTCCGACAAAAAACGACCATGTATAGTAAGGCTTTTTTTCTGACAAAAAAACGACCATGTATAGTAAGGCTTTTTTTTCCGACAAAAAAACGACCATGTATAGTAAGGCTTTTTTTCCGACAAAAAAACGACCATGTATAGTAAGGCTTTTTTTTCCGACAAAAAAACGACCATGTATAGTAAGGCTTTTTTTTCTGACAAAAAAAACGACCATGTATAGTAAGGCTTTTTTTTCGACAAAAAAACGACCATGTATAGTAAGGCTTTTTTTCTGACAAAAAAACGACCATGTATAGTAAGGCTTTTTTTTCCGACAAAAAAACGACCATGTATAGTAAGGCTTTTTTTTCCGACAAAAAAACGACCATGTATAGTAAGGCTTTTTTTTCCGACAAAAAAAACGACCATGTATAGTAAGGCTTTTTTTTCGACAAAAAAACGACCATGTATAGTAAGGCTTTTTTTCTGACAAAAAAACGACCATGTATAGTAAGGCTTTTTTTTCCGACAAAAAAACGACCATGTATAGTAAGGCTTTTTTTCCGACAAAAAAACGACCATGTATAGTAAGGCTTTTTTTCCGACAAAAAAACGACCATGTATAGTAAGGCTTTTTTTTCCGACAAAAAAACGACCATGTATAGTAAGGCTTTTTTTTCCGACAAAAAAAAATGACCATGTATAGTAAGGCTTTTTTTTCGACAAAAAAACGACCATGTATAGTAAGGCTTTTTTTCTGACAAAAAAACGACCATGTATAGTAAGGCTTTTTTTTCCGACAAAAAAACGACCATGTATAGTAAGGCTTTTTTTTCCGACAAAAAAACGACCATGTATAGTAAGGCTTTTTTTTCCGACAAAAAAACGACCATGTATAGTAAGGCTTTTTTTTCCGACAAAAAAAACGACCATGTATAGTAAGGCTTTTTTTTCGACAAAAAAACGACCATGTATAGTAAGGCTTTTTTTTCCGACAAAAAAAATGACCATGTATAGTAAGGCTTTTTTTTCGACAAAAAAACGACCATGTATAGTAAGGCTTTTTTTCTGACAAAAAAACGACTATGTATAGTAAGGCTTTTTTTTTCCGACAAAAAAACGACCATGTATAGTAAGGCTTTTTTTCTGACAAAAAAACGACCATGTATAGTAAGGCTTTTTTTTCCGACAAAAAAACGACCATGTATAGTAAGGCTTTTTTTCCGACAAAAAAACGACCATGTATAGTAAGGCTTTTTTTTCCGACAAAAAAACGACCATGTATAGTAAGGCTTTTTTTTCCGACAAAAAAAACGACCATGTATAGTAAGGCTTTTTTTTCGACAAAAAAACGACCATGTATAGTAAGGCTTTTTTTTCCGACAAAAAAAATGACCATGTATAGTAAGGCTTTTTTTTCGACAAAAAAACGACCATGTATAGTAAGGCTTTTTTTCTGACAAAAAAACGACTATGTATAGTAAGGCTTTTTTTTTCCGACAAAAAAACGACCATGTATAGTAAGGCTTTTTTTCCGACAAAAAAACGACCATGTATAGTAAGGCTTTTTTTTCCGACAAAAAAACGACCATGTATAGTAAGGCTTTTTTTTCCGACAAAAAAAACGACCATGTATAGTAAGGCTTTTTTTTCGACAAAAAAACGACCATGTATAGTAAGGCTTTTTTTCTGACAAAAAAACGACCATGTATAGTAAGGCTTTTTTTTCCGACAAAAAAACGACCATGTATAGTAAGGCTTTTTTTTCCGACAAAAAAACGACCATGTATAGTAAGGCTTTTTTTTCCGACAAAAAAAATGACCATGTATAGTAAGGCTTTTTTTTCCGACAAAAAAAAGGACCATGTATAGTAAGGCTTTTTTTTCCGACAAAAAAAACGACCATGTATAGTAAGGCTTTTTTTTCCGACAAAAAAATGACCATGTAGAGTAAGGCTTTTTTTTGCAACAAAAAAACGACCATGTATAGTAAGGCTTTTTTTTCATTAAAAAATGACCATGTATAGTAAGGCTTTTTTTCAATCAAAAAAATGACCATGTATAGTAAGGCTTTTTTTTTTTTTCATAAAAAAATGACCATGTATAGTAAGGCTTTTTTTTCATAAAAAAATGACCATGTATAGTAAGGCTTTTTTTTGCGACAAAAAAAAACGACCATGTATAGTAAGGCTTTTTTTTGCGACAAAAAAACGACCATGTATAGTAAGGCTTTTTTTTCCGACAAAAAAACGACCATGTATAGTAAGGCTTTTTTTTCCGACAAAAAAACGACCATGTATAGTAAGGCTTTTTTTCTGACAAAAAAACGACCATGTATAGTAAGGCTTTTTTTTCCGACAAAAAAACGACCATGTATAGTAAGGCTTTTTTTTCCGACAAAAAAACGACCATGTATAGTAAGGCTTTTTTTTCCGACAAAAAAAATGACCATGTATAGTAAGGCTTTTTTTTCGACAAAAAAACGACCATGTATAGTAAGGCTTTTTTTCTGACAAAAAAACGACCATGTATAGTAAGGCTTTTTTTTCCGACAAAAAAACGACCATGTATAGTAAGGCTTTTTTTTCCGACAAAAAAACGACCATGTATAGTAAGGCTTTTTTTTCCGACAAAAAAACGACCATGTATAGTAAGGCTTTTTTTTCCGACAAAAAAACGACCATGTATAGTAAGGCTTTTTTTTCCGACAAAAAAACGACCATGTATAGTAAGGCTTTTTTTTCCGACAAAAAAACGACCATGTATAGTAAGGCTTTTTTTTCCGACAAAAAAAACGACCATGTATAGTAAGGCTTTTTTTTCGACAAAAAAACGACCATGTATAGTAAGGCTTTTTTTCTGACAAAAAAACGACCATGTATAGTAAGGCTTTTTTTTCCGACAAAAAAACGACCATGTATAGTAAGGCTTTTTTTCCGACAAAAAAACGACCATGTATAGTAAGGCTTTTTTTCCGACAAAAAAACGACCATGTATAGTAAGGCTTTTTTTTCCGACAAAAAAACGACCATGTATAGTAAGGCTTTTTTTTCCGACAAAAAAAATGACCATGTATAGTAAGGCTTTTTTTTCGACAAAAAAACGACCATGTATAGTAAGGCTTTTTTTCTGACAAAAAAACGACCATGTATAGTAAGGCTTTTTTTTCCGACAAAAAAACGACCATGTATAGTAAGGCTTTTTTTTCCGACAAAAAAACGACCATGTATAGTAAGGCTTTTTTTTCCGACAAAAAAACGACCATGTATAGTAAGGCTTTTTTTTCCGACAAAAAAAACGACCATGTATAGTAAGGCTTTTTTTTCGACAAAAAAACGACCATGTATAGTAAGGCTTTTTTTTCCGACAAAAAAAATGACCATGTATAGTAAGGCTTTTTTTTCGACAAAAAAACGACCATGTATAGTAAGGCTTTTTTTCTGACAAAAAAACGACTATGTATAGTAAGGCTTTTTTTTTCCGACAAAAAAACGACCATGTATAGTAAGGCTTTTTTTCTGACAAAAAAACGACCATGTATAGTAAGGCTTTTTTTTCCGACAAAAAAACGACCATGTATAGTAAGGCTTTTTTTCCGACAAAAAAACGACCATGTATAGTAAGGCTTTTTTTTCCGACAAAAAAACGACCATGTATAGTAAGGCTTTTTTTTCCGACAAAAAAAACGACCATGTATAGTAAGGCTTTTTTTTCGACAAAAAAACGACCATGTATAGTAAGGCTTTTTTTTCCGACAAAAAAAATGACCATGTATAGTAAGGCTTTTTTTTCGACAAAAAAACGACCATGTATAGTAAGGCTTTTTTTCTGACAAAAAAACGACTATGTATAGTAAGGCTTTTTTTTTCCGACAAAAAAACGACCATGTATAGTAAGGCTTTTTTTCCGACAAAAAAACGACCATGTATAGTAAGGCTTTTTTTTCCGACAAAAAAACGACCATGTATAGTAAGGCTTTTTTTTCCGACAAAAAAAACGACCATGTATAGTAAGGCTTTTTTTTCGACAAAAAAACGACCATGTATAGTAAGCCTTTTTTTCTGACAAAAAAACGACCATGTATAGTAAGGCTTTTTTTTCCGACAAAAAAACGACCATGTATAGTAAGGCTTTTTTTTCCGACAAAAAAACGACCATGTATAGTAAGGCTTTTTTTTCCGACAAAAAAAATGACCATGTATAGTAAGGCTTTTTTTTCCGACAAAAAAAACGACCATGTATAGTAAGGCTTTTTTTTCCGACAAAAAAAACGACCATGTATAGTAAGGCTTTTTTTTCCGACAAAAAAATGACCATGTAGAGTAAGGCTTTTTTTTGCAACAAAAAAACGACCATGTATAGTAAGGCTTTTTTTTCATTAAAAAATGACCATGTATAGTAAGGCTTTTTTTCAATCAAAAAAATGACCATGTATAGTAAGGCTTTTTTTTTTTTTCATAAAAAAATGACCATGTATAGTAAGGCTTTTTTTTCATAAAAAAATGACCATGTATAGTAAGGCTTTTTTTTGCGACAAAAAAAAACGACCATGTATAGTAAGGCTTTTTTTTGCGACAAAAAAACGACCATGTATAGTAAGGCTTTTTTTTCCGACAAAAAAACGACCATGTATAGTAAGGCTTTTTTTTCCGACAAAAAAACGACCATGTATAGTAAGGCTTTTTTTCTGACAAAAAAACGACCATGTATAGTAAGGCTTTTTTTTCCGACAAAAAAACGACCATGTATAGTAAGGCTTTTTTTTCCGACAAAAAAACGACCATGTATAGTAAGGCTTTTTTTTCCGACAAAAAAAATGACCATGTATAGTAAGGCTTTTTTTTCGACAAAAAAACGACCATGTATAGTAAGGCTTTTTTTCTGACAAAAAAACGACCATGTATAGTAAGGCTTTTTTTTCCGACAAAAAAACGACCATGTATAGTAAGGCTTTTTTTTCCGACAAAAAAACGACCATGTATAGTAAGGCTTTTTTTTCCGACAAAAAAACGACCATGTATAGTAAGGCTTTTTTTTCCGACAAAAAAAACGACCATGTATAGTAAGGCTTTTTTTTCGACAAAAAAACGACCATGTATAGTAAGGCTTTTTTTTCCGACAAAAAAAATGACCATGTATAGTAAGGCTTTTTTTTCGACAAAAAAACGACCATGTATAGTAAGGCTTTTTTTCTGACAAAAAAACGACTATGTATAGTAAGGCTTTTTTTTTCCGACAAAAAAACGACCATGTATAGTAAGGCTTTTTTTCCGACAAAAAAACGACCATGTATAGTAAGGCTTTTTTTTCCGACAAAAAAACGACCATGTATAGTAAGGCTTTTTTTTCCGACAAAAAAAACGACCATGTATAGTAAGGCTTTTTTTTCGACAAAAAAACGACCATGTATAGTAAGGCTTTTTTTCTGACAAAAAAACGACCATGTATATAGTAAGGCTTTTTTTTCCGACAAAAAAACGACCATGTATAGTAAGGCTTTTTTTTCCGACAAAAAAACGACCATGTATAGTAAGGCTTTTTTTTCCGACAAAAAAAATGACCATGTATAGTAAGGCTTTTTTTTCCGACAAAAAAAACGACCATGTATAGTAAGGCTTTTTTTTCCGACAAAAAAAACGACCATGTATAGTAAGGCTTTTTTTTCCGACAAAAAAATGACCATGTAGAGTAAGGCTTTTTTTTGCGACAAAAAAACGACCATGTATAGTAAGGCTTTTTTTTCATTAAAAAATGACCATGTATAGTAAGGCTTTTTTTAATCAAAAAAATGACCATGTATAGTAAGGCTTTTTTTTTTTTTCATAAAAAAATGACCATGTATAGTAAGGCTTTTTTTTTCATAAAAAAATGACCATGTATAGTAAGGCTTTTTTTTGCGACAAAAAAAAACGACCATGTATAGTAAGGCTTTTTTTTGCGACAAAAAAACGACCATGTATAGTAAGGCTTTTTTTTCGGACAAAAAAACGACCATGTATAGTAAGGCTTTTTTTTCCGACAAAAAAACGACCATGTATAGTAAGGCTTTTTTTCTGACAAAAAAACGACCATGTATAGTAAGGCTTTTTTTTCCGACAAAAAAACGACCATGTATAGTAAGGCTTTTTTTCCGACAAAAAAACGACCATGTATAGTAAGGCTTTTTTTTCCGACAAAAAAACGACCATGTATAGTAAGGCTTTTTTTTCCGACAAAAAAAACGACCATGTATAGTAAGGCTTTTTTTTTCGACAAAAAAACGACCATGTATAGTAAGGCTTTTTTTCTGACAAAAAAACGACCATGTATAGTAAGGCTTTTTTTTCCGACAAAAAAAATGACCATGTATAGTAAGGCTTTTTTTTCGACAAAAAAACGACCATGTATAGTAAGGCTTTTTTTCTGACAAAAAAACGACCATGTATAGTAAGGCTTTTTTTTCCGACAAAAAAACGACCATGTATAGTAAGGCTTTTTTTCCGACAAAAAAACGACCATGTATAGTAAGGCTTTTTTTTCCGACAAAAAAACGACCATGTATAGTAAGGCTTTTTTTTCCGACAAAAAAAACGACCATGTATAGTAAGGCTTTTTTTTCGACAAAAAAACGACCATGTATAGTAAGGCTTTTTTTCTGACAAAAAAACGACCATGTATAGTAAGGCTTTTTTTTCCGACAAAAAAACGACCATGTATAGTAAGGCTTTTTTTCCGACAAAAAAACGACCATGTATAGTAAGGCTTTTTTTCTGACAAAAAAACGACCATGTATAGTAAGGCTTTTTTTTCCGACAAAAAAACGACCATGTATAGTAAGGCTTTTTTTTCCGACAAAAAAACGACCATGTATAGTAAGGCTTTTTTTTCCGACAAAAAAAATGACCATGTATAGTAAGGCTTTTTTTTCCGACAAAAAAAACGACCATGTATAGTAAGGCTTTTTTTTCCGACAAAAAAAACGACCATGTATAGTAAGGCTTTTTTTTCCGACAAAAAAATGACCATGTAGAGTAAGGCTTTTTTTTGCGACAAAAAAACGACCATGTATAGTAAGGCTTTTTTTTCATTAAAAAATGACCATGTATAGTAAGGCTTTTTTTAATCAAAAAAATGACCATGTATAGTAAGGCTTTTTTTTTTTTTCATAAAAAAATGACCATGTATAGTAAGGCTTTTTTTTTCATAAAAAAATGACCATGTATAGTAAGGCTTTTTTTTGCGACAAAAAAAAAACGACCATGTATAGTAAGGCTTTTTTTTGCGACAAAAAAACGACCATGTATAGTAAGGCTTTTTTTTCCGACAAAAAAACGACCATGTATAGTAAGGCTTTTTTTTCCGACAAAAAAACGACCATGTATAGTAAGGCTTTTTTTCTGACAAAAAAACGACCATGTATAGTAAGGCTTTTTTTTCCGACAAAAAAACGACCATGTATAGTAAGGCTTTTTTTCCGACAAAAAAACGACCATGTATAGTAAGGCTTTTTTTTCCGACAAAAAAACGACCATGTATAGTAAGGCTTTTTTTTCCGACAAAAAAAACGACCATGTATAGTAAGGCTTTTTTTTTCGACAAAAAAACGACCATGTATAGTAAGGCTTTTTTTCTGACAAAAAAACGACCATGTATAGTAAGGCTTTTTTTTCCGACAAAAAAAATGACCATGTAGAGTAAGGCTTTTTTTTCGACAAAAAAACGACCATGTATAGTAAGGCTTTTTTTCTGACAAAAAAACGACCATGTATAGTAAGGCTTTTTTTTCCGACAAAAAAACGACCATGTATAGTAAGGCTTTTTTTCCGACAAAAAAACGACCATGTATAGTAAGGCTTTTTTTTCCGACAAAAAAACGACCATGTATAGTAAGGCTTTTTTTTCCGACAAAAAAAACGACCATGTATAGTAAGGCTTTTTTTTCGAGAAAAAAACGACCATGTATAGTAAGGCTTTTTTTTCTGACAAAAAAACGACCATGTATAGTAAGGCTTTTTTTTCCGACAAAAAAACGACCATGTATAGTAAGGCTTTTTTTTCCGACAAAAAAACGACCATGTATAGTAAGGCTTTTTTTTCCGACAAAAAAAATGACCATGTATAGTAAGGCTTTTTTTTCCGACAAAAAAAATGACCATGTATAGTAAGGCTTTTTTTTCCGACAAAAAAAACGACCATGTATAGTAAGGCTTTTTTTTGCGACAAAAAAACGACCATGTATAGTAAGGCTTTTTTTTGCGACAAAAAAACGACCATGTATAGTAAGGCTTTTTTTTCATTAAAAAATGACCATGTATAGTAAGGCTTTTTTTAATCAAAAAAATGACCATGTATAGTAAGGCTTTTTTTTTTTTCATAAAAAAATGACCATGTATAGTAAGGCTTTTTTTTTCATAAAAAAATGACCATGTATAGTAAGGCTTTTTTTTCATAAAAAAATGACCATGTATAGTAAGGCTTTTTTTTTTCCATAAAAAGATGACCATGTATAGTAAGGCTTTTTTTTTCATAAAAAAATGACCATGTATAGTAAGGCTTTTTTTTCCGACAAAAAAACGACCATGTATAGTAAGGCATTTTTTCCCGACAAAAAAACGACCATGTATAGTAAGGCTTTTTTTTCCAACAAAAAAACGACCATGTATAGTAAGGCTTTTTTTTCCGACAAAAACACGACCATGTATAGTAAGGCTTTTTTTTCCGACAAAAAAACGACCATGTATAGTAAGGCTTTTTTTTCCGACAAAAAACGACCATGTATAGTAAGGCTTTTTTTCTGACAAAAAAACGACCATGTATAGTAAGGCTTTTTTTCCGACAAAAAAACGACCATGTATAGTAAGGCTTTTTTTCCGACAAAAAAACGACCATGTATAGTAAGGCTTTTTTTTCCGACAAAAAAACGACCATGTATAGTAAGGCTTTTTTTTCTGACAAAAAAAACGACCATGTATAGTAAGGCTTTTTTTTCGACAAAAAAACGACCATGTATAGTAAGGCTTTTTTTCTGACAAAAAAACGACCATGTATAGTAAGGCTTTTTTTTCCGACAAAAAAACGACCATGTATAGTAAGGCTTTTTTTTCCGACAAAAAAACGACCATGTATAGTAAGGCTTTTTTTTCCGACAAAAAAAACGACCATGTATAGTAAGGCTTTTTTTTCGACAAAAAAACGACCATGTATAGTAAGGCTTTTTTTCTGACAAAAAAACGACCATGTATAGTAAGGCTTTTTTTTCCGACAAAAAAACGACCATGTATAGTAAGGCTTTTTTTCCGACAAAAAAACGACCATGTATAGTAAGGCTTTTTTTCCGACAAAAAAACGACCATGTATAGTAAGGCTTTTTTTTCCGACAAAAAAACGACCATGTATAGTAAGGCTTTTTTTTCCGACAAAAAAAATGACCATGTATAGTAAGGCTTTTTTTTCGACAAAAAAACGACCATGTATAGTAAGGCTTTTTTTTCCGACAAAAAAACGACCATGTATAGTAAGGCTTTTTTTTCCGACAAAAAAACGACCATGTATAGTAAGGCTTTTTTTTCCGACAAAAAAACGACCATGTATAGTAAGGCTTTTTTTTGCGACAAAAAAACGACCATGTATAGTAAGGCTTTTTTTTCCGACAAAAAAAACGACCATGTATAGTAAGGCTTTTGTAAGGACTCGACAGAGTCGATAAAGAACAGATCCCAAAAAGGCAGGCTCGGAGGAGGAAAACAACCTCGATTTATTCTTTTGGAAAAACCGAAAGCACAAAGCTTGCGCGCAGGCAAGACAACGAAATTTTCAGCGGTGCCCCTGCACACAGGCGAGGGACACGGCAGTAACAAAGGACACTTGCAAAAGGCAAGGAGGAATTGGAAAACACAAAACTCCTGCAAAAGGCAGGGAACACGAATGTAACAAAAAGCGCTTGCAACTGCAAGGAAAACTGACATAACCAAAATCGCTTGCAAACGGCAAGGAGAACTAACGTAACAAAAAACACTTGCTAACAGCAAGGACTAGAAAAACTTAAATCACTTGCACCCGGCAAGGACGACACGAAATGTACACGGAATCAATCACACGAGAATAACAACAAAAGGCGACGCGGAAACACACACGTGAATACAAGTAAACTAAAGACGACGGCAGATTCAAAAAACTTTACCAACAAGGAAACGCGGAGAACACTTGGACACGAAGATGAGCAAATAATAATCCGACAGCGTGCAGTGCTGCTCGGAGTCCTTTTAAAGTCTTGATTGCCAACTTGATGCAGGTGTGGGGCTGGGAAACGCCCCCCTCGTAATTGGCACTGAAAACACACACACAAGAGCACAACAGGGCTGAGAACCGAACCATGACAGTACCCCCCCCTTAACGGACGCCCCTTGGCGGACCACCTGGTTTATTTGGGTGTGCAGTATGGAAGGTCTCGAGCAATGACGGGTCCAGGATCCAGGAGCGGGGGATCCACTGGCGCTCTTCAGGTCCATAGCCCTCCCAGTCGACCAGGTACTGGAAGCCCCGGCCCCTGCACCTTGAGTCCAAAATTTCTTTGACCGTGTAGACAGGGTCCCCATCGACCAACCTGGGAGGAGGCGGAGCAGGAGCGGGAGGATTCAGTGGGCTGGGGGTCACAGGCTTAAGGAGGGAGACGTGGAACACTGGATGCACTTTGAGGGAGGAGGGCAGTCGGAGCTTTGCAGTCACAGGGTTAATCATGGCGAGAATCTCGAACGGTCCAATGAAGCGTGGACCCAATTTCTTAGCCCCACCAGCCAGTCGCAGGTCCCGGGAGGAGAGCCAAACCTTGTCCCCAGGTCGGTAAGCCGGCTCTGGCCGCCGCCGGCGATCAGCAATCTCTTTGTTGCGGTCAGCCGTGCGGGACAACGCCGCTCTGGTCTCCCGCCACACCTTGTGAGCCCGCCGTAGATGGTGTTGGACCGATGGGAGTTCTATGGAGCCCTCCTGTGAAGGGAACAGGGGTGGTTGGTACCCGTAGGCCGCCCTGAAAGGTGAGTGTCCCGTAGCTGAAGACGGCAAGGTGTTGGTGGCGTACTCAATCCAGGGTAGATGCGTGGACCAGGATTCGGGGTTGTGCAGGCAGACACACCGGAGGGCGGCTTCCAGGTCCTGATTGGCCCTTTCTGTTTGGCCGTTAGTCTGTGGGTGATACCCCGATGACAAGCTGGCTGTGGCTCCCAACAGTTTACAAAATTTTCTCCAGACCTGGGCTATGAACTGCGGCCCACGGTCAGACACCAAGTCCACCGGCAGTCCATGTAGCCTGAACACGTGCCGGATGAGGAGTTGTGCTGTCTCCCTGGATGAAGGCAGTTTGGAGAGAGCTATGAAATGTGTAAGCTTGGAGAACCGGTCCACCACGGTCAAAACTACTGTATTCCCTCTTGACCTAGGGAGGCCAGTGACGAAGTCTAGGGAAATGTGGGACCACGGCCGCGAAGGAATGGGTAGAGGCCGCAGTAGTCCCGCCGGAGGCTGGTGGGAAGATTTCCCGCATGCACAAGCGGTGCAGGCCTTGATAAACTCGGTGATGTCCTTCCTCATTTCCGGCCACCAGAACCGTTGGCCGATTAGGGCGAGAGTCCTATGAATACCCGGATGACAGGCGACTCTCGAATTGTGACCCCATTGCAGGACCTCCGCCCGCACTGGGTCCGGGACAAACAGTCTCCCGGCTGGGCAGTCCTCCGGGATGGTGATTCCCTCCAGTGCCTCCGTGAGCCTCTTCTCCACTTCCCAGCATACCGCGCCCACAAAACAACGTTCTGGCAGAATAGGTTCCGTCCCCGTCTCGGGAGAAGCCACGTCATGCATTCGGGACAAAGCGTCCGGCTTCTGGTTCCGGGAACCCTGGCGGTAGTCCACGACAAAGTGGAATCGGGTGAAGAGTAGGGCCCAGCGTGCCTGTCTGGAGTTGAGTCTCTTAGCTGACCGGAGGTACGCCAAGTTCTTGTGGTCAGTCAGTACTTGGAAAGGTTCCTTTGCGCCCTCCAGCCAGTGTCTCCATTCTTGAAGCGCCAGGACGATCGCCAATAACTCCCGATTCCCCACGTCGTAGTTGCGCTCTGCTGGACTTAGACGCCTGGAGAAGAAGGCGCAGGGGTGGAGCTTCCCATCTTCTGGCGACCGCTGGGACAGGACCGCCCCCACTCCTGAATCCGACGCGTCAACCTCGACCACAAAGGGGAGATCAGTATTAGAGTGGATCAATACAGGTGGATTTATGAACAACTGCTTAAGTTCAGAGAAAGCCTTCTCGGCGCTAGGTGTCCACCTAAACGAAACTTTGCTCGACGTTAATCTAGTCAGTGGGGCGGCCCGTAAACTATAATTCTTAATGAACCGGCGATAAAAGTTGGCGAAGCCCAAAAACCGTTGCAACTGCTTACGAGTTGTGGGACTCGGCCACTCGACCACGGCCTGTGTCTTAATCGGATCTGCTCGCAATTGCCCCCCCTCAATAATAAAGCCCAAGAACTGTACAGACTTCGAATGAAACTCGCATTTTTCCGCTTTGACGTAGAGTCGATTCTCCAATAGGCGCTGGAGAACTAGGCGAACATGTTGTCGGTGCTCGTGCTCGTCTCGCGAGAAGATTAGAATGTCGTCTAAATAGACAAAACAAAAGACATTCAACATGTCCCGGAGGACATCGTTAATTAGGCACTGGAACACCGCGGGCGCATTCGTTAACCCGAAAGGCATGACGCAATACTCAAAATGCCCTAGGGGAGTCTTGAACGCGGTCTTCCATTCATCTCCGTCTCGGATGCGAACTAAGTGGTATGCACTACGCAAATCTAACTTGGAGAAGATTCGGGCAGACTGTAACGGAGCAAATGCCGAGTCCAACAGCGGAAGCGGGTACTTATTCTTAATGGTAATATCATTCAATCCCCGATAATCCACACAGGGACGAAGGGACTTATCTTTCTTCTCTATAAAGAAGAACCCCGCCCCCACGGGTGATTTGGACGGACGGATCTGACCATTGGCCAGCGAACTCGAGATATATTCCCGCAGGGCTTCTTGTTCCGGCTGGGATACTTGATACAGGCGCGAACTCGGAAGTGGCGCATTGGGGATCAGTTCAATCGCACAATCGTATGGTCTATGGGGCGGCAAAGCTTGGGCACGGTCCTTACTAAACACCTTTCCTAAGTCATGATATTCCTCCGGAACCTGATCGAGGCAAATAGCTTCTGGAGCCGGACTTACGGGCACCGTGGTTGTCCCTTCTGCCGACCGCAAACAGTGGGCGTGGCAGAAAGGACTCCAGTTCTCCAACGCGGGCTTATCCCAATCGATGTCGGGATTATGAGTCTTTAGCCAAGGGAGCCCCAATACTAGCGGAGCAGCGCGGGATGGCATAACGAAAAAACTCCTTTTCTCAACATGATTCCCCGACAGTCTCAAGGTAAGTGGACCGGTAACATGACGGACCTGTGCTAGTAACCGCCCATCGAGGTCAAAAACCTCCTTAACCTTTTCTAATGGTTCCACCGTGCTCCCCAGCGCCTCGACCACACACGGGTCGACGAAACAATCGTCGGCCCCCGAATCTATGAGTGCCTTAATCTTTAGATTCATACCGCCATCGGACAATTCCCCTGACAATTCTAACCGTCGAATCCCACCGCTAGTCCTACACGAAAGGCTGGGTTCGGTTCTCCCCGGTAGCTGCTTACCCTGGTTCGAGTCAATTCCGGATTCCTGGGTCTCCTTGGCACGTCCCCCCAGTCGTGTGGTCGGTTGCGTCCGACGTTGTGGTTTTGCGGGGCAGGAAGCCACCCGATGCCCTGGTTGACCACAATAGAGACAGGCTCCCGTGAGCCACCGACGGCGGCGCTCCTCGGGATGCAGGCGTCCACCTCCGACCTGCATGGGCTCCCCTGTGCCAGCTGGGGTGCCCGGAAGGGAACGTGCTTCCGCGTGGTCGACAAGGCTGAGTCCAGTCATGCGGGGGTTGGCGGATGGCCCATGCCGCTCACTGATTCGCTCTCGGTGCCGCTCTTGTAAGCGGTTGTCCAACCGAATGGTGAGCTCAATAAGTCCCTCGAGAGAGTTTGTATCGTCACGGACCGCCAGTTCATCTTTGAGTACAGAATTCAATCCCCGACGAAAGATACTTCGCAAAGCACAGTCATCAAATCCGCTCTCCGCGGCCAGAATACGAAACATGATCGAGTAGTCAGCGACGGATCTTTCTCCTTGCACTAAGTCTAACAACCGACCTCCGGCCTCCTTCCCCTTGACTGGATGGTCGAACACACGTTGAAATTCAGAAACAAAAATCGGGAAGGAGGACCGGAGGTCTGGTCGTGAGTTGCTCACCACCATCGCCCATGTAGCGGCTTGACCAGACAGGAGGCTCATAATAAAAGCAATCTTAGATGGGTCACGAGCGTAGGTATACGGTTGCTGGTCGAAAATAAGCGAACATTGATGCAAGAACTGACCGCAACCACCCGGCTGTCCGTCATAGCGCGACGGGTGGGGCAAAACGGGTTCCCTTGGAGCTGCTGGGGAAGCCAACGTGGCTGAGTCCGTTCGCGGAAGTTCCGAGTCTAGTACTCCGCGGGAACCGAGCTGCTCGAGCCTCGCGAACATCTGCTCGCACCGGTGAGCAAGCCTGCCTACCACCTCTTGGAGTCCTACCAAGGTGGTCTCGGTTTGCCCAACCCGTTGCCCCTGGCTGGCCAACGCCTGTCTCACCTTCTCCGAGTCGGCGGGATCCATGGTCGGATTATTCTGTAAGGACTCGACAGAGTCGATAAAGAACAGATCCCAAAAAGGCAGGCTCGGAGGAGGAAAACAACCTCGATTTATTCTTTTGGAAAAACCGAAAGCACAAAGCTTGCGCGCAGGCAAGACAACGAAATTTTCAGCGGTGCCCCTGCACACAGGCGAGGGACACGGCAGTAACAAAGGACACTTGCAAAAGGCAAGGAGGAATTGGAAAACACAAAACTCCTGCAAAAGGCAGGGAACACGAATGTAACAAAAAGCGCTTGCAACTGCAAGGAAAACTGACATAACCAAAATCGCTTGCAAACGGCAAGGAGAACTAACGTAACAAAAAACACTTGCTAACAGCAAGGACTAGAAAAACTTAAATCACTTGCACCCGGCAAGGACGACACGAAATGTACACGGAATCAATCACACGAGAATAACAACAAAAGGCGACGCGGAAACACACACGTGAATACAAGTAAACTAAAGACGACGGCAGATTCAAAAAACTTTACCAACAAGGAAACGCGGAGAACACTTGGACACGAAGATGAGCAAATAATAATCCGACAGCGTGCAGTGCTGCTCGGAGTCCTTTTAAAGTCTTGATTGCCAACTTGATGCAGGTGTGGGGCTGGGAAACGCCCCCCTCGTAATTGGCACTGAAAACACACACACAAGAGCACAACAGGGCTGAGAACCGAACCATGACAGCTTTTTTTTCCGACAAAAAAACGACTATGTATAGTAAGGCTTTTTTTTCCGACAAAAAAAACGACCATGTATAGTAAGGCTTTTTTTTCCGACAAAAAAACGACCATGTATAGTAAGGCTTTTTTTTGCGACAAAAAAACGACCATGTATAGTAAGGCTTTTTTTTCATTAAAAAATGACCATGTATAGTAAGGCTTTTTTTAATCAAAAAAATGACCATGTATAGTAAGGCTTTTTTTTTTTTCATAAAAAAATGACCATGTATAGTAAGGCTTTTTTTTTCATAAAAAAATGACCATGTATAGTAAGGCTTTTTTTTCATAAAAAAATGACCATTATAGTAAGGCTTTTTTTTTTTCATAAAAAGATGACCATGTATAGTAAGGGTTTTTTTTCATAAAAAAATGACCATGTATAGTAAGGCTTTTTTTTCCGACAAAAAAACGACCATGTATAGTAAGGCATTTTTTCCCGACAAAAAAACGACCATGTATAGTAAGGCTTTTTTTTCCAACAAAAAAACGACCATGTATAGTAAGGCTTTTTTTCCGACAAAAAAACGACCATGTATAGTAAGGCTTTTTTTTCCGACAAAAAAACGACCATGTATAGTAAGGCTTTTTTTTCCGACAAAAAACGACCATGTATAGTAAGGCTTTTTTTCTGACAAAAAAACGACCATGTATAGTAAGGCTTTTTTTTCCGACAAAAAAACGACCATGTATAGTAAGGCTTTTTTTTCCGACAAAAAAACGACCATGTATAGTAAGGCTTTTTTTTCCGACAAAAAAACGACCATGTATAGTAAGGCTTTTTTTTCCGACAAAAAAAACGACCATGTATAGTAAGGCTTTTTTTTCGACAAAAAAACGACCATGTATAGTAAGGCTTTTTTTCTGACAAAAAAACGACCATGTATAGTAAGGCTTTTTTTTCCGACAAAAAAACGACCATGTATAGTAAGGCTTTTTTTTTCGACAAAAAAACGACCATGTATAGTAAGGCTTTTTTTCCGACAAAAAAACGACCATGTATAGTAAGGCTTTTTTTTCCGACAAAAAAACGACCATGTATAGTAAGGCTTTTTTTTCCGACAAAAAAAATGACCATGTATAGTAAGGCTTTTTTTTCGACAAAAAAACGACCATGTATAGTAAGGCTTTTTTTCTGACAAAAAAACGACCATGTATAGTAAGGCTTTTTTTTCCGACAAAAAAACGACCATGTATAGTAAGGCTTTTTTTTCCGACAAAAAAACGACCATGTATAGTAAGGCTTTTTTTTGCGACAAAAAAACGACCATGTATAGTAAGGCTTTTTTTTGCGACAAAAAAACGACCATGTATAGTAAGGCTCTTTTTTGCGACAAAAAAACGACCATGTATAGTAAGGCTTTTTTTTCCGACAAAAAAAACGACCATGTATAGTAAGGCTTTTTTTTCCGACAAAAAAACGACTATGTATAGTAAGGCTTTTTTTTCCGACAAAAAAAACGACCATGTATAGTAAGGCTTTTTTTTCCGACAAAAAAACGACCATGTATAGTAAGGCTTTTTTTTGCGACAAAAAAACGACCATGTATAGTAAGGCTTTTTTTTCATTAAAAAATGACCATGTATAGTAAGGCTTTTTTTAATCAAAAAAATGACCATGTATAGTAAGGCTTTTTTTTTTTTCATAAAAAAATGACCATGTATAGTAAGGCTTTTTTTTCATAAAAAAATGACCATTATAGTAAGGCTTTTTTTTTCATAAAAAGATGACCATGTATAGTAAGGCTTTTTTTTCATAAAAAAATGACCATGTATAGTAAGGCTTTTTTTTCCGACAAAAAAACGACCATGTATAGTAAGGCATTTTTTCCCGACAAAAAAACGACCATGTATAGTAAGGCTTTTTTTTCCAACAAAAAAACGACCATGTATAGTAAGGCTTTTTTTTCCGACAAAAAAACGACCATGTATAGTAAGGCTTTTTTTTCCGACAAAAAAACGACCATGTATAGTAAGGCTTTTTTTTCCGACAAAAAACGACCATGTATAGTAAGGCTTTTTTTCTGACAAAAAAACGACCATGTATAGTAAGGCTTTTTTTTCCGACAAAAAAACGACCATGTATAGTAAGGCTTTTTTTTTCCGACAAAAAAACGACCATGTATAGTAAGGCTTTTTTTTCCGACAAAAAAAATGACCATGTATATATAGTAAGGCTTTTTTTTCGACAAAAAAACGACCATGTATAGTAAGGCTTTTTTTCTGACAAAAAAACGACCATGTATAGTAAGGCTTTTTTTTCCGACAAAAAAACGACCATGTATAGTAAGGCTTTTTTTTCCGACCAAAAAACGACCATGTATAGTAAGGCTTTTTTTTCCGACAAAAAAACGACCATGTATAGTAAGGCTTTTTTTTGCGACAAAAAAACGACCATGTATAGTAAGGCTCTTTTTTGCGACAAAAAAACGACCATGTATAGTAAGGCTTTTTTTTTTTTCATAAAAAAATGACCATGTATAGTAAGGCTTTTTTTTCATAAAAAAATGACCATGCATAGTAAGGCTTTTTTTTTTTTCATAAAAAGATGACCATGTATAGTAAGGCTTTTTTTTCATAAAAAAATGACCATGTATAGTAAGGCTTTTTTTTCCGACAAAAAAACGACCATGTATAGTAAGGCATTTTTTCCCGACAAAAAAACGACCATGTATAGTAAGGCTTTTTTTTCCAACAAAAAAACGACCATGTATAGTAAGGCTTTTTTTTCCGACAAAAAAACGACCATGTATAGTAAGGCTTTTTTTTCCGACAAAAAAACGACCATGTATAGTAAGGCTTTTTTTTCCGACAAAAAACGACCATGTATAGTAAGGCTTTTTTTCTGACAAAAAAACGACCATGTATAGTAAGGCTTTTTTTTCCGACAAAAAAACGACCATGTATAGTAAGGCTTTTTTTTCCGACAAAAAAAATGACCATGTATAGTAAGGCTTTTTTTTCGACAAAAAAACGACCATGTATAGTAAGGCTTTTTTTCTGACAAAAAAACGACCATGTATAGTAAGGCTTTTTTTTCCGACAAAAAAACGACCATGTATAGTAAGGCTTTTTTTTCCGACAAAAAAACGACCATGTATAGTAAGGCTTTTTTTTGCGACAAAAAAACGACCATGTATAGTAAGGCTTTTTTTTGCGACAAAAAAACGACCATGTATAGTAAGGCTCTTTTTTGCGACAAAAAAACGACCATGTATAGTAAGGCTTTTTTTTCCGACAAAAAAAACGACCATGTATAGTAAGGCTTTTTTTTCCGACAAAAAAACGACTATGTATAGTAAGGCTTTTTTTTCCGACAAAAAAAACGACCATGTATAGTAAGGCTTTTTTTTCCGACAAAAAAACGACCATGTATAGTAAGGCTTTTTTTTGCGACAAAAAAACGACCATGTATAGTAAGGCTTTTTTTTCATTAAAAAATGACCATGTATAGTAAGGCTTTTTTTAATCAAAAAAATGACCATGTATAGTAAGGCTTTTTTTTTTTTCATAAAAAAATGACCATGTATAGTAAGGCTTTTTTTTTCATAAAAAAATGACCATGTATAGTAAGGCTTTTTTTTCATAAAAAAATGACCATTATAGTAAGGCTTTTTTTTTCATAAAAAGATGACCATGTATAGTAAGGCTTTTTTTTCATAAAAAAATGACCATGTATAGTAAGGCTTTTTTTTCCGACAAAAAAACGACCATGTATAGTAAGGCATTTTTTCCCGACAAAAAAACGACCATGTATAGTAAGGCTTTTTTTTCCAACAAAAAAACGACCATGTATAGTAAGGCTTTTTTTTCCGACAAAAAAACGACCATGTATAGTAAGGCTTTTTTTTCCGACAAAAAAACGACCATGTATAGTAAGGCTTTTTTTTCCGACAAAAAACGACCATGTATAGTAAGGCTTTTTTTCTGACAAAAAAACGACCATGTATAGTAAGGCTTTTTTTTCCGACAAAAAAACGACCATGTATAGTAAGGCTTTTTTTTTCCGACAAAAAAACGACCATGTATAGTAAGGCTTTTTTTTCCGACAAAAAAAATGACCATGTATATATAGTAAGGCTTTTTTTTCGACAAAAAAACGACCATGTATAGTAAGGCTTTTTTTCTGACAAAAAAACGACCATGTATAGTAAGGCTTTTTTTTCCGACAAAAAAACGACCATGTATAGTAAGGCTTTTTTTTCCGACCAAAAAACGACCATGTATAGTAAGGCTTTTTTTTCCGACAAAACAACGACCATGTATAGTAAGGCTTTTTTTTCCGACAAAAAAACGACCATGTATAGTAAGGCTTTTTTTTCCGACAAAAAACGACCATGTATAGTAAGGCTTTTTTTCTGACAAAAAAACGACCATGTATAGTAAGGCTTTTTTTTCCGACAAAAAAACGACCATGTATAGTAAGGCTTTTTTTTTCCGACAAAAAAACGACCATGTATAGTAAGGCTTTTTTTTCCGACAAAAAAAATGACCATGTATATATAGTAAGGCTTTTTTTTCGACAAAAAAACGACCATGTATAGTAAGGCTTTTTTTCTGACAAAAAAACGACCATGTATAGTAAGGCTTTTTTTTCCGACAAAAAAACGACCATGTATAGTAAGGCTTTTTTTTCCGACCAAAAAACGACCATGTATAGTAAGGCTTTTTTTTCCGACAAAACAACGACCATGTATAGTAAGGCTTTTTTTTGCGACAAAAAAACGACCATGTATAGTAAGGCTTTTTTTTCCGACAAAAAAACGACCATGTATAGTAAGGCTTTTTTTTCCGACCAAAAAACGACCATGTATAGTAAGGCTTTTTTTTCCGACAAAACAACGACCATGTATAGTAAGGCTTTTTTTTGCGACAAAAAAACGACCATGTATAGTAAGGCTCTTTTTTGCGACAAAAAAACGACCATGTATAGTAAGGCTTTTTTTTTTTTCATAAAAAAATGACCATGTATAGTAAGGCTTTTTTTTCATAAAAAAATGACCATGTATAGTAAGGCTTTTTTTTTTTCATAAAAAGATGACCATGTATAGTAAGGCTTTTTTTTCATAAAAAAATGACCATGTATAGTAAGGCTTTTTTTTCCGACAAAAAAACGACCATGTATAGTAAGGCATTTTTTCCCGACAAAAAAACGACCATGTATAGTAAGGCTTTTTTTTCCAACAAAAAAACGACCATGTATAGTAAGGCTTTTTTTTCCGACAAAAAAACGACCATGTATAGTAAGGCTTTTTTTTCCGACAAAAAAACGACCATGTATAGTAAGGCTTTTTTTTCCGACAAAAAACGACCATGTATAGTAAGGCTTTTTTTCTGACAAAAAAACGACCATGTATAGTAAGGCTTTTTTTTCCGACAAAAAAACGACCATGTATAGTAAGGCTTTTTTTCCGACAAAAAAACGACCATGTATAGTAAGGCTTTTTTTTCCGACAAAAAAACGACCATGTATAGTAAGGCTTTTTTTTCCGACAAAAAAAATGACCATGTATAGTAAGGCTTTTCTTTCGACAAAAAAACGACCATGTATAGTAAGGCTTTTTTTCTGGCAAAAAAACGACCATGTATAGTAAGGCTTTTTTTTCCGACAAAAAAACGACCATGTATAGTAAGGCTTTTTTTTCCGACAAACAAACGACCATGTATAGTAAGGCTTTTTTTTGCGACAAAAAAACGACCATGTATAGTAAGGCTCTTTTTTGCGACAAAAAAACGACCATGTATAGTAAGGCTTTTTTTTCCGACAAAAAAAACGACCATGTATAGTAAGGCTTTTTTTTCCGACAAAAAAACGACCATGTATAGTAAGGCTTTTTTTTGCGACAAAAAAACGACCATGTATAGTAAGGCTTTTTTTTCATTAAAAAATGACCATGTATAGTAAGGCTTTTTTTAATCAAAAAAATGACCATGTATAGTAAGGCTTTTTTTTCATAAAAAAATGACCATGTATAGTAAGGCTTTTTTTTTTTTCATAAAAAGATGACCATGTATAGTAAGGCTTTTTTTTCATAAAAAAATGACCATGTATAGTAAGGCTTTTTTTTCGACAAAAAAACGACCATGTATAGTAAGGCTTTTTTTCTGACAAAAAAACGACCATGTATAGTAAGGCTTTTTTTTCCGACAAAAAAACGACCATGTATAGTAAGGCTTTTTTTTCCGACAAAAAAACGACCATGTATAGTAAGGCTTTTTTTTGCGACAAAAAAACGGCCATGTATAGTAAGGCTCTTTTTTGCGACAAAAAAACGACCATGTATAGTAAGGCTTTTTTTTCCGACAAAAAAAACGACCATGTATAGTAAGGCTTTTTTTTCCGACAAAAAAGCGACCATGTATAGTAAGGCTTTTTTTTCCGACAAAAAAAACGACCATGTATAGTAAGGCTTTTTTTTCCGACAAAAAAACGACCATGTATAGTAAGGCTTTTTTTTGCGACAAAAAAACGACCATGTATAGTAAGGCTTTTTTTTCATTAAAAAATGACCATGTATAGTAAGGCTTTTTTTAATCAAAAAAATGACCATGTATAGTAAGGCTTTTTTTTTTTTCATAAAAAAATGACCATGTATAGTAAGGCTTTTTTTTTCATAAAAAAATGACCATGTATAGTAAGGCTTTTTTTTCATAAAAAAATGACCATGTATAGTAAGGCTTTTTTTTTTTTCATAAAAAGATGACCATGTATAGTAAGGCTTTTTTTTCATAAAAAAACGACCATGTATAGTAAGGCTCTTTTTTGCGACAAAAAAACGACCATGTATAGTAAGGCTTTTTTTTTTTCGACAAAAAAACGACCATGTTTCGTAAGGCTTTTTTTTTTTTCATAAAAGAATGACCATGTATAGTAAGGCTTTTTTTTCATAAAAAATGACCATGTATAGTAAGGCTTTTTTTTCCGACATAAAAACGACCATGTATAGTAAGGTTTTTTTTTCGACAAAAAAACGACCATGTATAGTAAGGCTTTTTTTTTCCGACAAAAAAACGACCATGTATAGTAAGGCTTTTTTTTTCTGACACAAAAAACGACCATGTATAGTAAGGCTTTTTTTTCCGACAAAAAAAACGACCATGTATAGTAAGGCTTTTTTTTCCGACAAAAAAACGACCATGTATAGTAAGGCTTTTTTTTGCGACAAAAAAACGACCATGTATAGTAAGGCTCTTTTTTGCGACAAAAAAACGACCATGTATAGTAAGGCTTTTTTTTCCGACAAAAAAAACGACCATGTATAGTAAGGCTTTTTTTTCCGACAAAAAAACGACCATGTATAGTAAGGCTTTTTTTTCCGACAAAAAAAACGACCATGTATAGTAAGGCTTTTTTTTCCGACAAAAAAACGACCATGTATAGTAAGGCTTTTTTTTGCGACAAAAAAACGACCATGTATAGTAAGGCTTTTTTTTCATTAAAAAATGACCATGTATATTAAGGCTTTTTTTAATCAAAAAAATGACCATGTATAGTAAGGCTTTTTTTTTTTTCATAAAAAAATGACCATGTATAGTAAGGCTTTTTTTTTCATAAAAAAATGACCATGTATAGTAAGGCTTTTTTTTCATAAAAAAATGACCATGTATAGTAAGGCTTTTTTTTTTTTCATAAAAAGATGACCATGTATAGTAAGGCTTTTTTTTTCATAAAAAAATGACCATGTATAGTAAGGCTTTTTTTTCCGACAAAAAAACGACCATGTATAGTAAGGCATTTTTTCCCGACAAAAAAACGACCATGTATAGTAAGGCTTTTTTTTCCAACAAAAAAACGACCATGTATAGTAAGGCTTTTTTTTCCGACAAAAAAACGACCATGTATAGTAAGGCTTTTTTTTCCGACAAAAAAACGACCATGTATAGTAAGGCTTTTTTTTTCGACAAAAAACGACCATGTATAGTAAGGCTTTTTTTCTGACAAAAAAACGACCATGTATAGTAAGGCTTTTTTTTCTGACAAAAAAACGACCATGTATAGTAAGGCTTTTTTTCCGACAAAAAAACGACCATGTATTGTAAGGCTTTTTTTTCCGACAAAAAAACGACCAAAAGTCAACTTTCACAAAAGACGTCAAGCACACTCGCTTCTTGCTTCAAAACCAACGAATACAACTCCTACCTGTATAGGCTTTTTTTTCCGACAAAAAACGACCATGTATAGTAAGGCTTTTTTTTCTGACAAAAAACGACCATGTATAGTAAGGCTTTTTTTCCGACAAAAAAAACGACCATGTATAGTAAGGCTTTTTATTCCGACAAAAAAACGACCATGTATAGTAAGGCTTTTTTTTCCGACAAAAAAACGACCATGTATAGTAAGGCTTTTTTTTCCGACAAAAAAACGACCATGTATAGTAAGGCTTTTTTTTGCGACAAAAAAACGACCATGTATAGTAAGGCTTTTTTTTCATTAAAAAATGACCATGTATAGTAAGGCTTTTTTTAATCAAAAAAATGACCATGTATAGTAAGGCTTTTTTTTTTTTCATAAAAAAATGACCATGTATAGTAAGGCTTTTTTTTTCATAAAAAAATGACCATGTATAGTAAGGCTTTTTTTTCATAAAAAAATGACCATGTATAGTAAGGCTTTTTTTTTTTTCATAAAAAGATGACCATGTATAGTAAGGCTTTTTTTTCATAAAAAAACGACCATGTATAGTAAGGCTCTTTTTTGCGACAAAAAAACGACCATGTATAGTAAGGCTTTTTTTTTTTCGACAAAAAAACGACCATGTTTCGTAAGGCTTTTTTTTTTTTCATAAAAGAATGACCATGTATAGTAAGGCTTTTTTTTCATAAAAAATGACCATGTATAGTAAGGCTTTTTTTTCCGACATAAAAACGACCATGTATAGTAAGGTTTTTTTTTCGACAAAAAAACGACCATGTATAGTAAGGCTTTTTTTTTCCGACAAAAAAACGACCATGTATAGTAAGGCTTTTTTTTTTCTGACACAAAAAACGACCATGTATAGTAAGGCTTTTTTTTCCGACAAAAAAAACGACCATGTATAGTAAGGCTTTTTTTTCCGACAAAAAAACGACCATGTATAGTAAGGCTTTTTTTTGCGACAAAAAAACGACCATGTATAGTAAGGCTCTTTTTTGCGACAAAAAAACGACCATGTATAGTAAGGCTTTTTTTTCCGACAAAAAAAACGACCATGTATAGTAAGGCTTTTTTTTCCGACAAAAAAACGACCATGTATAGTAAGGCTTTTTTTTCCGACAAAAAAAACGACCATGTATAGTAAGGCTTTTTTTTCCGACAAAAAAACGACCATGTATAGTAAGGCTTTTTTTTGCGACAAAAAAACGACCATGTATAGTAAGGCTTTTTTTTCATTAAAAAATGACCATGTATATTAAGGCTTTTTTTAATCAAAAAAATGACCATGTATAGTAAGGCTTTTTTTTTTTTCATAAAAAAATGACCATGTATAGTAAGGCTTTTTTTTTCATAAAAAAATGACCATGTATAGTAAGGCTTTTTTTTCATAAAAAAATGACCATGTATAGTAAGGCTTTTTTTTTTTTCATAAAAAGATGACCATGTATAGTAAGGCTTTTTTTTCATAAAAAAATGACCATGTATAGTAAGGCTTTTTTTTCCGACAAAAAAACGACCATGTATAGTAAGGCATTTTTTCCCGACAAAAAAACGACCATGTATAGTAAGGCTTTTTTTTCCAACAAAAAAACGACCATGTATAGTAAGGCTTTTTTTTCCGACAAAAAAACGACCATGTATAGTAAGGCTTTTTTTTCCGACAAAAAAACGACCATGTATAGTAAGGCTTTTTTTTTCGACAAAAAACGACCATGTATAGTAAGGCTTTTTTTCTGACAAAAAAACGACCATGTATAGTAAGGCTTTTTTTTCTGACAAAAAAACGACCATGTATAGTAAGGCTTTTTTTCCGACAAAAAAACGACCATGTATTGTAAGGCTTTTTTTTCCGACAAAAAAACGACCAAAAGTCAACTTTCACAAAAGACGTCAAGCACACTCGCTTCTTGCTTCAAAACCAACGAATACAACTCCTACCTGTATAGGCTTTTTTTTCCGACAAAAAACGACCATGTATAGTAAGGCTTTTTTTTCTGACAAAAAACGACCATGTATAGTAAGGCTTTTTTTCCGACAAAAAAAACGACCATGTATAGTAAGGCTTTTTATTCCGACAAAAAAACGACCATGTATAGTAAGGCTTTTTTTTCCGACAAAAAAACGACCATGTATAGTAAGGCTTTTTTTTCCGACAAAAAAACGACCATGTATAGTAAGGCTTTTTTTTTCATAAAAAAATGACCATATATAGTAAGGCTTTTTTTTCATAAAAAAATGACCATGTATAGTAAGGCTTTTTTTTTTCATAAAAAAATGCCCATGTATAGTAAGGCTTTTTTTTTCCGACAAAAAAATGACCATGTATAGTAAGGCTTTTTTTTCCGACAAAAAAAACGACCATGTATAGTAAGGCTTTTTTTTCCGACAAAAAAACGACCATGTATAGTAAGGCTTTTTATTCCGACAAAAAAACGACCATGTATAGTAAGGCTTTTTTTTCCGACAAAAAAACGACCATGTATAGTAAGGCTTTTTTTTCCGACAAAAAAACGACCATGTATAGTAAGGCTTTTTTTTCATAAAAAAATGACCATGTATAGTAAGGCTTTTTTTTCATAAAAAAAACGACCATGTATAGTAAGGCTTTTTTTTCCGACAAAAAAACGACCATTTATAGTAAGGCTTTTTTTTTCATAAAAAAATGACCATGTATAGTAAGGCTTTTTTTTCATAAAAAAAATGACCATGTATAGTAAGGCTTTTTTTAATCAAAAAAATGACCATGTATAGTAAGGCTTTTTTTTCATAAAAAAATGACCATGTATAGTAAGGCTTTTTTTTTTTTCATAAAAAAATGACCATGTATAGTAAGGCTTTTTTTTTCATAAAAAAATGACCATGTATAGTAAGGCTTTTTTTTTCATAAAAAATGACCATGTATAGTAAGGCTTTTTTTTCCGACATAAAAACGACCATATATAGTAAGGCTTTTTTTTTTCCGACAAAAAAAACGACCATGTATAGTAAGGCTTTTTTTTCCGACAAAAAAACGACCATGTATAGTAAGGCTTTTTTTTTCGACAAAAAAACGACCATGTATAGTCAGGCTTTTTTTTCATAAAAAAATGACCATGTATAGTAAGGCTTTTTTTTTCATAAAAAAATGACCATGTATAGTAAGGCTTTTTTTAATCAAAAAAATGACCATGTATAGTAAGGCTTTTTTTTCATAAAAAAATGACCATGTATAGTAAGGCTTTTTTTTTTCATAAAAAAAATGACCATGTATAGTAAGGCTTTTTTTTTCATAAAAAAATGACCATGTATAGTAAGGCTTTTTTTTTCATAAAAAAAATGACCATGTATAGTAAGGCTTTTTTTTTCATAAAAAAATGACCATGTATAGTAAGGCTTTTTTTTTTTCATAAAAAAATGACCATGTATAGTAAGGCTTTTTTTTCCGACAAAAAAACGACCATGTATAGTAAGGCTTTTTTTTCATAATAAAATGACCATGTATAGTAAGGCTTTTTTTTCAGAAAAAAATGACCATGTATAGTAAGGCTTTTTTTTCATAAAAAAAATGACCCTGTATAGTAAGGCTTTTTTTAATCAAAAAAATGACCATGTATAGTAAGGCTTTTTTTTCATAAAAAAATGACCATGTATAGTAAGGCTTTTTTTTCATAAAAAAAACGACCATGTATAGTAAGGCTTTTTTTTCCGACAAAAAAACGACCATGTATAGTAAGGCTTTTTTTTCATAAAAAAATGACCATGTATAGTAAGGCTTTTTTTTTCATAAAAAAATGACCATGTATAGTAAGGCTTTTTTTTTCATAAAAAAAATGACCATGTATAGTAAGGCTTTTTTTAATAAAAAAATGACCATGTATAGTAAGGCTTTTTTTTTTCATAAAAAAATGACCATGTATAGTAAGGCTTTTTTTTCATAAAAAAAACGACCATGTATAGTAAGGCTTTTTTTTCCGACAAAAAAACGACCATGTATAGTAAGGCTTTTTTTTCATAAAAAAATGACCATGTATAGTAAGGCTTTTTTTTTCATAAAAAAATGACCATGTATAGTAAGACTTTTTTTTTTTATAAAAAAAAATGACCATGTATAGTAAGGTTTTTTTTAATCAAAAAAATGACCATGTATAGTAAGGCTTTTTTTTCATAAAAAAATGACCATGTATAGTAAGGCTTTTTTTTCATAAAAAAATGACCATGTATAGTAAGGCTTTTTTTTCATAAAAAAATGACCATGTATAGTAAGGCTTTTTTTTCCGACATAAAAACGACCATGTATAGTAAGGCTTTTTTTTTTCCGACAAAAAAAACGACCATGTATAGTAAGGCTTTTTTTTCCGACAAACCAAACGACCTTGTATAGTAAGGCTTTTTTTTCCCGACAAAAAAAACGACCATGTATAGTAAGGCTTTTTTTTCCGACAAAAAAACGACCATGTATAGTAAGGCTTTTTTTTCATAAAAAAATGACCATGTATAGTAAGGCTTTTTTTTTCATAAAAAAATGACCATGTATAGTAAGGCTTTTTTTTCATAAAAAAAATGACCATGTATAGTAAGGCTTTTTTTTCATAAAAAAATGACCATGTATAGTAAGGCTTTTTTTTCATAAAAAAAACGACCATGTATAGTAAGGCTTTTTTTTCCGACAAAAAAACGACCATGTATAGTAAGGCTTTTTTTTCATAAAAAAATGACCATGTATAGTAAGGCTTTTTTTTTCATAAAAAAATGACCATGTATAGTAAGGCTTTTTTTTTTTCATAAAAAAATGACCATGTATAGTAAGGCTTTTTTTTCCGACAAAAAAACGACCATGTATAGTAAGGCTTTTTTTTCATAAAAAAATGACCATGTATAGTAAGGCTTTTTTTTTCATAAAAAAATTACCATGTATAGTAAGGCTTTTTTTTTCATAAAAAAAATGACCATGTATAGTAAGGCTTTTTTTAATAAAAAAAATGACCATGTATAGTAAGGCTTTTTTTTCATAAAAAAATGACCATGTATAGTAAGGCTTTTTTTTCATAAAAAAAACGACCATGTATAGTAAGGCTTTTTTTTCCGACAAAAAAACGACCATGTATAGTAAGGCTTTTTTTTCATAAAAAAATGACCATGTATAGTAAGGCTTTTTTTTTCATAAAAAAATGACCATGTATAGTAAGGCTTTTTTTTTTTCATAAAAAAATGACCATGTATAGTAAGGCTTTTTTTTCCGACAAAAAAACGACCATGTATAGTAAGGCTTTTTTTTCATAAAAAAATGACCATGTATAGTAAGGCTTTTTTTTTCATAAAAAAATTACCATGTATAGTAAGGCTTTTTTTTTCATAAAAAAAATGACCATGTATAGTAAGGCTTTTTTTAATAAAAAAAATGACCATGTATAGTAAGGCTTTTTTTTCATAAAAAAATGACCATGTATAGTAAGGCTTTTTTTTCATAAAAAAAAACGACCATGTATAGTAAGGCTTTTTTTTCCGACAAAAAAACGACCATTTATAGTAAGGCTTTTTTTTCATAAAAAAATGACCATGTATAGTAAGGCTTTTTTTTCATAAAAAAAATGACCATGTATAGTAAGGCTTTTTTTAATCAAAAAAATGACCATGTATAGTAAGGCTTTTTTTTCATAAAAAAATGACCATGTATAGTAAGGCTTTTTTTTCTTTTCATAAAAAAATGACCATGTATAGTAAGGCTTTTTTTTTCATAAAAAAATGACCATGTATAGTAAGGCTTTTTTTTCATAAAAAATGACCATGTATAGTAAGGCTTTTTTTTCCGACATAAAAACGACCATATATAGTAAGGCTTTTTTTTTCAGACAAAAAAAACGACCATGTATAGTAAGGCTTTTTTTTCCGACAAAAAAAACGACCATGTATAGTAAGGCTTTTTTTTCCGACAAAAAAACGACCATGTATAGTAAGGCTTTTTTTTCATTAAAAAATGACCATGTATAGTAAGGCTTTTTTTTTTTTCATAAAAAAATGACCATGTATAGTAAGGCTTTTTTTTTCATAAAAAAATGACCATGTATAGTAAGGCTTTTTTTTCATAAAAAATGACCATGTATAGTAAGGCTTTTTTTTTCATAAAAAATGACCATGTATAGTAAGGCTTTTTTTTCCGACAAAAAAATGACCATGTATAGTAAGGCTTTTTTTTCATAAAAAAATGACCATGTATAGTAAGGCTTTTTTTTTTTCATAAAAAAATGACCATGTATAGTAAGGCTTTTTTTTTTTTCATAAAAAGATGACCATGTATAGTAAGGCTTTTTTTAATCAAAAAAATGACCATGTATAGTAAGGCTTTTTTTTCATTAAAAAATGACCATGTATAGTAAGGCTTTTTTTTCATAAAAAAATGACCATGTATAGTAAGGCTTTTTTTTTTTTCATAAAAAAATGACCATGTATAGTAAGGCTTTTTTTTTTTTTCATAAAAAAAATGACCCTGTATAGTAAGGCTTTTTTTAATCAAAAAAATGACCATGTATAGTAAGGCTTTTTTTTCATAAAAAAATGACCATGTATAGTAAGGCTTTTTTTTCATAAAAAAAACGACCATGTATAGTAAGGCTTTTTTTTCCGACAAAAAAACGACCATGTATAGTAAGGCTTTTTTTTCATAAAAAAATGACCATGTATAGTAAGGCTTTTTTTTTCATAAAAAAATGACCATGTATAGTAAGGCTTTTTTTTCATAAAAAAAAATGACCATGTATAGTCAGGCTTTTTTTAATAAAAAAAAATGACCATGTATAGTAAGGCTTTTTTTTTTCATAAAAAAATGACCATGTATAGTAAGGCTTTTTTTTTCATAAAAAAAATGACCATGTATAGTAAGGCTTTTTTTAATAAAAAAAATGACCATGTATAGTAAGGCTTTTTTTTCATAAAAAAATGACCATGTATAGTAAGGCTTTTTTTTCCGACAAAAAAACGACCATGTATAGTAAGGCTTTTTTTTCATAAAAAAATGACCATGTATAGTAAGGCTTTTTTTTTCATAAAAAAATTACCATGTATAGTAAGGCTTTTTTTTTCATAAAAAAAATGACCATGTATAGTAAGGCTTTTTTTAATAAAAAAAATGACCATGTATAGTAAGGCTTTTTTTTCATAAAAAAATGACCATGTATAGTAAGGCTTTTTTTTTCATAAAAAAAAACGACCATGTATAGTAAGGCTTTTTTTTCCGACAAAAAAACGACCATTTATAGTAAGGCTTTTTTTTCATAAAAAAATGACCATGTATAGTAAGGCTTTTTTTTTCATTAAAAAAATGACCATGTATAGTAAGGCTTTTTTTTCATAAAAAATGACCATGTATAGTAAGGCTTTTTTTTCCAACAAAAAAACGACCATGTATAGTAAGGCTTTTTTTTCCGACAAAAAAATGACCATGTATAGTAAGGCTTTTTTTTCATAAAAAAATGACCATGTATAGTAAGGCTTTTTTTTTTTTCATAAAAAAATGACCATGTATAGTAAGGCTTTTTTTTTTTTTCATAAAAAGATGACCATGTATAGTAAGGCTTTTTTTAATCAAAAAAATGACCATGTATAGTAAGGCTTTTTTTTCATAAAAAAATGACCATGTATAGTAAGGCTTTTTTTTCATAAAAAAAACGACCATGTATAGTAAGGCTTTTTTTTCATAAAAAATGACCATGTATAGTAAGGCTTTTTTTTCCAACAAAAAAACGACCATGTATAGTAAGGCTTTTTTTTTCCGACAAAAAAATGACCATGTATAGTAAGGCTTTTTTTTCATAAAAAAATGACCATGTATAGTAAGGCTTTTTTTTTTTTCATAAAAAAATGACCATGTATAGTAAGGCTTTTTTTTTTTTCATAAAAAAAATGACCCTGTATAGTAAGGCTTTTTTTAATCAAAAAAATGACCATGTATAGTAAGGCTTTTTTTTCATAAAAAAATGACCATGTATAGTAAGGCTTTTTTTTCATAAAAAAAACGACCATGTATAGTAAGGCTTTTTTTTCCGACAAAAAAACGACCATGTATAGTAAGGCTTTTTTTTCATAAAAAAATGACCATGTATAGTAAGGCTTTTTTTTTCATAAAAAAATGACCATGTATAGTAAGGCTTTTTTTTCATAAAAAAAAATGACCATGTATAGTAAGGCTTTTTTTAATAAAAAAAAATGACCATGTATAGTAAGGCTTTTTTTTTCATAAAAAAATTACCATGTATAGTAAGGCTTTTTTTTCATAAAAAAAACGACCATGTATAGTAAGGCTTTTTTTTCCGACAAAAAAACGACCATGTATAGTAAGGCTTTTTTTTCATAAAAAAAATGACCATGTATAGTAAGGCTTTTTTTTTCATAAAAAAATGACCATGTATAGTAAGGCTTTTTTTTTTATAAAAAAAAATGACCATGTATAGTAAGGTTTTTTTTAATCAAAAAAATGACCATGTATAGTAAGGCTTTTTTTTCATAAAAAAATGACCATGTATAGTAAGGCTTTTTTTTCATAAAAAAAATGACCATGTATAGTAAGGCTTTTTTTTCATAAAAAAATGACCATGTATAGTAAGGCTTTTTTTTTCATAAAAAAATGACCATGTATAGTAAGGCTTTTTTTTCATAAAAAAACGACCATGTATAGTAAGGCTTTTTTTTCCGACAAAAAAACGACCATGTATAGTAAGGCTTTTTTTTCATAAAAAAATGACCATGTATAGTAAGGCTTTTTTTTTCATAAAAAAATTACCATGTATAGTAAGGCTTTTTTTTTCATAAAAAAAATGACCATGTATAGTAAGGCTTTTTTTAATAAAAAAAATGACCATGTATAGTAAGGCTTTTTTTTCATAAAAAAATGACCATGTATAGTAAGGCTTTTTTTTCATAAAAAAAAACGACCATGTATAGTAAGGCTTTTTTTTCCGACAAAAAAACGACCATTTATAGTAAGGCTTTTTTTTCATAAAAAAATGACCATGTATAGTAAGGCTTTTTTTAATCAAAAAAATGACCATGTATAGTAAGGCTTTTTTTTCATAAAAAAATGACCATGTATAGTAAGGCTTTTTTTTCATAAAAAAAACGACCATGTATAGTAAGGCTTTTTTTTCATAAAAAATGACCATGTATAGTAAGGCTTTTTTTTCCAACAAAAAAACGACCATGTATAGTAAGGCTTTTTTTTTCCGACAAAAAAATGACCATGTATAGTAAGGCTTTTTTTTCATAAAAAAATGACCATGTATAGTAAGGCTTTTTTTTTTTTCATAAAAAAATGACCATGTATAGTAAGGCTTTTTTTTTTTTCATAAAAAAAATGACCCTGTATAGTAAGGCTTTTTTTAATCAAAAAAATGACCATGTATAGTAAGGCTTTTTTTTCATAAAAAAATGACCATGTATAGTAAGGCTTTTTTTTCATAAAAAAAACGACCATGTATAGTAAGGCTTTTTTTTCCGACAAAAAAACGACCATGTATAGTAAGGCTTTTTTTTCATAAAAAAATGACCATGTATAGTAAGGCTTTTTTTTTCATAAAAAAATGACCATGTATAGTAAGGCTTTTTTTTCATAAAAAAAAATGACCATGTATAGTAAGGCTTTTTTTAATAAAAAAAAATGACCATGTATAGTAAGGCTTTTTTTTCATAAAAAAATGACCATGTATAGTAAGGCTTTTTTTTCATAAAAAAAACGACCATGTATAGTAAGGCTTTTTTTTCATAAAAAATGACCATGTATAGTAAGGCTTTTTTTTCCAACAAAAAAACGACCATGTATAGTAAGGCTTTTTTTTTCCGACAAAAAAATGACCATGTATAGTAAGGCTTTTTTTTCATAAAAAAATGACCATGTATAGTAAGGCTTTTTTTTTTTTCATAAAAAAATGACCATGTATAGTAAGGCTTTTTTTTTTTTCATAAAAAAAATGACCCTGTATAGTAAGGCTTTTTTTAATCAAAAAAATGACCATGTATAGTAAGGCTTTTTTTTCATAAAAAAATGACCATGTATAGTAAGGCTTTTTTTTCATAAAAAAAACGACCATGTATAGTAAGGCTTTTTTTTCCGACAAAAAAACGACCATGTATAGTAAGGCTTTTTTTTCATAAAAAAATGACCATGTATAGTAAGGCTTTTTTTTTCATAAAAAAATGACCATGTATAGTAAGGCTTTTTTTTCATAAAAAAAAATGACCATGTATAGTAAGGCTTTTTTTAATAAAAAAAAATGACCATGTATAGTAAGGCTTTTTTTTTCATAAAAAAATTACCATGTATAGTAAGGCTTTTTTTTCATAAAAAAAACGACCATGTATAGTAAGGCTTTTTTTTCCGACAAAAAAACGACCATGTATAGTAAGGCTTTTTTTTCATAAAAAAAATGACCATGTATAGTAAGGCTTTTTTTTTCATAAAAAAATGACCATGTATAGTAAGGCTTTTTTTTTTATAAAAAAAAATGACCATGTATAGTAAGGTTTTTTTTAATCAAAAAAATGACCATGTATAGTAAGGCTTTTTTTTCATAAAAAAATGACCATGTATAGTAAGGCTTTTTTTTCATAAAAAAAATGACCATGTATAGTAAGGCTTTTTTTTCATAAAAAAATGACCATGTATAGTAAGGCTTTTTTTTTCATAAAAAAATGACCATGTATAGTAAGGCTTTTTTTTCATAAAAAAACGACCATGTATAGTAAGGCTTTTTTTTCCGACAAAAAAACGACCATGTATAGTAAGGCTTTTTTTTCATAAAAAAATGACCATGTATAGTAAGGCTTTTTTTTTCATAAAAAAATTACCATGTATAGTAAGGCTTTTTTTTTCATAAAAAAAATGACCATGTATAGTAAGGCTTTTTTTAATAAAAAAAATGACCATGTATAGTAAGGCTTTTTTTTCATAAAAAAATGACCATGTATAGTAAGGCTTTTTTTTCATAAAAAAAAACGACCATGTATAGTAAGGCTTTTTTTTCCGACAAAAAAACGACCATTTATAGTAAGGCTTTTTTTTCATAAAAAAATGACCATGTATAGTAAGGCTTTTTTTTCATAAAAAAAAATGACCATGTATAGTAAGGCTTTTTTTAATCAAAAAAATGACCATGTATAGTAAGGCTTTTTTTTCATAAAAAAATGACCATGTATAGTAAGGCTTTTTTTTTTTTTCATAAAAAAATGACCATGTATAGTAAGGCTTTTTTTTTCATAAAAAAATGACCATGTATAGTAAGGCTTTTTTTTTCATAAAAAATGACCATGTATAGTAAGGCTTTTTTTTCCGACATAAAAACGACCATATATAGTAAGGCTTTTTTTTTTCAGACAAAAAAAACGACCATGTATAGTAAGGCTTTTTTTTCCGAAAAAAAAACGACCATGTATAGTAAGGCTTTTTTTTCCGACAAAAAAACGACCATGTATAGTAAGGCTTTTTTTTCATTAAAAAATGACCATGTATAGTAAGGCTTTTTTTTTTTTCATAAAAAAATGACCATGTATAGTAAGGCTTTTTTTTTCATAAAAAAATGACCATGTATAGTAAGGCTTTTTTTTCATAAAAAATGACCATGTATAGTAAGGCTTTTTTTTCCAACAAAAAAACGACCATGTATAGTAAGGCTTTTTTTTCCGACAAAAAAATGACCATGTATAGTAAGGCTTTTTTTTCATAAAAAAATGACCATGTATAGTAAGGCTTTTTTTTTTTTCATAAAAAAATGACCATGTATAGTAAGGCTTTTTTTTTCATAAAAAAATGACCATGTATAGTAAGGCTTTTTTTTCATAAAAAATGACCATGTATAGTAAGGCTTTTTTTTTCATAAAAAAATTACCATGTATAGTAAGGCTTTTTTTTCATAAAAAAAATGACCATGTATAGTAAGGCTTTTTTTTCATAAAAAAATGACCATGTATAGTAAGGCTTTTTTTTCCGACATAAAACCGACCATGTATAGTAAGGCTTTTTTTTTTCCGACAAAAAAAACGACCATGTATAGTAAGGCTTTTTTTTCCGACAAAAAAACGACCATGTATAGTAAGGCTTTTTTTTCATAAAAAAATGACCATGTATAGTAAGGCTTTTTTTTTCATAAAAAAATGACCATGTATAGTAAGGCTTTTTTTTCCTAAAAAAAATGACCATGTATAGTAAGGCTTTTTTTTCATAAAAAAATGACCATGTATAGTAAGGCTTTTTTTTCATAAAAAAAACGACCATGTATAGTAAGGCTTTTTTTTCCGACAAAAAAACGACCATGTATAGTAAGGCTTTTTTTTCATAAAAAAATGACCATGTATAGTAAGGCTTTTTTTTTCATAAAAAAATGACCATGTATAGTAAGGCTTTTTTTTCATAAAAAAACGACCATGTATAGTAAGGCTTTTTTTTCCGACAAAAAAACGACCATGTATAGTAAGGCTTTTTTTTCATAAAAAAATGACCATGTATAGTAAGGCTTTTTTTTTCATAAAAAAATTACCATGTATAGTAAGGCTTTTTTTTCATAAAAAAAATGACCATGTATAGTAAGGCTTTTTTTAATAAAAAAAATGACCATGTATAGTAAGGCTTTTTTTTCATAAAAAAATGACCATGTATAGTAAGGCTTTTTTTTCATAAAAAAAAACGACCATGTATAGTAAGGCTTTTTTTTCCGACAAAAAAACGACCATTTATAGTAAGGCTTTTTTTTTCATAAAAAAATGACCATGTATAGTAAGGCTTTTTTTTTCATAAAAAAATGACCATGTATAGTAAGGCTTTTTTTTCCGACATAAAACCGACCATGTATAGTAAGGCTTTTTTTTTTCCGACAAAAAAAACGACCATGTATAGTAAGGCTTTTTTTTCCGACAAACCAAACGACCTTGTATAGTAAGGCTTTTTTTTCCCGACAAAAAAAACGACCATGTATAGTAAGGCTTTTTTTTCCGACAAAAAAACGACCATGTATAGTAAGGCTTTTTTTTCATAAAAAAATGACCATGTATAGTAAGGCTTTTTTTTTCATAAAAAAATGACCATGTATAGTAAGGCTTTTTTTTCCTAAAAAAAAATGACCATGTATAGTAAGGCTTTTTTTTCATAAAAAAATGACCATGTATAGTAAGGCTTTTTTTTCATAAAAAAAACGACCATGTATAGTAAGGCTTTTTTTTCCGACAAAAAAACGACCATGTATAGTAAGGCTTTTTTTTCATAAAAAAATGACCATGTATAGTAAGGCTTTTTTTTTCATAAAAAAATGACCATGTATAGTAAGGCTTTTTTTTCATAAAAAAACGACCATGTATAGTAAGGCTTTTTTTTCCGACAAAAAAACGACCATGTATAGTAAGGCTTTTTTTTCATAAAAAAATGACCATGTATAGTAAGGCTTTTTTTTTCATAAAAAAATTACCATGTATAGTAAGGCTTTTTTTTCATAAAAAAAATGACCATGTATAGTAAGGCTTTTTTTAATAAAAAAAATGACCATGTATAGTAAGGCTTTTTTTTCATAAAAAAATGACCATGTATAGTAAGGCTTTTTTTTCATAAAAAAAACGACCATGTATAGTAAGGCTTTTTTTTCCGACAAAAAAACGACCATTTATAGTAAGGCTTTTTTTTTCATAAAAAAATGACCATGTATAGTAAGGCTTTTTTTTTCATAAAAAAATGACCATGTATAGTAAGGCTTTTTTTTCATTAAAAAAATGACCATGTATAGTAAGGCTTTTTTTAATCAAAAAAATGACCATGTATAGTAAGGCTTTTTTTTCATAAAAAAATGACCATTATAGTAAGGCTTTTTTTTTTTTTTCATAAAAAAATGACCATGTATAGTAAGGCTTTTTTTTCATAAAAAAATGACCATGTATAGTAAGGCTTTTTTTTCATAAAAAATGACCATGTATAGTAAGGCTTTTTTTTCCGACATAAAAACGACCATATATAGTAAGGCTTTTTTTTTTCAGACAAAAAAAACGACCATGTATAGTAAGGCTTTTTTTTCCGACAAAAAAAACGACCATGTATAGTAAGGCTTTTTTTTCCGACAAAAAAACGACCATGTATAGTAAGGCTTTTTTTTCATTAAAAAATGACCATGTATAGTAAGGCTTTTTTTTTTTTCATAAAAAAATGACCATGTATAGTAAGGCTTTTTTTTTCATAAAAAAATGACCATGTATAGTAAGGCTTTTTTTTCATAAAAAATGACCATGTATAGTAAGGCTTTTTTTTCCAACAAAAAAACGACCATGTATAGTAAGGCTTTTTTTTCCGACAAAAAAATGACCATGTATAGTAAGGCTTTTTTTTCATAAAAAAATGACCATGTATAGTAAGGCTTTTTTTTTTTTCATAAAAAAATGACCATGTATAGTAAGGCTTTTTTTTTCATAAAAAAATGACCATGTATAGTAGGGCTTTTTTTTCATAAAAAATGACCATGTATAGTAAGGCTTTTTTTTCTGACATAAAAACGACCATATATAGTAAGGCTTTTTTTTTTCCGACAAAAAAAACGACCATGAATAGTAAGGCTTTTTTTTCCGACAAAAAAAACGACCATGTATAGTAAGGCTTTTTTTTCCGACAAAAAAACGACCATGTATAGTAAGGCTTTTTTTTCCCGACAAAAAAAACGACCATGTATAGTAAGGCTTTTTTTTCCGACAAAAAAACGACCATGTATAGTAAGGCTTTTTTTTCATAAAAAAATGACCATGTATAGTAAGGCTTTTTTTTTCATAAAAAAATGACCATGTATAGTAAGGCTTTTTTTTCCTAAAAAAAAATGACCATGTATAGTAAGGCTTTTTTTTCATAAAAAAATGACCATGTATAGTAAGGCTTTTTTTTCATAAAAAAAACGACCATGTATAGTAAGGCTTTTTTTTCCGACAAAAAAACGACCATGTATAGTAAGGCTTTTTTTTCATAAAAAAATGACCATGTATAGTAAGGCTTTTTTTTTCATAAAAAAATGACCATGTATAGTAAGGCTTTTTTTTCATAAAAAAACGACCATGTATAGTAAGGCTTTTTTTTCCGACAAAAAAACGACCATGTATAGTAAGGCTTTTTTTTCATAAAAAAATGACCATGTATAGTAAGGCTTTTTTTTTCATAAAAAAATTACCATGTATAGTAAGGCTTTTTTTTCATAAAAAAAATGACCATGTATAGTAAGGCTTTTTTTAATAAAAAAAATGACCATGTATAGTAAGGCTTTTTTTTCATAAAAAAATGACCATGTATAGTAAGGCTTTTTTTTCATAAAAAAAACGACCATGTATAGTAAGGCTTTTTTTTCCGACAAAAAAACGACCATTTATAGTAAGGCTTTTTTTTTCATAAAAAAATGACCATGTATAGTAAGGCTTTTTTTTTCATAAAAAAATGACCATGTATAGTAAGGCTTTTTTTTCATTAAAAAAATGACCATGTATAGTAAGGCTTTTTTTAATCAAAAAAATGACCATGTATAGTAAGGCTTTTTTTTCATAAAAAAATGACCATTATAGTAAGGCTTTTTTTTTTTTTTCATAAAAAAATGACCATGTATAGTAAGGCTTTTTTTTCATAAAAAAATGACCATGTATAGTAAGGCTTTTTTTTCATAAAAAATGACCATGTATAGTAAGGCTTTTTTTTCCGACATAAAAACGACCATATATAGTAAGGCTTTTTTTTTTCAGACAAAAAAAACGACCATGTATAGTAAGGCTTTTTTTTCCGACAAAAAAAACGACCATGTATAGTAAGGCTTTTTTTTCCGACAAAAAAACGACCATGTATAGTAAGGCTTTTTTTTCATTAAAAAATGACCATGTATAGTAAGGCTTTTTTTTTTTTCATAAAAAAATGACCATGTATAGTAAGGCTTTTTTTTTCATAAAAAAATGACCATGTATAGTAAGGCTTTTTTTTCATAAAAAATGACCATGTATAGTAAGGCTTTTTTTTCCAACAAAAAAACGACCATGTATAGTAAGGCTTTTTTTTCCGACAAAAAAATGACCATGTATAGTAAGGCTTTTTTTTCATAAAAAAATGACCATGTATAGTAAGGCTTTTTTTTTTTTCATAAAAAAATGACCATGTATAGTAAGGCTTTTTTTTTCATAAAAAAATGACCATGTATAGTAGGGCTTTTTTTTCATAAAAAATGACCATGTATAGTAAGGCTTTTTTTTCTGACATAAAAACGACCATATATAGTAAGGCTTTTTTTTTTCCGACAAAAAAAACGACCATGAATAGTAAGGCTTTTTTTTCCGACAAAAAAAACGACCATGTATAGTAAGGCTTTTTTTTCCGACAAAAAAACGACCATGAATAGTAAGGCTTTTTTTTCCGACAAAAAAAATGACCATGTATAGTAAGGCTTTTTTTTCCGACAAAAAAAACGACCATGTATAGTAAGGCTTTTTTTTCCGACAAAAAAACGACCATGTATAGTAAGGCTTTTTTTTTCGACAAAAAAACGACCATGTATAGTAAGGCTTTTTTTTCAGAAAAAAATGACCATGTATAGTAAGGCTTTTTTTTTCATAAAAAAATGACCATGTATAGTAAGGCTTTTTTTAATCAAAAAAATGACCATGTATAGTAAGGCTTTTTTTTCATAAAAAAATGACCATGTATAGTAAGGCTTTTTTTTTTTCATAAAAAAAATGACCATGTATAGTAAGGCTTTTTTTTTTCATAAAAAAATGACCATGTATAGTAAGGCTTTTTTTTTCATAAAAAAAATGACCATGTATATATAGTAAGGCTTTTTTTTTCATAAAAAAATGACCATGTATAGTAAGGCTTTTTTTTTTCATAAAAAAATGACCATGTATAGTAAGGCTTTTTTTTCCGACAAAAAACGACCATGTATAGTAAGGCATTTTTTTCATAATAAAATGACCATGTATAGTAAGGCTTTTTTTTTCATAAAAAAATGACCATGTATAGTAAGGCTTTTTTTAATCAAAAAAATGACCATGTATAGTAAGGCTTTTTTTTTCATAAAAAAATGACCATGTATAGTAAGGCTTTTTTTTCATAAAAAAAACGACCATGTATAGTAAGGCTTTTTTTTCCGACAAAAAAACGACCATGTATAGTAAGGCTTTTTTTTCATAAAAAAATGACCATGTATAGTAAGGCTTTTTTTTTCATAAAAAAATGACCATGTATAGTAAGGCTTTTTTTTCATAAAAAAAATGACCATGTATAGTAAGGCTTTTTTTAATAAAAAAAATGACCATGTATAGTAAGGCTTTTTTTTTCATAAAAAAATGACCATGTATAGTAAGGCTTTTTTTTCATAAAAAAAAACGACCATGTATAGTAAGGCTTTTTTTTCCGACAAAAAAACGACCATGTATAGTAAGGCTTTTTTTTCATAAAAAAATGACCATGTATAGTAAGGCTTTTTTTTTCATAAAAAAATGACCATGTATAGTAAGGCTTTTTTTTTAATAAAAAAAATGACCATGTATAGTAAGGTTTTTTTTAATCAAAAAAATGACCATGTATAGTAAGGCTTTTTTTTCATAAAAAAAATGACCATGTATAGTAAGGCTTTTTTTTTTTTCATAAAAAAATGACCATGTATAGTAAGGCTTTTTTTTTCATAAAAAAATGACCATGTATAGTAAGGCTTTTTTTTCATAAAAAAATGACCATGTATAGTAAGGCTTTTTTTTCCGACATAAAAACGACCATGTATAGTAAGGCTTTTTTTTTTCCGACAAAAAAACCGACCATGTATAGTAAGGCTTTTTTTTCCGACAAACCAAACGACCTTGTATAGTAAGGCTTTTTTTTCCCGACAAAAAAAACGACCATGTATAGTAAGGCTTTTTTTTCCGACAAAAAAACGACCATGTATAGTAAGGCTTTTTTTTCATAAAAAAATGACCATGTATAGTAAGGCTTTTTTTTTCATAAAAAAATGACCATGTATAGTAAGGCTTTTTTTTCATAAAAAAAATGACCATGTATAGTAAGGCTTTTTTTTCATAAAAAAATGACCATGTATAGTAAGGCTTTTTTTTCATAAAAAAAACGACCATGTATAGTAAGGCTTTTTTTTCCGACAAAAAAACGACCATGTATAGTAAGGCTTTTTTTTCATAAAAAAATGACCATGTATAGTAAGGCTTTTTTTTTCATAAAAAAATGACCATGTATAGTAAGGCTTTTTTTTCATAAAAAAAAACGACCATGTATAGTAAGGCTTTTTTTTCCGACAAAAAAACGACCATTTATAGTAAGGCTTTTTTTTCATAAAAAAATGACCATGTATAGTAAGGCTTTTTTTTTCATAAAAAAATGACCATGTATAGTAAGGCTTTTTTTTCATAAAAAAAATGACCATGTATAGTAAGGCTTTTTTTAATCAAAAAAATGACCATGTATAGTAAGGCTTTTTTTTCATAAAAAAATGACCATGTATAGTAAGGCTTTTTTTTTTTTCATAAAAAAATGACCATGTATAGTAAGGCTTTTTTTTCATAAAAAAATGACCATGTATAGTAAGGCTTTTTTTTCATAAAAAATGACCATGTATAGTAAGGCTTTTTTTTCCGACATAAAAACGACCATATATAGTAAGGCTTTTTTTTTTCAGACAAAAAAAACGACCATGTATAGTAAGGCTTTTTTTTCCGACAAAAAAAAAAACCATGTATAGTAAGGCTTTTTTTTTCATAAAAAATGACCATGTATAGTAAGGCTTTTTTTTCATAAAAAATGACCATGTATAGTAAGGCTTTTTTTTCCAACAAAAAAACGACCATGTATAGTAAGGCTTTTTTTTCCGACAAAAAAATGACCATGTATAGTAAGGCTTTTTTTTCATAAAAAATGACCATGTATAGTAAGGCGTTTTTTTCCGACATAAAAACGACCATATATAGTAAGGCTTTTTTTTCCGACAAAAAAAACGACCATGTATAGTAAGGCTTTTTTTTCCGACAAAAAAACGACCATGTATAGTAAGGCTTTTTTTTTCGACAAAAAAACGACCATGTATAGTAAGGCTTTTTTTTCATAAAAAAATGACCATGTATAGTAAGGCTTTTTTTTCATAAAAAAATGACCATGTATAGTAAGGCTTTTTTTAATCAAAAAAATGACCATGTATAGTAAGGCTTTTTTTTCATAAAAAAAATGACCATGTATAGTAAGGCTTTTTTTTTTTCATTAAAAAAATGACCATGTATAGTAAGGCTTTTTTTTTCATAAAAAAATGACCATGTATAGTAAGGCTTTTTTTTTTCATAAAAAAAATGACCATGTATAGTAAGGCTTTTTTTTTCATAAAAAAATGACCATGTATAGTAAGGCTTTTTTTTTTTTCATAAAAAAATGACCATGTATAGTAAGGCTTTTTTTTCCGACAAAAAAACGACCATGTATAGTAAGGCTTTTTTTTCATAATAAAATGACCATGTATAGTAAGGCTTTTTTTTTCATAAAAAAATGACCTTGTATAGTAAGGCTTTTTTTTCATAAAAAAAATGACCATGTATAGTAAGGCTTTTTTTAATAAAAAAAAATGACCATGTATAGTAAGGCTTTTTTTTCATAAAAAAATGACCATGTATAGTAAGGCTTTTTTTTCCGACAAAAAAACGACCATGTATAGTAAGGCTTTTTTTTCATAAAAAAATGACCATGTATAGTAAGGCTTTTTTTTTCATAAAAAAATGACCATGTATAGTAAGGCTTTTTTTTTCATAAAAAAATGACCATGTATAGTAAGGCTTTTTTTTCATAAAAAAAACGACCATGTATAGTAAGGCTTTTTTTTCCGACAAAAAAACGACCATGTATAGTAAGGCTTTTTTTTCATAAAAAAATGACCATGTATAGTAAGGCTTTTTTTTTCATAAAAAAATGACCATGTATACTAGTAAGGCTTTTTTTTATAAAAAAAAATGACCATGTATAGTAAGGCTTTTTTTAATCAAAAAAATGACCATGTATAGTAAGGCTTTTTTTTCATAAAAAAATGACCATGTATAGTAAGGCTTTTTTTTTTTCATAAAAAAATGACCATGTATAGTAAGGCTTTTTTTTTCATAAAAAAATGCCCATGTATAGTAAGGCTTTTTTTAATCAAAAAAATGACCATGTATAGTAAGGCTTTTTTTTCATAAAAAAAATGACCATGTATAGTAAGGCTTTTTTTTTTTCATAAAAAAAATGACCATGTATAGTAAGGCTTTTTTTTTCATAAAAAAAATGACCATGTATAGTAAGGCTTTTTTTTTTCATAAAAAAATGACCATGTATAGTAAGGCTTTTTTTTCATAAAAAAAACGACCATGTATAGTAAGGCTTTTTTTTCCGACAAAAAAACGACCATGTATAGTAAGGCTTTTTTTTCATTAAAAAATGACCATGTATAGTAAGGCTTTTTTTTTCATAAAAAAATGACCATGTATAGTAAGGCTTTTTCTTACGACAAAAAAACGACCATGTATAGTAAGGCTTTTTTTTTCATAAAAAAATGACCATGTATAGTAAGGCTTTTTTTTCATAAAAAAAATGACCATGTATAGTAAGGCTTTTTTTAATAAAAAAAAATGACCATGTATAGTAAGGCTTTTTTTTTCATAAAAAATTGACCATGTATAGTAAGGCTTTTTTTTTTCAGACAAAAAAAACGACCATGTATAGTAAGGCTTTTTTTTCCGACAAAAAAAAAAACCATGTATAGTAAGGCTTTTTTTTTCATAAAAAATGACCATGTATAGTAAGGCTTTTTTTTCATAAAAAATGACCATGTATAGTAAGGCTTTTTTTTCCAACAAAAAAACGACCATGTATAGTAAGGCTTTTTTTTCCGACAAAAAAATGACCATGTATAGTAAGGCTTTTTTTTCATAAAAAATGACCATGTATAGTAAGGCGTTTTTTTCCGACATAAAAACGACCATATATAGTAAGGCTTTTTTTTCCGACAAAAAAAACGACCATGTATAGTAAGGCTTTTTTTTCCGACAAAAAAACGACCATGTATAGTAAGGCTTTTTTTTTCGACAAAAAAACGACCATGTATAGTAAGGCTTTTTTTTCATAAAAAAATGACCATGTATAGTAAGGCTTTTTTTTCATAAAAAAATGACCATGTATAGTAAGGCTTTTTTTAATCAAAAAAATGACCATGTATAGTAAGGCTTTTTTTTCATAAAAAAAATGACCATGTATAGTAAGGCTTTTTTTTTTTCATAAAAAAAATGACCATGTATAGTAAGGCTTTTTTTTTCATAAAAAAATGACCATGTATAGTAAGGCTTTTTTTTTTCATAAAAAAAATGACCATGTATAGTAAGGCTTTTTTTTTCATAAAAAAATGACCATGTATAGTAAGGCTTTTTTTTTTTTTCATAAAAAAATGACCATGTATAGTAAGGCTTTTTTTTCCGACAAAAAAACGACCATGTATAGTAAGGCTTTTTTTTCATAATAAAATGACCATGTATAGTAAGGCTTTTTTTTTCATAAAAAAATGACCTTGTATAGTAAGGCTTTTTTTTCATAAAAAAAATGACCATGTATAGTAAGGCTTTTTTTAATAAAAAAAAATGACCATGTATAGTAAGGCTTTTTTTTCATAAAAAAATGACCATGTATAGTAAGGCTTTTTTTTCCGACAAAAAAACGACCATGTATAGTAAGGCTTTTTTTTCATAAAAAAATGACCATGTATAGTAAGGCTTTTTTTTTCATAAAAAAATGACCATGTATAGTAAGGCTTTTTTTTTCATAAAAAAATGACCATGTATAGTAAGGCTTTTTTTTCATAAAAAAAACGACCATGTATAGTAAGGCTTTTTTTTCCGACAAAAAAACGACCATGTATAGTAAGGCTTTTTTTTTCATAAAAAAATGACCATGTATACTAGTAAGGCTTTTTTTTTATAAAAAAAAATGACCATGTATAGTAAGGCTTTTTTTAATCAAAAAAATGACCATGTATAGTAAGGCTTTTTTTTTCATAAAAAAATGACCATGTATAGTAAGGCTTTTTTTTTTTCATAAAAAAATGACCATGTATAGTAAGGCTTTTTTTTTCATAAAAAAATGCCCATGTATAGTAAGGCTTTTTTTAATCAAAAAAATGACCATGTATAGTAAGGCTTTTTTTTCATAAAAAAAATGACCATGTATAGTAAGGCTTTTTTTTTTTCATAAAAAAAATGACCATGTATAGTAAGGCTTTTTTTTTCATAAAAAAAATGACCATGTATAGTAAGGCTTTTTTTTTTCATAAAAAAATGACCATGTATAGTAAGGCTTTTTTTTCATAAAAAAAACGACCATGTATAGTAAGGCTTTTTTTTCCGACAAAAAAACGACCATGTATAGTAAGGCTTTTTTTTCATTAAAAAATGACCATGTATAGTAAGGCTTTTTTTTTCATAAAAAAATGACCATGTATAGTAAGGCTTTTTCTTCCGACAAAAAAACGACCATGTATAGTAAGGCTTTTTTTTCATAAAAAAATGGCCATGTATAGTAAGGCTTTTTTTTTCATAAAAAAATGACCATGTATAGTAAGGCTTTTTTTTCATAAAAAAAATGACCATGTATAGTAAGGCTTTTTTTAATAAAAAAAAATGACCATGTATAGTAAGGCTTTTTTTTTCATAAAAAATTGACCATGTATAGTAAGGCTTTTTTTTCATAAAAAAAACGACCATGTATAGTAAGGCTTTTTTTTCCGACAAAAAAACGACCATGTATAGTAAGGCTTTTTTTTCATAAAAAAATGACCATGTATAGTAAGGCTTTTTTTTCATAAAAAAATGACCATGTATAGTAAGGCTTTTTTTTTTTATAAAAAAAATGACCATGTATAGTAAGGCTTTTTTTAATCAAAAAAATGACCATGTATAGTAAGGCTTTTTTTTCATAAAAAAATGACCATGTATAGTAAGGCTTTTTTTTTTTCATAAAAAAATGACCATGTATAGTGAGGCTTTTTTTTTCATAAAAAAATGACCATGTATAGTAAGGCTTTTTTTTTCATAAAAAAATGACCATGTATAGTAAGGCTTTTTTTTCCGACATAAAAACGACCATGTATAGTAAGGCTTTTTTTTTTCCGACAAAAAAAACGACCATGTATAGTAAGGCTTTTTTTTCCGACAAAAAAAACGACCATGTATAGTAAGGCTTTTTTTTCCGACAAAAAAAACGACCATGTATAGTAAGGCTTTTTTTTTTTTTTTTTTTTTTTTTTTTTTTAAATTCCTAGTCATACTTACTTAACTCATTGCTCCTCTTTCCAGTAAACAGACTAACAGCCCCGTGGTCTAGTGGTAGAGTGTCTTCACTCTGACACTGAGGTTGTGGGTTTGATCCCAGGCTCAGTCAAACCAAACAACCTTGTATAGTAAGGCTTTTTTTTCCCGACAAAAAAAACGACCATGTATAGTAAGGCTTTTTTTTTTCCGACAAAAAAACGACCATGTATAGTAAGGCTTTTTTTTTCATAAAAAAATGACCATGTATAGTAAGGCTTTTTTTAATCAAAAAAATGACCATGTATAGTAAGGCTTTTTTTTCATAAAAAAATGACCATGTATAGTAAGGCTTTTTTTTTTCATAAAAAAATGACCATGTATAGTAAGGCTTTTTTTTCATAATAAAATGACCATGTATAGTAAGGCTTTTTTTTTCATAAAAAAATGACCTTGTATAGTAAGGCTTTTTTTTCATAAAAAAAATGACCATGTATAGTAAGGCTTTTTTTAATAAAAAAAAATGACCATGTATAGTAAGGCTTTTTTTTCATAAAAAAATGACCATGTATAGTAAGGCTTTTTTTTCCGACAAAAAAACGACCATGTATAGTAAGGCTTTTTTTTCATAAAAAAATGACCATGTATAGTAAGGCTTTTTTTTTCATAAAAAAATGACCATGTATAGTAAGGCTTTTTTTTTCATAAAAAAATGACCATGTATAGTAAGGCTTTTTTTTCATAAAAAAAACGACCATGTATAGTAAGGCTTTTTTTTCCGACAAAAAAACGACCATGTATAGTAAGGCTTTTTTTTCATAAAAAAATGACCATGTATAGTAAGGCTTTTTTTTTCATAAAAAAATGACCATGTATACTAGTAAGGCTTTTTTTTATAAAAAAAAATGACCATGTATAGTAAGGCTTTTTTTAATCAAAAAAATGACCATGTATAGTAAGGCTTTTTTTTCATAAAAAAATGACCATGTATAGTAAGGCTTTTTTTTTTTCATAAAAAAATGACCATGTATAGTAAGGCTTTTTTTTTCATAAAAAAATGCCCATGTATAGTAAGGCTTTTTTTAATCAAAAAAATGACCATGTATAGTAAGGCTTTTTTTTCATAAAAAAAATGACCATGTATAGTAAGGCTTTTTTTTTTTCATAAAAAAAATGACCATGTATAGTAAGGCTTTTTTTTTCATAAAAAAAATGACCATGTATAGTAAGGCTTTTTTTTTTCATAAAAAAATGACCATGTATAGTAAGGCTTTTTTTTCATAAAAAAAACGACCATGTATAGTAAGGCTTTTTTTTCCGACAAAAAAACGACCATGTATAGTAAGGCTTTTTTTTCATTAAAAAATGACCATGTATAGTAAGGCTTTTTTTTTCATAAAAAAATGACCATGTATAGTAAGGCTTTTTCTTACGACAAAAAAACGACCATGTATAGTAAGGCTTTTTTTTCATAAAAAAATGGCCATGTATAGTAAGGCTTTTTTTTTCATAAAAAAATGACCATGTATAGTAAGGCTTTTTTTTCATAAAAAAAATGACCATGTATAGTAAGGCTTTTTTTAATAAAAAAAAATGACCATGTATAGTAAGGCTTTTTTTTTCATAAAAAATTGACCATGTATAGTAAGGCTTTTTTTTTTCAGACAAAAAAAACGACCATGTATAGTAAGGCTTTTTTTTCCGACAAAAAAAAAAACCATGTATAGTAAGGCTTTTTTTTTCATAAAAAATGACCATGTATAGTAAGGCTTTTTTTTCATAAAAAATGACCATGTATAGTAAGGCTTTTTTTTCCAACAAAAAAACGACCATGTATAGTAAGGCTTTTTTTTCCGACAAAAAAATGACCATGTATAGTAAGGCTTTTTTTTCATAAAAAATGACCATGTATAGTAAGGCGTTTTTTTCCGACATAAAAACGACCATATATAGTAAGGCTTTTTTTTCCGACAAAAAAAACGACCATGTATAGTAAGGCTTTTTTTTCCGACAAAAAAACGACCATGTATAGTAAGGCTTTTTTTTTCGACAAAAAAACGACCATGTATAGTAAGGCTTTTTTTTCATAAAAAAATGACCATGTATAGTAAGGCTTTTTTTTCATAAAAAAATGACCATGTATAGTAAGGCTTTTTTTAATCAAAAAAATGACCATGTATAGTAAGGCTTTTTTTTCATAAAAAAAATGACCATGTATAGTAAGGCTTTTTTTTTTTCATAAAAAAAATGACCATGTATAGTAAGGCTTTTTTTTTCATAAAAAAATGACCATGTATAGTAAGGCTTTTTTTTTTCATAAAAAAAATGACCATGTATAGTAAGGCTTTTTTTTTCATAAAAAAATGACCATGTATAGTAAGGCTTTTTTTTTTTTTCATAAAAAAATGACCATGTATAGTAAGGCTTTTTTTTCCGACAAAAAAACGACCATGTATAGTAAGGCTTTTTTTTCATAATAAAATGACCATGTATAGTAAGGCTTTTTTTTTCATAAAAAAATGACCTTGTATAGTAAGGCTTTTTTTTCATAAAAAAAATGACCATGTATAGTAAGGCTTTTTTTAATAAAAAAAAATGACCATGTATAGTAAGGCTTTTTTTTCATAAAAAAATGACCATGTATAGTAAGGCTTTTTTTTCCGACAAAAAAACGACCATGTATAGTAAGGCTTTTTTTTCATAAAAAAATGACCATGTATAGTAAGGCTTTTTTTTTCATAAAAAAATGACCATGTATAGTAAGGCTTTTTTTTTCATAAAAAAATGACCATGTATAGTAAGGCTTTTTTTTCATAAAAAAAACGACCATGTATAGTAAGGCTTTTTTTTCCGACAAAAAAACGACCATGTATAGTAAGGCTTTTTTTTCATAAAAAAATGACCATGTATAGTAAGGCTTTTTTTTCATAAAAAAATGACCATGTATACTAGTAAGGCTTTTTTTTTATAAAAAAAAATGACCATGTATAGTAAGGCTTTTTTTAATCAAAAAAATGACCATGTATAGTAAGGCTTTTTTTTTCATAAAAAAATGACCATGTATAGTAAGGCTTTTTTTTTTTCATAAAAAAATGACCATGTATAGTAAGGCTTTTTTTTTCATAAAAAAATGCCCATGTATAGTAAGGCTTTTTTTAATCAAAAAAATGACCATGTATAGTAAGGCTTTTTTTTCATAAAAAAAACGACCATGTATAGTAAGGCTTTTTTTTCCGACAAAAAAACGACCATGTATAGTAAGGCTTTTTTTTCATTAAAAAATGACCATGTATAGTAAGGCTTTTTTTTTCATAAAAAAATGACCATGTATAGTAAGGCTTTTTCTTCCGACAAAAAAACGACCATGTATAGTAAGGCTTTTTTTTCATAAAAAAATGGCCATGTATAGTAAGGCTTTTTTTTTCATAAAAAAATGACCATGTATAGTAAGGCTTTTTTTTCATAAAAAAAATGACCATGTATAGTAAGGCTTTTTTTAATAAAAAAAAATGACCATGTATAGTAAGGCTTTTTTTTTCATAAAAAATTGACCATGTATAGTAAGGCTTTTTTTTCATAAAAAAAACGACCATGTATAGTAAGGCTTTTTTTTCCGACAAAAAAACGACCATGTATAGTAAGGCTTTTTTTTCATAAAAAAATGACCATGTATAGTAAGGCTTTTTTTTCATAAAAAAATGACCATGTATAGTAAGGCTTTTTTTTTTTATAAAAAAAATGACCATGTATAGTAAGGCTTTTTTTAATCAAAAAAATGACCATGTATAGTAAGGCTTTTTTTTCATAAAAAAATGACCATGTATAGTAAGGCTTTTTTTTTTTCATAAAAAAATGACCATGTATAGTGAGGCTTTTTTTTTCATAAAAAAATGACCATGTATAGTAAGGCTTTTTTTTTCATAAAAAAATGACCATGTATAGTAAGGCTTTTTTTTCCGACATAAAAACGACCATGTATAGTAAGGCTTTTTTTTTTCCGACAAAAAAAACGACCATGTATAGTAAGGCTTTTTTTTCCGACAAAAAAAACGACCATGTATAGTAAGGCTTTTTTTTCCGACAAAAAAAACGACCATGTATAGTAAGGCTTTTTTTTTTTTTTTTTTTTTTTTTTTTTTTTAAATTCCTAGTCATACTTACTTAACTCATTGCTCCTCTTTCCAGTAAACAGACTAACAGCCCCGTGGTCTAGTGGTAGAGTGTCTTCACTCTGACACTGAGGTTGTGGGTTTGATCCCAGGCTCAGTCAAACCAAACAACCTTGTATAGTAAGGCTTTTTTTTCCCGACAAAAAAAACGACCATGTATAGTAAGGCTTTTTTTTTTCCGACAAAAAAACGACCATGTATAGTAAGGCTTTTTTTTTCATAAAAAAATGACCATGTATAGTAAGGCTTTTTTTAATCAAAAAAATGACCATGTATAGTAAGGCTTTTTTTTCATAAAAAAATGACCATGTATAGTAAGGCTTTTTTTTTTCATAAAAAAATGACCATGTATAGTAAGGCTTTTTTTTTTCATAAAAAAATGACCATGTATAGTAAGGCTTTTTTTTTTTCATAAAAAAATGACCATGTATAGTAAGGCTTTTTTTTCCGACAAAAAAACGACCATGTATAGTAAGGCTTTTTTTTCCGACAAAAAAACGACCATGTATAGTAAGGCTTTTTTTTCATAAAAAAATGACCATGTATAGTTAGGCTTTTTTTTCATAAAAAAATGACCATGTATAGTAAGGCTTTTTTTTTTATAAAAAAAAAATGACCATGTATAGTAAGGCTTTTTTTAATCAAAAAAATGACCATGTATAGTAAGGCTTTTTTTTCATAAAAAAATGACCATGTATAGTAAGGCTTTTTTTTTTTTCATAAAAAAATGACCATGTATAGTGAGGCTTTTTTTTCATAAAAAAATGACCATGTATAGTAAGGCTTTTTTTTTCATAAAAAAATGACCATGTATAGTAAGGCTTTTTTTTCCGACATAAAAACGACCATGTATAGTAAGGCTTTTTTTTTTCCGACAAAAAAAACGACCATGTATAGTAAGGCTTTTTTTCCGACAAAAAAAACGACCATGTATAGTAAGGCTTTTTTTTCCGACAAAAAAAACGACCATGTATAGTAAGGCTTTTTTTTTTTTTTTTTTTTAAATTCCTAGTCATACTTACTTAACTCATTGCTCCTCTTTCCAGTAAACAGACTAACAGCCCCGTGGTCTAGTGGTAGAGTGTCTTCACTCTGACACTGAGGTTGTGGGTTCGATCCCAGGCTCAGTCAAACCAAACAACCTTGTATAGTAAGGCTTTTTTTTCCCGACAAAAAAAACGACCATGTATAGTAAGGCTTTTTTTTTCCGACAAAAAAACGACCATGTATAGTAAGGCTTTTTTTTTCATAAAAAAATGACCATGTATAGTAAGGCTTTTTTTAATCAAAAAAATGACCATGTATAGTAAGGCTTTTTTTCATAAAAAAATGACCATGTATAGTAAGGCTTTTTTTTTTCATAAAAAAAATGACCATGTATAGTAAGGCTTTTTTTTTCATAAAAAAATGACCATGTATAGTAAGGCTTTTTTTTTTTCATAAAAAAATGACCATGTATAGTAAGGCTTTTTTTTCCGACAAAAAAACGACCATGTATAGTAAGGCTTTTTTTTCATAAAAAAATGACCATGTATAGTAAGGCTTTTTTTTCATTAAAAAAATGACCATGTATAGTAAGGCTTTTTTTAATCAAAAAAATGACCATGTATAGTAAGGCTTTTTTTTCCGACAAAAAAACGACCATGTATAGTAAGGCTTTTTTTTCATAAAAAAATGACCATGTATAGTAAGGCTTTTTTTTTCATAAAAAAATGACCATGTATAGTAAGGCTTTTTTTTCATAAAAAAAATGACCATGTATAGTAAGGCTTTTTTTAATCAAAAAAATGACCATGTATAGTAAGGCTTTTTTTTCATAAAAAAATGACCATGTATAGTAAGGCTTTTTTTTCATAAAAAAATGACCATGTATAGTAAGGCTTTTTTTTTTTCATAAAAAAATGACCATGTATAGTAAGGCTTTTTTTTCACAAAAAAAACGACCATGTATAGTAAGGCTTTTTTTTCCGACAAAAAAACGACCATGTATAGTAAGGCTTTTTTTTCATAAAAAAATGACCATGTATAGTAAGGCTTTTTTTTTCATAAAAAAATGACCATGTATAGTAAGGCTTTTTTTTCATAAAAAAAATGACCATGTATAGTAAGGCTTTTTTTAATAAAAAAAATGACCATGTATAGTAAGGCTTTTTTTTTCATAAAAAAATGACCATGTATAGTAAGGCTTTTTTTTCATAAAAAAAACGACCATGTATAGTAAGGCTTTTTTTTCCGACAAAAAAACGACCATGTATAGTAAGGCTTTTTTTAATAAAAAAAATGACCATGTATAGTAAGGCTTTTTTTTCATAAAAAAATGACCATGTATAGTAAGGCTTTTTTTTTTTCATAAAAAAATGACCATGTATAGTAAGGCTTTTTTTTCATAAAAAAATGACCATGTATAGTAAGGCTTTTTTTTCCGACATAAAAACGACCATGTATAGTAAGGCTTTTTTTTTTTCCGACAAAAAAAACGACCATGTATAGTAAGGCTTTTTTTTTTCATAAAAAAATGACCATGTATAGTAAGGCTTTTTTTAATCAAAAAAATGACCATGTATAGTAAGGCTTTTTTTTCATAAAAAAAAACGACCATGTATAGTAAGGCTTTTTTTTCCGACAAAAAAACGACCATGTATAGTAAGGCTTTTTTTTTTCATAAAAAGATGACCATGTATAGTAAGGCTTTTTTTTTCATAAAAAAATGACCATGTATAGTAAGGCTTTTTTTTCATAAAAAAAAATGACCATGTATAGTAAGTCTTTTTTTAATCAAAAAAAATGACCATGTATAGTAAGGCTTTTTTTTCATAAAAAAATGACCATGTATAGTAAGGCTTTTTTTTCCGACATAAAAACGACCATGTATAGTAAGGCTTTTTTTTTTCATAAAAAAATGACCATGTATAGTAAGGCTTTTTTTTCATAAAAAAAACGACCATGTATAGTAAGGCTTTTTTTTCCGACAAAAAAACGACCATGTATAGTAAGGCTTTTTTTTCATAAAAAAATGACCATGTATAGTAAGGCTTTTTTTTATAAAAAAAAATGACCATGTATAGTAAGGCTTTTTTTAATAAAAAAAAATGACCATGTATAGTGAGGCTTTTTTTTCATAAAAAAATGACCATGTATAGTAAGGCTTTTTTTTTTTCATAAAAAAATGACCATGTATAGTAAGGCTTTTTTTTCAGAAAAAAATGACCATGTATAGTAAGGCTTTTTTTTTCATAAAAAAATGACCATGTATAGTAAGGCTTTTTTTTCATAAAAAAAATGACCATGTATAGTAAGGCTTTTTTTAATCAAAAAAATGACCATGTATAGTAAGGCTTTTTTTTCATAAAAAAATGACCATGTATAGTAAGGCTTTTTTTTTTTCATAAAAAAATGACCATGTATAGTAAGGCTTTTTTTTCACAAAAAAAAACGACCATGTATAGTAAGGCTTTTTTTTCCGACAAAAAAACGACCATGTATAGTAAGGCTTTTTTTTCATAAAAAAATGACCATGTATAGTAAGGCTTTTTTTTTCATAAAAAAATGACCATGTATAGTAAGGCTTTTTTTTCATAAAAAAAATGACCATGTATAGTAAGGCTTTTTTTAATAAAAAAAATGACCATGTATAGTAAGGCTTTTTTTTTCATAAAAAAATGACCATGTATAGTAAGGCTTTTTTTTCATAAAAAAAACGACCATGTATAGTAAGGCTTTTTTTTCCGACAAAAAAACGACCATGTATAGTAAGGCTTTTTTTTCATAAAAAAATGACCATGTATAGTAAGGCTTTTTTTTTTCATAAAAAAATGACCATGTATAGTAAGGCTTTTTTTTTATAAAAAAAAAAGACCATGTATAGTAAGGCTTTTTTTAATAAAAAAAATGACCATGTATAGTAAGGCTTTTTTTTCATAAAAAAATGACCATGTATAGTAAGGCTTTTTTTTTTTCATAAAAAAATGACCATGTATAGTAAGGCTTTTTTTTCATAAAAAAATGACCATGTATAGTAAGGCTTTTTTTTCCGACATAAAAACGACCATGTATAGTAAGGCTTTTTTTTTTTCCGACAAAAAAAACGACCATGTATAGTAAGGCTTTTTTTTCATAAAAAAATGACCATGTATAGTAAGGCTTTTTTTTTCGACATAAAAACGACCATGTATAGTAAGGCTTTTTTTTTTCATAAAAAAATGACCATGTATAGTAAGGCTTTTTTTAATCAAAAAAATGACCATGTATAGTAAGGCTTTTTTTTCATAAAAAAAACGACCATGTATAGTAAGGCTTTTTTTTCCGACAAAAAAACGACCATGTATAGTAAGGCTTTTTTTTTTCATAAAAAGATGACCATGTATAGTAAGGCTTTTTTTTTCATAAAAAAATGACCATGTATAGTAAGGCTTTTTTTTCATAAAAAAAAATGACCATGTATAGTAAGTCTTTTTTTAATCAAAAAAATGACCATGTATAGTAAGGCTTTTTTTTCATAAAAAAATGACCATGTATAGTAAGGCTTTTTTTTCCGACATAAAAACGACCATGTATAGTAAGGCTTTTTTTTTTCATAAAAAAATGACCATGTATAGTAAGGCTTTTTTTTCATAAAAAAAACGACCATGTATAGTAAGGCTTTTTTTTCCGACAAAAAAACGACCATGTATAGTAAGGCTTTTTTTTCATAAAAAAATGACCATGTATAGTAAGGCTTTTTTTTATAAAAAAAAAATGACCATGTATAGTAAGGCTTTTTTTAATAAAAAAAAATGACCATGTATAGTGAGGCTTTTTTTTCATAAAAAAATGACCATGTATAGTAAGGCTTTTTTTTTTTCATAAAAAAATGACCATGTATAGTAAGGCTTTTTTTTCAGAAAAAAATGACCATGTATAGTAAGGCTTTTTTTTTCATAAAAAAATGACCATGTATAGTAAGGCTTTTTTTTCATAAAAAAAATGACCATGTATAGTAAGGCTTTTTTTAATCAAAAAAATGACCATGTATAGTAAGGCTTTTTTTTCATAAAAAAATGACCATGTATAGTAAGGCTTTTTTTTCCGACATAAAAACGACCATGTATAGTAAGGCTTTTTTTTTTCATAAAAAAATGACCATGTATAGTAAGGCTTTTTTTAATCAAAAAAATGACCATGTATAGTAAGGCTTTTTTTTCATAAAAAAAACGACCATGTATAGTAAGGCTTTTTTTTCCGACAAAAAAACGACCATGTATAGTAAGGCTTTTTTTTTTCATAAAAAGATGACCATGTATAGTAAGGCTTTTTTTTTTCATAAAAAAATGACCATGTATAGTAAGGCTTTTTTTTCATAAAAAAAATGACCATGTATAGTAAGTCTTTTTTTAATCAAAAAAATGACCATGTATAGTAAGGCTTTTTTTTCATAAAAAAATGACCATGTATAGTAAGGCTTTTTTTTCCGACATAAAAACGACCATGTATAGTAAGGCTTTTTTTTTTCATAAAAAAATGACCATGTATAGTAAGGCTTTTTTTTCATAAAAAAAACGACCATGTATAGTAAGGCTTTTTTTTCCGACAAAAAAACGACCATGTATAGTAAGGCTTTTTTTTCATAAAAAAATGACCATGTATAGTAAGGCTTTTTTTATAAAAAAAAATGACCATGTATAGTAAGGCTTTTTTTAATAAAAAAAAATGACCATGTATAGTGAGGCTTTTTTTTCATAAAAAAATGACCATGTATAGTAAGGCTTTTTTTTTTTCATAAAAAAATGACCATGTATAGTAAGGCTTTTTTTTCAGAAAAAAATGACCATGTATAGTAAGGCTTTTTTTTTCATAAAAAAATGACCATGTATAGTAAGGCTTTTTTTTCATAAAAAAAATGACCATGTATAGTAAGGCTTTTTTTAATCAAAAAAATGACCATGTATAGTAAGGCTTTTTTTTCATAAAAAAATGACAATGTATAGTAAGGCTTTTTTTTCATAAAAAAAACGACCATGTATAGTAAGGCTTTTTTTTTCATAAAAAAAACGACCATGTATAGTAAGGTTTTTTTTCATAAAAAAAATGACCATGTATAGTAAGGCTTTTTTTTCATAAAAAAATGACCATGTATAGTAAGGCTTTTTTTTCCGACAAAAAAAACGACCATGTATAGTAAGGCTTTTTTTTCCGACAAAAAAACGACCATATATAGTAAGGCTTTTTTTTTCGACAAAAAAACGACCATGTATAGTAAGGCTTTTTTTTCATAAAAAAATGACCATGTATAGTAAGGCTTTTTTTTCCGACAAAAAAAACGACCATGTATAGTAAGGCTTTTTTTTCCGACAAAAAAACGACCATGTATAGTAAGGCTTTTTTTTTCCGACAAAAAAACGACCATGTATAGTAAGGCTTTTTTTTTTCTGACACAAAAAACGACCATGTATAGTAAGGCTTTTTTTTCCGACAAAAAAAACGACCATGTATAGTAAGGCTTTTTTTTTTATAAAAAAAAATGACCATGTATAGTAAGGCTTTTTTTTCATAAAAAAAACGACCATGTATAGTAAGGCTTTTTTTTCCGACAAAAAAACGACCATGTATAGTAAGGCTTTTTTTTCATAAAAAAATGACCATGTATAGTAAGGCTTTTTTTTTCATAAAAAAATGACCATGTATAGTAAGGCTTTTTTTTCCGACAAAAAAACGACCATGTATAGTAAGGCTTTTTTTTCATAAAAAAATGACCATGTATAGTAAGGCTTTTTTTTATAAAAAAAAATGACCATGTATAGTAAGGCTTTTTTTAATAAAAAAAAATGACCATGTATAGTGAGGCTTTTTTTTCATAAAAAAATGACCATGTATAGTAAGGCTTTTTTTTTTTCATAAAAAAATGACCATGTATAGTAAGGCTTTTTTTTCAGAAAAAAATGACCATGTATAGTAAGGCTTTTTTTTTCATAAAAAAATGACCATGTATAGTAAGGCTTTTTTTTCATAAAAAAAATGACCATGTATAGTAAGGCTTTTTTTAATCAAAAAAATGACCATGTATAGTAAGGCTTTTTTTTCATAAAAAAATGACAATGTATAGTAAGGCTTTTTTTTCATAAAAAAAACGACCATGTATAGTAAGGCTTTTTTTTTCGACAAAAAAACGACCATGTATAGTAAGGTTTTTTTTCATAAAAAAAATGACCATGTATAGTAAGGCTTTTTTTTCATAAAAAAATGACCATGTATAGTAAGGCTTTTTTTTCCGACAAAAAAAACGACCATGTATAGTAAGGCTTTTTTTTCCGACAAAAAAACGACCATATATAGTAAGGCTTTTTTTTTCGACAAAAAAACGACCATGTATAGTAAGGCTTTTTTTTCATAAAAAAATGACCATGTATAGTAAGGCTTTTTTTTCCGACAAAAAAAACGACCATGTATAGTAAGGCTTTTTTTTCCGACAAAAAAACGACCATGTATAGTAAGGCTTTTTTTTTCCGACAAAAAAACGACCATGTATAGTAAGGCTTTTTTTTTTCTGACACAAAAAACGACCATGTATAGTAAGGCTTTTTTTTCCGACAAAAAAAACGACCATGTATAGTAAGGCTTTTTTTTTCATAAAAAAATGACCATGTATAGTAAGGCTTTTTTTTTTATAAAAAAAAATGACCATGTATAGTAAGGCTTTTTTTAATCAAAAAAATGACCATGTATAGTAAGGCTTTCTTTTCATAAAAAAATGACCATGTATAGTAAGGCTTTTTTTTCATAAAAAAAACGACCATGTATAGTAAGGCTTTTTTTTCCGACAAAAAAACGACCATGTATAGTAAGGCTTTTTTTTCATAAAAAAATGACCATGTATAGTAAGGCTTTTTTTTTCATAAAAAAATGACCATGTATAGTAAGGCTTTTTTTTCATAAAAAAAATGACCATGTATAGTAAGGCTTTTTTTAATAAAAAAAAATGACCATGTATAGTAAGGCTTTTTTTTCATAAAAAAAACGACCATGTAAAGTAAGGCTTTTTTTTCCGACATAAAAACGACCATGTATAGTAAGGCTTTTTTTTTTCCGACAAAAAAAACGACCATGTATAGTAAGGCTTTTTTTTCCGACAAAAAAAACGACCATGTATAGTAAGGCTTTTTTTTTTTTTTTTTTTTTTTTTTTTTTTTTTTAAATTCCTAGTCATACTTACTTAACTCATTGCTCCTCTTTCCAGTAAACAGACTAACAGCCCCGTGGTCTAGTGGTAGAGTGTCTTCACTCTGACACTGAGGTTGTGGGTTCGATCCCAGGCTCAGTCAAACCAAACGACCTTGTATAGTAAGGCTTTTTTTTCCCGACAAAAAAAACGACCATGTAGTATAGTAAGGCTTTTTTTCATAAAAAAATGACCATGTATAGTAAGGCTTTTTTTAATTAAAAAAATGACCATGTATAGTAAGGCTTTTTTTTCATAAAAAAATGACCATGTATAGTAAGGCTTTTTTTTCATTAAAAAATGACCATGTATAGTAAGGCTTTTTTTTTCATAAAAAAATGACCATGTATAGTAAGGCTTTTTTTTTTCATAAAAAAATGACCTTGTATAGTAAGGCTTTTTTATTCATAAAAAAATGACCATGTATAGTAAGGCTTTTTTTTATTCATAAAAAAATGACCATGTATAGTAAGGCTTTTTTTTCCGACAAAAAAACGACCATGTATAGTAAGGCTTTTTTTTCATAATAAAATGACCATGTATAGTAAGGCTTTTTTTTTCATAAAAAAAATGACCATGTATAGTAAGGCTTTTTTTTATTCATAAAAAAATGACCATGTATAGTAAGGCTTTTTTTTCCGACAAAAAAACGACCATGTATAGTAAGGCTTTTTTTTTCATAATAAAATGACCATGTATAGTAAGGCTTTTTTTTTCATAAAAAAATGACCATGTATAGTAAGGCTTTTTTTTCATAAAAAAAATGACCATGTATAGTAAGGCTTTTTTTAATCAAAAAAATGACCATGTATAGTAAGGCTTTTTTTTCATAAAAAAATGACCATGTATAGTAAGGCTTTTTTTTCATAAAAAAAACGACCATGTATAGTAAGGCTTTTTTTTCCGACAAAAAAACGACCATGTATAGTAAGGCTTTTTTTTCATAAAAAAATGACCATGTATAGTAAGGCTTTTTTTTCATAAAAAAATGACCATGTGTAGTAAGGCTTTTTTTTCATAAAAAAAATGACCATGTATAGTAAGGCTTTTTTTTCATAAAAAAATGACCATGTATAGTAAGGCTTTTTTTTTTCATAAAAAAAATGACCATGTATAGTAAGGCTTTTTTTTTCATAAAAAAATGACCATGTATAGTAAGGCTTTTTTTTTTCATAAAAAAATGACCATGTATAGTAAGGCTTTTTTTTTCATAAAAAAATGACCATGTATAGTAAGGCTTTTTTTTATTCATAAAAAAATGACCATGTATAGTAAGGCTTTTTTTTCCGACAAAAAAACGACCATGTATAGTAAGGCTTTTTTTTCATAATAAAATGACCATGTATAGTAAGGCTTTTTTTTTCATAAAAAAATGACCATGTATAGTAAGGCTTTTTTTTATTCATAAAAAAATGACCATGTATAGTAAGGCTTTTTTTTCCGACAAAAAAACGACCATGTATAGTAAGGCTTTTTTTTCATAATAAAATGACCATGTATAGTAAGGCTTTTTTTTTCATAAAAAAATGACCATGTATAGTAAGGCTTTTTTTTCATAAAAAAAATGACCATGTATAGTAAGGCTTTTTTTAATCAAAAAAATGACCATGTATAGTAAGGCTTTTTTTTCATAAAAAAATGACCATGTATAGTAAGGCTTTTTTTTCCGACATAAAAACGACCATGTATAGTAAGGCTTTTTTTTTTTCCGACAAAAAAAACGACCATGTATAGTAAGGCTTTTTTTTCCGACAAAAAAAACGACCATGTATAGTAAGGCTTTTTTTTCCGACAAAAAAAACGACCATGTATAGTAAGGCTTTTTTTTTTTTTTTTTTTTTTTTTTTTTTTTTAAAATTCCTAGTCATACTTACTTAACTCATTGCTCCTCTTTCCAGTAAACAGACTAACAGCCCCGTAGTCTAGTGGTAGAGTGTCTTCACTCTGACACTGAGGTTGTGGGTTCGATCCCAGGCTCAGTCAAACCAAACGACCTTGTATAGTAAGGCTTTTTTTTCCCGACAAAAAAAACGACCATGTAGTATAGTAAGGCTTTTTTTCATAAAAAAATGACCATGAATAGTAAGGCTTTTTTTAATAAAAAAAATGACCATGTATAGTAAGGCTTTTTTTTCATAAAAAAATGACCATGTATAGTAAGGCTTTTTTTTTTTCATAAAAAAAATGACCATGTATAGTAAGGCTTTTTTTTTCATAAAAAAATGACCATGTATAGTAAGGCTTTTTTTTTCATAAAAAAATGACCATGTATAGTAAGGCTTTTTTTTTCATAAAAAAATGACCATGTATAGTAAGGCTTTCTTTTTTCATAAAAAAATGACCATGTATAGTAAGGCTTTTTTTAATCAAAAAAATGACCATGTATAGTAAGGCTTTTTTTTCATTAAAAAAACGACCATGTATAGTAAGGCTTTTTTTTCCGACAAAAAAACGACCATGTATAGTAAGGCTTTTTTTTCATAAAAAAATGACCATGTATAGTAAGGCTTTTTTTTTTCATAAAAAAATGACCATGTATAGTAAGGCTTTTTTTTTCATAAAAAAATGACCATGTATAGTAAGGCTTTTTTTTATTCATAAAAAAATGACCATGTATAGTAAGGCTTTTTTTTCAGACAAAAAAACGACCATGTATAGTAAGGCTTTTTTTTCATAATAAAATGACCATGTATAGTAAGGCTTTTTTTTTCATAAAAAAATGACCATGTATAGTAAGGCTTTTTTTTATTCATAAAAAAATGACCATGTATAGTAAGGCTTTTTTTTCCGACAAAAAAACGACCATGTATAGTAAGGCTTTTTTTTCATAATAAAATGACCATGTATAGTAAGGCTTTTTTTTTCATAAAAAAATGACCATGTATAGTAAGGCTTTTTTTTCATAAAAAAAATGACCATGTATAGTAAGGCTTTTTTTAATCAAAAAAATGACCATGTATAGTAAGGCTTTTTTTTCATAAAAAAATGACCATGTATAGTAAGGCTTTTTTTTCCGACATAAAAACGACCATGTATAGTAAGGCTTTTTTTTTTTCCGACAAAAAAAACGACCATGTATAGTAAGGCTTTTTTTTCCGACAAAAAAAACGACCATGTATAGTAAGGCTTTTTTTTCCGACAAAAAAAACGACCATGTATAGTAAGGCTTTTTTTTCCGACAAAAAAAACGACCATGTATAGTAAGGCTTTTTTTTTTTTTTTTTTTTTTTTTTTTTTTTTTTAAATTCCTAGTCATACTTACTTAACTCATTGCTCCTCTTTCCAGTAAACAGACTAACAGCCCCGTAGTCTAGTGGTAGAGTGTCTTCACTCTGACACTGAGGTTGTGGGTTCGATCCCAGGCTCAGTCAAACCAAACGACCTTGTATAGTAAGGCTTTTTTTTCCCGACAAAAAAAACGACCATGTAGTATAGTAAGGCTTTTTTTCATAAAAAAATGACCATGAATAGTAAGGCTTTTTTTAATAAAAAAAATGACCATGTATAGTAAGGCTTTTTTTTCATAAAAAAATGACCATGTATAGTAAGGCTTTTTTTTTTTCATAAAAAAAATGACCATGTATAGTAAGGCTTTTTTTTTCATAAAAAAAATGACCATGTATAGTAAGGCTTTTTTTTTCATAAAAAAATGACCATGTATAGTAAGGCTTTTTTTTTCATAAAAAAATGACCATGTATAGTAAGGCTTTCTTTTTTCATAAAAAAATGACCATGTATAGTAAGGCTTTTTTTAATCAAAAAAATGACCATGTATAGTAAGGCTTTTTTTTCATTAAAAAAACGACCATGTATAGTAAGGCTTTTTTTTCCGACAAAAAAACGACCATGTATAGTAAGGCTTTTTTTTCATTAAAAAATGACCATGTATAGTAAGGCTTTTTTTTTCATAAAAAAATGACCATGTATAGTAAGGCTTTTTTTTTCATAAAAAAAATGACCATGTATAGTAAGGCTTTTTTTAATCAAAAAAATGACCATGTATAGTAAGGCTTTTTTTTTCATAAAAAAATGACCATGTATAGTAAGGCTTTTTTTTCATAAAAAAACGACCATGTATAGTAAGGCTTTTTTTTCCGACAAAAAAACGACCATGTATAGTAAGGTTTTTTTTTCATAAAAAAATGACCATGTATAGTAAGGCTTTTTTTTTCATAAAAAAATGACCATGTATAGTAAGGCTTTTTTTAATCAAAAAAATGACCATGTATAGTAAGGCTTTTTTTTCATAAAAAAATGACCATGTATAGTAAGGCTTTTTTTTCATAAAAAAAACGACCATGTATAGTAAGGCTTTTTTTTCCGACAAAAAAACGACCATGTATAGTAAGGTTTTTTTTTCATAAAAAAATGACCATGTATAGTAAGGCTTTTTTTTTTCATAAAAAAATGACCATGTATAGTAAGGCTTTTTTTTCATAAAAAAAATGACCATGTATAGTAAGGCTTTTTTTAATCAAAAAAATGACCATGTATAGTAAGGCTTTTTTTTCATAAAAAAATGACCCTGTATAGTAAGGCTTTTTTTTTTCATAAAAAAATGACCATGTATAGTAAGGCTTTTTTTTTCATAAAAAAAATGACCATGTATAGTAAGGCTTTTTTTTCATAAAAAAATGACCATGTATAGTAAGGCTTTTTTTTTTTCATAAAAAAATGACCATGTATAGTAAGGCTTTTTTTAATCAAAAAAATGACCATGTATAGTAAGGCTTTTTTTTCATAAAAAAATGACCATGTATAGTAAGGCTTTTTTTTTTTTCATAAAAAAATGACCATGTATAGTAAGGCTTTTTTTTTTCATAAAAAAATGACCATGTATAGTAAGGCTTTTTTTTCATAAAAAAATGACCATGTATAGTAAGGCTTTTTTTTTTTCATAAAAAAAATGACCATGTATAGTAAGGCTTTTTTTTTCATAAAAAAATGACCATGTATAGTAAGGCTTTTTTTTTCATAAAAAAATGACCATGTATAGTAAGGCTTTTTTTTTCATAAAAAAATGACCATGTATAGTAAGGCTTTCTTTTTTCATAAAAAAATGACCATGTATAGTAAGGCTTTTTTTAATCAAAAAAATGACCATGTATAGTAAGGCTTTTTTTTCATTAAAAAAACGACCATGTATAGTAAGGCTTTTTTTTCCGACACAAAAAACGACCATGTATAGTAAGGCTTTTTTTTCATTAAAAAATGACCATGTATAGTAAGGCTTTTTTTTTCATAAAAAAATGACCATGTATAGTAAGGCTTTTTTTTTCATAAAAAAAATGACCATGTATAGTAAGGCTTTTTTTAATCAAAAAAATGACCATGTATAGTAAGGCTTTTTTTTCATAAAAAAATGACCATGTATAGTAAGGCTTTTTTTTCATAAAAAAAACGACCATGTATAGTAAGGCTTTTTTTTCCGACAAAAAAACGACCATGTATAGTAAGGTTTTTTTTTCATAAAAAAATGACCATGTATAGTAAGGCTTTTTTTTCATAAAAAAATGACCATGTATAGTAAGGCTTTTTTTAATCAAAAAAATGACCATGTATAGTAAGGCTTTTTTTTCATAAAAAAATGACCATGTATAGTAAGGCTTTTTTTTCATAAAAAAAACGACCATGTATAGTAAGGCTTTTTTTTCCGACAAAAAAACGACCATGTATAGTAAGGTTTTTTTTTCATAAAAAAATGACCATGTATAGTAAGGCTTTTTTTTTTTCATAAAAAAATGACCATGTATAGTAAGGCTTTTTTTTCATAAAAAAATGACCATGTATAGTAAGGCTTTTTTTTCATAAAAAAATGACCATGTATAGTAAGGCTTTTTTTTCATAAAAAAATGACCCTGTATAGTAAGGCTTTTTTTTTTCATAAAAAAATGACCATGTATAGTAAGGCTTTTTTTTTCATAAAAAAATGACCATGTATAGTAAGGCTTTTTTTTCATAAAAAAATGACCATGTATAGTAAGGCTTTTTTTTTTTCATAAAAAAATGACCATGTATAGTAAGGCTTTTTTTTCATAAAAAAAATGACCATGTATAGTAAGGCTTTTTTTTCATAAAAAAATGACCATGTATAGTAAGGCTTTTTTTTTTTTTTAAAATTCCTAGTCATACTTACTTAACTCATTGCTCCTCTTTCCAGTAAACAGACTAACAGCCCCGTGGTCTAGTGGTAGAGTGTCTTCACTCTGACACTGAGGTTGTGGGTTCGATCCCAGGCTCAGTCAAACCAAACGACCTTGTATAGTAAGGCTTTTTTTGCCCGACAAAAAAAACGACCATGTAAAGTAAGGCTTTTTTTTCCGACAAAAAAACGACCATGTATAGTAAGGCTTTTTTTTTCATAAAAAAATGACTTACTATACATGGTCATTTTTTTATGAAAAAAAAAGCCTTACTATACATGGTCATTTTTTTATGAAAAAAAAGCCTTACTATACATGGTCATTTTTTTTATTAAAAAAAGCCTTACTATACATGGTCATTTTTTTTTATGAAAAAAAAGCCTTACGATACATGGTCATTTTTTTATGAAAAAAAAAGCCTTACTATACATGGTCATTTTTTTATGAAAAAAAAGCCTTACTATACATGGTCGTTTTTTGTCGGAAAAAAAAGCCTTACTATACAAGGTCGTTTGGTTTGACTGAGGCTGGGATCGAACCCACAACCTCAGTGTCAGAGTGTAGAACACTCTACCACTAGACCACGGGGCTGTTAGTCTGTTTACTGGAAAGAGGAGCAATGAGTTAAGTAAGTATGACTAGGAATTTAAAAAAAAAAAAAAAAAAAAGCCTTACTATACATGGTCGTTTTTTTGTCGAAAAAAAAAGCCTTACTATACATGGTCGTTTTTTTGTCGGAAAAAAAAGCCTTACTATACATGGTCGTTTTTTTTGTCGGAAAAAAAGCCTTACTATACATGGTCATTTTTTTTATGAAAAAAAAGCCTTACTATACATGGTCATTTTTTTATGAAAAAAAAAGCCTTACTATACATGGTCATTTTTTTATGAAAAAAAAGCCTTACTATACATGGTCGTTTTTTGTCGGAAAAAAAAGCCTTACTATACAAGGTCGTTTGGTTTGACTGAGGCTGGGATCGAACCCACAACCTCAGTGTCAGAGTGTAGAACACTCTACCACTAGACCACGGGGCTGTTAGTCTGTTTACTGGAAAGAGGAGCAATGAGTTAAGTAAGTATGACTAGGAATTTTAAAAAAAAAAAAAAAAAAAAAAAAAAAGCCTTACTATACATGGTCGTTTTTTTGTCGAAAAAAAAAGCCTTACTATACATGGTCGTTTTTTTGTCGGAAAAAAAAGCCTTACTATACATGGTCGTTTTTTTTGTCGGAAAAAAAGCCTTACTATACATGGTCGTTTTTTGTGTCAGAAAAAAAAAGCCTTACTATACATGGTCGTTCATAAAAAAAATGACCATGTATAGTAAGGCTTTTTTTAATAAAAAAAATGACCATGTATAGTAAGGCTTTTTTTTTCATAAAAAAATGACCATGTATAGTAAGGCTTTTTTTTTCATAAAAAAAAACGACCATGTATAGTAAGGCTTTTTTTTCCGACAAAAAAACGACCATGTATAGTAAGGCTTTTTTTTCATAAAAAAATGACCATGTATAGTAAGGCTTTTTTTTTCATAAAAAAATGACCATGTATAGTAAGGCTTTTTTTTTATAAAAAAAAATGACCATGTATAGTAAGGCTTTTTTTAATAAAAAAAATGACCATGTACAGTAAGGCTTTTTTTTCATAAAAAAATGACCATGTATAGTAAGGATTTTTTTTTTCATAAAAAAATGACCATGTATAGTAAGGCTTTTTTTTCATAAAAAAATGACCATGTATAGTAAGGCTTTTTTTTCCGACATAAAAACGACCATGTATAGTAAGGCTTTTTTTTTTTCCGACAAAAAAAACGACCATGTATAGTAAGGCTTTTTTTTCCGACAAAAAAAACGACCATGTATAGTAAGGCTTTTTTTTTTTTTTTTTTTTTTTTTTTTTTTTTTTTTTTTTTTAAAATTCCTAGTCATACTTACTTAACTCATTGCTCCTCTTTCCAGTAAACAGACTAACAGCCCCGTGGTCTAGTGGTAGAGTGTCTTCACTCTGACACTGAGGTTGTGGGTTCGATCCCAGGCTCAGTCAAACCAAACGACCTTGTATAGTAAGGCTTTTTTTTCCCGACAAAAAAAACGACCATGTAAAGTAAGGCTTTTTTTTCCGACAAAAAAACGACCATGTATAGTAAGGCTTTTTTTTTCATAAAAAAATGACCATGTATAGTAAGGCTTTTTTTTCATAAAAAAATGACTTACTATACATGGTAATTTTTTTATGAAAAAAAAGCCTTACTATACATGGTCGTTTTTTTGTCGGAAAAAAAAGCCTTACTTTACATGGTCGTTTTTTTTATGAAAAAAAAGCCTTACTAAAAAATTTTTTAATCAAAAAAATGACCATGTATAGTAAGGCTTTTTTTTTTTCATAAAAAAAATGACCATGTATAGTAAGGCTTTTTTTTTCATAAAAAAATGACCATGTATAGTAAGGCTTTTTTTTTCATAAAAAAATGACCATGTATAGTAAGGCTTTTTTTTTCATAAAAAAATGACCATGTATAGTAAGGCTTTCTTTTTTCATAAAAAAATGACCATGTATAGTAAGGCTTTTTTTAATAAAAAAAATGACCATGTATAGTAAGGCTTTTTTTTCATTAAAAAAACGACCATGTATAGTAAGGCTTTTTTTTCCGACAAAAAAACGACCATGTATAGTAAGGCTTTTTTTTCATTAAAAAATGACCATGTATAGTAAGGCTTTTTTTTTCATAAAAAAATGACCATGTATAGTAAGGCTTTTTTTTCATAAAAAAAATGACCATGTATAGTAAGGCTTTTTTTAATCAAAAAAATGACCATGTATAGTAAGGCTTTTTTTTTCATAAAAAAATGACCATGTATAGTAAGGCTTTTTTTTCATAAAAAAAACGACCATGTATAGTAAGGCTTTTTTTTCCGACAAAAAAACGACCATGTATAGTAAGGTTTTTTTTTCATAAAAAAATGACCATGTATAGTAAGGCTTTTTTTTTCATAAAAAAATGACCATGTATAGTAAGGCTTTTTTTAATCAAAAAAATGACCATGTATAGTAAGGCTTTTTTTTCATAAAAAAATGACCATGTATAGTAAGGCTTTTTTTTCATAAAAAAAACGACCATGTATAGTAAGGCTTTTTTTTCCGACAAAAAAACGACCATGTATAGTAAGGTTTTTTTTTCATAAAAAAATGACCATGTATAGTAAGGCTTTTTTTTTTCATAAAAAAATGACCATGTATAGTAAGGCTTTTTTTTCATAAAAAAAATGACCATGTATAGTAAGGCTTTTTTTAATCAAAAAAATGACCATGTATAGTAAGGCTTTTTTTTCATAAAAAAATGACCCTGTATAGTAAGGCTTTTTTTTTTCATAAAAAAATGACCATGTATAGTAAGGCTTTTTTTTTCATAAAAAAATGACCATGTATAGTAAGGCTTTTTTTTCATAAAAAAATGACCATGTATAGTAAGGCTTTTTTTTTTTCATAAAAAAATGACCATGTATAGTAAGGCTTTTTTTAATCAAAAAAATGACCATGTATAGTAAGGCTTTTTTTTCATAAAAAAATGACCATGTATAGTAAGGCTTTTTTTTTTTTCATAAAAAAATGACCATGTATAGTAAGGCTTTTTTTTTTCATAAAAAAATGACCATGTATAGTAAGGCTTTTTTTTCATAAAAAAATGACCATGTATAGTAAGGCTTTTTTTTTTTCATAAAAAAAATGACCATGTATAGTAAGGCTTTTTTTTTCATAAAAAAATGACCATGTATAGTAAGGCTTTTTTTTTTCATAAAAAAATGACCATGTATAGTAAGGCTTTTTTTTTCATAAAAAAATGACCATGTATAGTAAGGCTTTCTTTTTTCATAAAAAAATGACCATGTATAGTAAGGCTTTTTTTAATCAAAAAAATGACCATGTATAGTAAGGCTTTTTTTTCATTAAAAAAACGACCATGTATAGTAAGGCTTTTTTTTCCGACAAAAAAACGACCATGTATAGTAAGGCTTTTTTTTCATTAAAAAATGACCATGTATAGTAAGGCTTTTTTTTTCATAAAAAAATGACCATGTATAGTAAGGCTTTTTTTTTCATAAAAAAAATGACCATGTATAGTAAGGCTTTTTTTAATCAAAAAAATGACCATGTATAGTAAGGCTTTTTTTTCATAAAAAAATGACCATGTATAGTAAGGCTTTTTTTTCATAAAAAAAACGACCATGTATAGTAAGGCTTTTTTTTCCGACAAAAAAACGACCATGTATAGTAAGGTTTTTTTTTCATAAAAAAATGACCATGTATAGTAAGGCTTTTTTTTTCATAAAAAAATGACCATGTATAGTAAGGCTTTTTTTAATCAAAAAAATGACCATGTATAGTAAGGCTTTTTTTTCATAAAAAAATGACCATGTATAGTAAGGCTTTTTTTTCATAAAAAAAACGACCATGTATAGTAAGGCTTTTTTTTCCGACAAAAAAACGACCATGTATAGTAAGGTTTTTTTTTCATAAAAAAATGACCATGTATAGTAAGGCTTTTTTTTTTCATAAAAAAATGACCATGTATAGTAAGGCTTTTTTTTCATAAAAAAAATGACCATGTATAGTAAGGCTTTTTTTAATCAAAAAAATGACCATGTATAGTAAGGCTTTTTTTTCATAAAAAAATGACCCTGTATAGTAAGGCTTTTTTTTTTCATAAAAAAATGACCATGTATAGTAAGGCTTTTTTTTTCATAAAAAAATGACCATGTATAGTAAGGCTTTTTTTTCATAAAAAAATGACCATGTATAGTAAGGCTTTTTTTTTTTCATAAAAAAATGACCATGTATAGTAAGGCTTTTTTTTTCATAAAAAAAATGACCATGTATAGTAAGGCTTTTTTTTCATAAAAAAATGACCATGTATAGTAAGGCTTTTTTTTCCGACATAAAAACGACCATGTATAGTAAGGCTTTTTTTTCATAAAAAAATGACCATGTATAGTAAGGCTTTTTTTTTCATTAAAAAATGACCATGTATAGTAAGGCTTTTTTTAATCAAAAAAATGACCATGTATAGTAAGGCTTTTTTTTCATAAAAAAATGACCATGTATAGTAAGGCTTTTTTTTTTTCATAAAAAAAATGACCATGTATAGTAAGGCTTTTTTTTTTCATAAAAAAATGACCATGTATAGTAAGGCTTTTTTTTTCATAAAAAAATGACCATGTATAGTAAGGCTTTTTTTTTTTCATAAAAAAATGACCATGTATAGTAAGGCTTTTTTTCCGACAAAAAAACGACCATGTATAGTAAGGCTTTTTTTTCATAAAAAAATGACCATGTATATTAAGGCTTTTTTTTTTCATAAAAAAAATGACCATGTATAGTAAGGCTTTTTTTTCATTAAAAAAATGACCATGTTTGTTAGGCTTTTTTTAATCAAAAAAATGACCATGTATAGTAAGGCTTTTTTTTTCATAAAAAAATGACCATGTATAGTAAGGCTTTTTTTTTTCATAAAAAAATGACCATGTATAGTAAGGCTTTTTTTCCGACAAAAAAACGACCATGTATAGTAAGGCTTTTTTTTCATAAAAAAATGACCATGTATATTAAGGCTTTTTTTTTTCATAAAAAAAATGACCATGTATAGTAAGGCTTTTTTTTCATAAAAAAAATGACCATGTATAGTAAGGCTTTTTTTAATCAAAAAAATGACCATGTATAGTAAGGCTTTTTTTTCATAAAAAAATGACCATGTATAGTAAGGCTTTTTTTTCATTAAAAAAACGACCATGTATAGTAAGGCTTTTTTTTCCGACAAAAAAACGACCATGTATAGTAAGGCTTTTTTTTTCATAAAAAAATGACCATGTATAGTAAGGCTTTTTTTTTTCATAAAAAAATGACCATGTATAGTAAGGCTTTTTTTCCGACAAAAAAACGACCATGTATAGTAAGGCTTTTTTTTCATAAAAAAATGACCATGTATATTAAGGCTTTTTTTTTTCATAAAAAAAATGACCATGTATAGTAAGGCTTTTTTTTCATAAAAAAAATGACCATGTATAGTAAGGCTTTTTTTAATCAAAAAAATGACCATGTATAGTAAGGCTTTTTTTTTTCATAAAAAAATGACCATGTATAGTAAGGCTTTTTTTCCGACAAAAAAACGACCATGTATAGTAAGGCTTTTTTTTCATAAAAAAATGACCATGTATATTAAGGCTTTTTTTTTTCATAAAAAAAATGACCATGTATAGTAAGGCTTTTTTTTCATAAAAAAAATGACCATGTATAGTAAGGCTTTTTTTTCATAAAAAAATGACCATGTATAGTAAGGCTTTTTTTTTTCATAAAAAAATGACCATGTATAGTAAGGCTTTTTTTTCATAAAAAAAATGACCATGTATAGTAAGGCTTTTTTTAATCAAAAAAATGACCATGTATAGTAAGGCTTTTTTTTCATAAAAAAATGACCCTGTATATAGTAAGGCTTTTTTTTTCATAAAAAAATGACCATGTATAGTAAGGCTTTTTTTTTCATAAAAAAATGACCATGTATAGTAAGGCTTTTTTTTCATAAAAAAATGACCATGTATAGTAAGGCTTTTTTTTTTTCATAAAAAAATGACCATGTATAGTAAGGCTTTTTTTTCATAAAAAAAATGACCATGTATAGTAAGGCTTTTTTTTCATAAAAAAATGACCATGTATAGTAAGGCTTTTTTTTCCGACATAAAAACGACCATGTATAGTAAGGCTTTTTTTTTCATAAAAAAATGACCATGTATAGTAAGGCTTTTTTTTTCATTAAAAAATGACCATGTATAGTAAGGCTTTTTTTAATCAAAAAAATGACCATGTATAGTAAGGCTTTTTTTTCATAAAAAAAATGACCATGTATAGTAAGGCTTTTTTTTTCATAAAAAAAATGACCATGTATAGTAAGGCTTTTTTTTTCATAAAAAAATGACCATGTATAGTAAGGCTTTTTTTTTCATAAAAAAATGACCATGTATAGTAAGGCTTTTTTTTTTCATAAAAAAATGACCATGTATAGTAAGGCTTTTTTTCCGACAAAAAAACGACCATGTATAGTAAGGCTTTTTTTTCATAAAAAAATGACCATGTATATTAAGGCTTTTTTTTTTCATAAAAAAAATGACCATGTATAGTAAGGCTTTTTTTTCATTAAAAAAATGACCATGTATAGTAAGGCTTTTTTTAATCAAAAAAATGACCATGTATAGTAAGGCTTTTTTTTTCATAAAAAAATGACCATGTATAGTAAGGCTTTTTTTTTTCATAAAAAAATGACCATGTATAGTAAGGCTTTTTTTCCGACAAAAAAACGACCATGTATAGTAAGGCTTTTTTTTCATAAAAAAATGACCATGTATATTAAGGCTTTTTTTTTTCATAAAAAAAATGACCATGTATAGTAAGGCTTTTTTTTCATAAAAAAAATGACCATGTATAGTAAGGCTTTTTTTTCATAAAAAAATGACCATGTATAGTAAGGCTTTTTTTTCATTAAAAAAACGACCATGTATAGTAAGGCTTTTTTTTCCGACAAAAAAACGACCATGTATAGTAAGGCTTTTTTTTTCATAAAAAAATGACCATGTATAGTAAGGCTTTTTTTTTTCATAAAAAAATGACCATGTATAGTAAGGCTTTTTTTCCGACAAAAAAACGACCATGTATAGTAAGGCTTTTTTTTCATAAAAAAATGACCATGTATATTAAGGCTTTTTTTTTTCATAAAAAAAATGACCATGTATAGTAAGGCTTTTTTTTCATAAAAAAAATGACCATGTATAGTAAGGCTTTTTTTAATCAAAAAATGACCATGTATAGTAAGGCTTTTTTTTTTCATAAAAAAATGACCATGTATAGTAAGGCTTTTTTTCCGACAAAAAAACGACCATGTATAGTAAGGCTTTTTTTTCATAAAAAAATGACCATGTATATTAAGGCTTTTTTTTTTTCATAAAAAAAATGACCATGTATAGTAAGGCTTTTTTTTCATAAAAAAAATGACCATGTATAGTAAGGCTTTTTTTAATCAAAAAAATGACCATGTATAGTAAGGCTTTTTTTTTTCATAAAAAAATGACCATGTATAGTAAGGCTTTTTTTTTCATTAAAAAATGACCATGTATAGTAAGGCTTTTTTTCCGACAAAAAAACGACCATGTATAGTAAGGCTTTTTTTTCATAAAAAAAATGACCATGTATATTAAGGCTTTTTTTTTTCATAAAAAAAATGACCATGTATAGTAAGGCTTTTTTTTCATAAAAAAAATGACCATGTATAGTAAGGCTTTTTTTAATCAAAAAAATGACCATGTATAGTAAGGCTTTTTTTTCATAAAAAAATGACCATGTATAGTAAGGCTTTTTTTTCATTAAAAAAACGACCATGTATAGTAAGGCTTTTTTTTCATAAAAAAATGACCATGTATAGTAAGGCTTTTTTTTTCATAAAAAAATGACCATGTATAGTAAGGCTTTTTTTTTCATAAAAAAAATGACCATGTATAGTAAGGCTTTTTTTAATAAAAAAAAATGACCATGTATAGTAAGGCTTTTTTTTCATAAAAAAATGACCATGTATAGTAAGGCTTTTTTTTCATAAAAAAACCGACCATGTATAGTAAGGCTTTTTTTTCCGACAAAAAAACGACCATGTATAGTAAGGTTTTTTTTTCATAAAAAAATGACCATGTGTAGTAAGGCTTTTTTTTTTTCATAAAAAAATGACCATGTATAGTAAGGCTTTTTTTTAATTAAAAAAATGACCATGTATAGTAAGGCTTTTTTTAATCAAAAAAATGACCATGTATAGTAAGGCTTTTTTTTCATAAAAAAAATGACCATGTATAGTAAGGCTTTTTTTTCATAAAAAAATGACCATGTATAGTAAGGCTTTTTTTAATCAAAAAAATGACCATGTATAGTAAGGCTTTTTTTTCATAAAAAAATGACCATGTATAGTAAGGCTTTTTTTTTTCATAAAAAAATGACCATGTATAGAAAGGCTTTTTTTTTCATAAAAAAATGACCATGTATAGTAAGGCTTTTTTTTCATTAAAAAAAATGACCATGTATAGTAAGGCTTTTTTTAATCAAAAAAATGACCATGTATAGTAAGGCTTTTTTTTCATAAAAAAATGACCATGTATAGTAAGGCTTTTTTTTCATAAAAAAAAAACGACCATGTATAGTAAGGCTTTTTTTTCCGACAAAAAAACGACCATGTATAGTAAGGCTTTTTTTTCATAAAAAAATTACCATGTATAGTAAGGCTTTTTTTTTCATAAAAAAATTACCATGTATAGTAAGGCTTTTTTTTCATTAAAAAAATGACCATGTATAGTAAGGCTTTTTTTAATAAAAAAAATGACCATGTATAGTAAGGCTTTTTTTTCATAAAAAAATGACCATGTATAGTAAGGCTTTTTTTTCATAAAAAAAAAACGACCATGTATAGTAAGGCTTTTTTTTCCGACAAAAAAACGACCATGTATAGTAAGGCTTTTTTTTCATAAAAAAATGACCATGTATAGTAAGGCTTTTTTTTTCATAAAAAAATTACCATGTATAGTAAGGCTTTTTTTTCATTAAAAAAATGACCATGTATAGTAAGGCTTTTTTTAATCAAAAAAATGACCATGTATAGTAAGGCTTTTTTTTCATTAAAAAATGACCATGTATAGTAAGGCTTTTTTTTCATAAAAAAAACGACCATGTATAGTAAGGCTTTTTTTTTTCGACAAAAAAACGACCATGTATAGTAAGGCTTTTTTTTTCATTAAAAAAATGACCATGTATAGTAAGGCTTTTTTTTCATAAAAAAATGACCATGTATAGTAAGGCTTTTTTTTCCGACAAAAAAAACGACCATGTATAGTAAGGCTTTTTTTTTCATAAAAAAATGAACATGTATAGTAAGGCTTTTTTTTTTCATAAAAAAATGACCATGTATAGTAAGGCTTTTTTTTTTTCATAAAAAAATGACCATGTATAGTAAGGCTTTTTTTTTCATAAAAAAATGACCATGTATAGTAAGGCTTTTTTTTATTCATAAAAAAATGACCATGTATAGTAAGGCTTTTTTTTCCGACAAAAAAACGACCATGTATAGTAAGGCTTTTTTTTCATAATAAAATGACCATGTATAGTACGGCTTTTTTTTCATAAAAAAATGACCATGTATAGTAAGGCTTTTTTTTATTCATAAAAAAATGACCATGTATAGTAAGGCTTTTTTTTCCGACAAAAAAACGACCATGTATCGTAAGGCTTTTTTTTCATAATAAAATGACCATGTATAGTAAGGCTTTTTTTTTCATAAAAAAAATGACCATGTATAGTAAGGCTTTTTTTTCATAAAAAAAATGACCATGTATAGTAAGGCTTTTTTTAATCAAAAAAATGACCATGTATAGTAAGGCTTTTTTTTCATAAAAAAATGACCATGTATAGTAAGGCTTTTTTTTCATAAAAAAAACGACCATGTATAGTAAGGCTTTTTTTTCCGACAAAAAAACGACCATGTATAGTAAGGCTTTTTTTTCATAAAAAAATGACCATGTATAGTAAGGCTTTTTTTTTCATAAAAAAATGACCATGTATAGTAAGGCTTTTTTTTCATAAAAAAAATGACCATGTATAGTAAGGCTTTTTTTAATAAAAAAAATGACCATGTATAGTAAGGCTTTTTTTTTCATAAAAAAATGACCATGTATAGTAAGGCTTTTTTTTCATAAAAAAAACGACCATGTATAGTAAGGCTTTTTTTTCCGACAAAAAAACGACCATGTATAGTAAGGCTTTTTTTTCATAAAAAAATGACCATGTATAGTAAGGCTTTTTTTTTTCATAAAAAAATGACCATGTATAGTAAGGCTTTTTTTTTTATAAAAAAAAATGACCATGTATAGTAAGGCTTTTTTTAATCAAAAAAATGACCATGTATAGTAAGGCTTTTTTTTCCATAAAAAAATGACCATGTATAGTAAGGCTTTTTTTTTTTCATAAAAAAATGACCATGTATAGTAAGGCTTTTTTTTTTTCATAAAAAAATGACCATGTATAGTAAGGCTTTTTTTTTCATAAAAAAATGACCATGTATAGTAAGGCTTTTTTTTCATAAAAAAATGACCATGTATAGTAAGGCTTTTTTTTCATAAAAAAATGACCATGTATAGTAAGGCTTTTTTTTTTCATAAAAAAATGACCATGTATAGTAAGGCTTTTTTTAATCAAAAAAATGACCATGTATAGTAAGGCTTTTTTTTCATAAAAAAATGACCATGTATAGTAAGGCTTTTTTTTTTTTCCATAAAAAAATGACCATGTATAGTAAGGCTTTTTTTTTTCATAAAAAAATGACCATGTATAGTAAGGCTTTTTTTTCATAAAAAAATGACCATGTATAGTAAGGCTTTTTTTTTTCATAAAAAAAATGACCATGTATAGTAAGGCTTTTTTTTTCATAAAAAAATGACCATGTATAGTAAGGCTTTTTTTTTCATAAAAAAATGACCATGTATAGTAAGGCTTTTTTTTTCATAAAAAAATGACCATGTATAGTAAGGCTTTCTTTTTTCATAAAAAAATGACCATGTATAGTAAGGCTTTTTTTAATCAAAAAAATGACCATGTATAGTAAGGCTTTTTTTTCATTAAAAAAACGACCATGTATAGTAAGGCTTTTTTTTCCGACAAAAAAACGACCATGTATAGTAAGGCTTTTTTTTCATTAAAAAATGACCATGTATAGTAAGGCTTTTTTTTTCATAAAAAAATGACCATGTATAGTAAGGCTTTTTTTTTCATAAAAAAAATGACCATGTATAGTAAGGCTTTTTTTAATCAAAAAAATGACCATGTATAGTAAGGCTTTTTTTTCATAAAAAAATGACCATGTATAGTAAGGCTTTTTTTTCATAAAAAAAACGACCATGTATAGTAAGGCTTTTTTTTCCGACAAAAAAACGACCATGTATAGTAAGGTTTTTTTTTCATAAAAAAATGACCATGTATAGTAAGGCTTTTTTTTCATAAAAAAATGACCATGTATAGTAAGGCTTTTTTTAATCAAAAAAATGACCATGTATAGTAAGGCTTTTTTTTCATAAAAAAATGACCATGTATAGTAAGGCTTTTTTTTCATAAAAAAAACGACCATGTATAGTAAGGCTTTTTTTTCCGACAAAAAAACGACCATGTATAGTAAGGTTTTTTTTTCATAAAAAAATGACCATGTATAGTAAGGCTTTTTTTTTTTCATAAAAAAATGACCATGTATAGTAAGGCTTTTTTTTCATAAAAAAAATGACCATGTATAGTAAGGCTTTTTTTAATCAAAAAAATGACCATGTATAGTAAGGCTTTTTTTTCATAAAAAAATGACCCTGTATAGTAAGGCTTTTTTTTTTCATAAAAAAATGACCATGTATAGTAAGGCTTTTTTTTTTCATAAAAAAATGACCATGTATAGTAAGGCTTTTTTTTCATAAAAAAATGACCATGTATAGTAAGGCTTTTTTTTTTTCATAAAAAAATGACCATGTATAGTAAGGCTTTTTTTTCATAAAAAAAATGACCATGTATAGTAAGGCTTTTTTTTCATAAAAAAATGACCATGTATAGTAAGGCTTTTTTTTTTTTTTTTTTTTAAATTCCTAGTCATACTTACTTAACTCATTGCTCCTCTTTCCAGTAAACAGACTAACAGCCCCGTGGTCTAGTGGTAGAGTGTCTTCACTCTGACACTGAGGTTGTGGGTTCGATCCCAGGCTCAGTCAAACCAAACGACCTTGTATAGTAAGGCTTTTTTTGCCCGACAAAAAAAACGACCATGTAAAGTAAGGCTTTTTTTTCCGACAAAAAAACGACCATGTATAGTAAGGCTTTTTTTTTCATAAAAAAATGACTTACTATACATGGTCATTTTTTTATGAAAAAAAAAGCCTTACTATACATGGTCATTTTTTTATGAAAAAAAAGCCTTACTATACATGGTCATTTTTTTAATTAAAAAAAGCCTTACTATACATGGTCATTTTTTTTTATGAAAAAAAAGCCTTACGATACATGGTCATTTTTTTATGAAAAAAAAAGCCTTACTATACATGGTCATTTTTTTATGAAAAAAAAGCCTTACTATACATGGTCGTTTTTTGTCGGAAAAAAAAGCCTTACTATACAAGGTCGTTTGGTTTGACTGAGGCTGGGATCGAACCCACAACCTCAGTGTCAGAGTGTAGAACACTCTACCACTAGACCACGGGGCTGTTAGTCTGTTTACTGGAAAGAGGAGCAATGAGTTAAGTAAGTATGACTAGGAATTTTAAAAAAAAAAAAAAAAAAAAAGCCTTACTATACATGGTCGTTTTTTTGTCGAAAAAAAAAGCCTTACTATACATGGTCGTTTTTTTGTCGGAAAAAAAAGCCTTACTATACATGGTCGTTTTTTTTGTCGGAAAAAAAGCCTTACTATACATGGTCATTTTTTTTATGAAAAAAAAGCCTTACTATACATGGTCATTTTTTTATGAAAAAAAAAGCCTTACTATACATGGTCATTTTTTTATGAAAAAAAAGCCTTACTATACATGGTCGTTTTTTGTCGGAAAAAAAAGCCTTACTATACAAGGTCGTTTGGTTTGACTGAGGCTGGGATCGAACCCACAACCTCAGTGTCAGAGTGTAGAACACTCTACCACTAGACCACGGGGCTGTTAGTCTGTTTACTGGAAAGAGGAGCAATGAGTTAAGTAAGTATGACTAGGAATTTTAAAAAAAAAAAAAGAAAAAAAAAAGCCTTACTATACATGGTCGTTTTTTTGTCGAAAAAAAAAGCCTTACTATACATGGTCGTTTTTTTGTCGGAAAAAAAAGCCTTACTATACATGGTCGTTTTTTTTGTCGGAAAAAAAGCCTTACTATACATGGTCGTTTTTTGTGTCAGAAAAAAAAAGCCTTACTATACATGGTCGTTCATAAAAAAAATGACCATGTATAGTAAGGCTTTTTTTAATAAAAAAAATGACCATGTATAGTAAGGCTTTTTTTTTCATAAAAAAATGACCATGTATAGTAAGGCTTTTTTTTTCATAAAAAAAAACGACCATGTATAGTAAGGCTTTTTTTTCCGACAAAAAAACGACCATGTATAGTAAGGCTTTTTTTTCATAAAAAAATGACCATGTATAGTAAGGCTTTTTTTTTCATAAAAAAATGACCATGTATAGTAAGGCTTTTTTTTTATAAAAAAAAATGACCATGTATAGTAAGGCTTTTTTTAATAAAAAAAATGACCATGTACAGTAAGGCTTTTTTTTCATAAAAAAATGACCATGTATAGTAAGGATTTTTTTTTTCATAAAAAAATGACCATGTATAGTAAGGCTTTTTTTTCATAAAAAAATGACCATGTATAGTAAGGCTTTTTTTTCCGACATAAAAACGACCATGTATAGTAAGGCTTTTTTTTTTTCCGACAAAAAAAACGACCATGTATAGTAAGGCTTTTTTTTCCGACAAAAAAAACGACCATGTATAGTAAGGCTTTTTTTTTTTTTTTTTTTTTTTTTTTAAATTCCTAGTCATACTTACTTAACTCATTGCTCCTCTTTCCAGTAAACAGACTAACAGCCCCGTGGTCTAGTGGTAGAGTGTCTTCACTCTGACACTGAGGTTGTGGGTTCGATCCCAGGCTCAGTCAAACCAAACGACCTTGTATAGTAAGGCTTTTTTTTCCCGACAAAAAAAACGACCATGTAAAGTAAGGCTTTTTTTTCCGACAAAAAAACGACCATGTATAGTAAGGCTTTTTTTTTTCATAAAAAAATGACCATGTATAGTAAGGCTTTTTTTTCATAAAAAAATGACTTACTATACATGGTCATTTTTTTATGAAAAAAAAAGCCTTACTATACATGGTCATTTTTTTATGAAAAAAAAACCTGGTCGTTTTTTTGTCGGAAAAAAAAGCCTTACTATACATGGTCGTTTTTTTTATGAAAAAAAAGCCTTACTATACATGGTCATTTTTTTGATTAAAAAATTTTTTAGTAAGGCTTTTTTTTCATAAAAAAAACGACCATGTAAAGTAAGGCTTTTTTTTCCGACAAAAAAACGACCATGTATAGTAAGGCTTTTTTTTCATAAAAAAATGACTTACTATACATGGTCATTTTTTTATGAAAAAAAAGCCTTACTATACATGGTCGTTTTTTTGTCGGAAAAAAAAGCCTTACTTTACATGGTCGTTTTTTTTATGAAAAAAAAGCCTTACTAAAAAATTTTTTAATCAAAAAAATGACCATGTATAGTAAGGCTTTTTTTTTTTCATAAAAAAAATGACCATGTATAGTAAGGCTTTTTTTTTCATAAAAAAATGACCATGTATAGTAAGGCTTTTTTTTTCATAAAAAAATGACCATGTATAGTAAGGCTTTTTTTTTCATAAAAAAATGACCATGTATAGTAAGGCTTTCTTTTTTCATAAAAAAATGACCATGTATAGTAAGGCTTTTTTTAATAAAAAAAATGACCATGTATAGTAAGGCTTTTTTTTCATTAAAAAAACGACCATGTATAGTAAGGCTTTTTTTTCCGACAAAAAAACGACCATGTATAGTAAGGCTTTTTTTTCATTAAAAAATGACCATGTATAGTAAGGCTTTTTTTTTCATAAAAAAATGACCATGTATAGTAAGGCTTTTTTTTTCATAAAAAAAATGACCATGTATAGTAAGGCTTTTTTTAATCAAAAAAATGACCATGTATAGTAAGGCTTTTTTTTTCATAAAAAAATGACCATGTATAGTAAGGCTTTTTTTTCATAAAAAAAACGACCATGTATAGTAAGGCTTTTTTTTCCGACAAAAAAACGACCATGTATAGTAAGGTTTTTTTTTCATAAAAAAATGACCATGTATAGTAAGGCTTTTTTTTTCATAAAAAAATGACCATGTATAGTAAGGCTTTTTTTAATCAAAAAAATGACCATGTATAGTAAGGCTTTTTTTTCATAAAAAAATGACCATGTATAGTAAGGCTTTTTTTTCATAAAAAAAACGACCATGTATAGTAAGGCTTTTTTTTCCGACAAAAAAACGACCATGTATAGTAAGGTTTTTTTTTCATAAAAAAATGACCATGTATAGTAAGGCTTTTTTTTTTCATAAAAAAATGACCATGTATAGTAAGGCTTTTTTTTCATAAAAAAAATGACCATGTATAGTAAGGCTTTTTTTAATCAAAAAAATGACCATGTATAGTAAGGCTTTTTTTTCATAAAAAAATGACCCTGTATAGTAAGGCTTTTTTTTTTCATAAAAAAATGACCATGTATAGTAAGGCTTTTTTTTTCATAAAAAAATGACCATGTATAGTAAGGCTTTTTTTTCATAAAAAAATGACCATGTATAGTAAGGCTTTTTTTTTTTCATAAAAAAATGACCATGTATAGTAAGGCTTTTTTTAATCAAAAAAATGACCATGTATAGTAAGGCTTTTTTTTCATAAAAAAATGACCATGTATAGTAAGGCTTTTTTTTTTTTTCATAAAAAAATGACCATGTATAGTAAGGCTTTTTTTTTTCATAAAAAAATGACCATGTATAGTAAGGCTTTTTTTTCATAAAAAAATGACCATGTATAGTAAGGCTTTTTTTTTTTCATAAAAAAAATGACCATGTATAGTAAGGCTTTTTTTTTCATAAAAAAATGACCATGTATAGTAAGGCTTTTTTTTTCATAAAAAAATGACCATGTATAGTAAGGCTTTTTTTTTCATAAAAAAATGACCATGTATAGTAAGGCTTTCTTTTTTCATAAAAAAATGACCATGTATAGTAAGGCTTTTTTTAATAAAAAAAAATGACCATGTATAGTAAGGCTTTTTTTTCATTAAAAAAACGACCATGTATAGTAAGGCTTTTTTTTCCGACAAAAAAACGACCATGTATAGTAAGGCTTTTTTTTCATTAAAAAATGACCATGTATAGTAAGGCTTTTTTTTTCATAAAAAAATGACCATGTATAGTAAGGCTTTTTTTTTCATAAAAAAAATGACCATGTATAGTAAGGCTTTTTTTAATCAAAAAAATGACCATGTATAGTAAGGCTTTTTTTTCATAAAAAAATGACCATGTATAGTAAGGCTTTTTTTTCATAAAAAAAACGACCATGTATAGTAAGGCTTTTTTTTCCGACAAAAAAACGACCATGTATAGTAAGGTTTTTTTTTCATAAAAAAATGACCATGTATAGTAAGGCTTTTTTTTTCATAAAAAAATGACCATGTATAGTAAGGCTTTTTTTAATCAAAAAAATGACCATGTATAGTAAGGCTTTTTTTTCATAAAAAAATGACCATGTATAGTAAGGCTTTTTTTTCATAAAAAAAACGACCATGTATAGTAAGGCTTTTTTTTCCGACAAAAAAACGACCATGTATAGTAAGGTTTTTTTTTCATAAAAAAATGACCATGTATAGTAAGGCTTTTTTTTTTTCATAAAAAAATGACCATGTATAGTAAGGCTTTTTTTTCATAAAAAAAATGACCATGTATAGTAAGGCTTTTTTTAATCAAAAAAATGACCATGTATAGTAAGGCTTTTTTTTCATTAAAAAATGACCCTGTATAGTAAGGCTTTTTTTTTTCATAAAAAAATGACCATGTATAGTAAGGCTTTTTTTTTCATAAAAAAATGACCATGTATAGTAAGGCTTTTTTTTCATAAAAAAATGACCATGTATAGTAAGGCTTTTTTTTTTCATAAAAAAATGACCATGTATAGTAAGGCTTTTTTTTCATAAAAAAAATGACCATGTATAGTAAGGCTTTTTTTTCATAAAAAAATGACCATGTATAGTAAGGCTTTTTTTTCATAAAAAAATGACCATGTATAGTAAGGCTTTTTTTTTTTTCATAAAAAAATGACCATGTATAGTAAGGCTTTTTTTTTTCATAAAAAAATGACCATGTATAGTAAGGCTTTTTTTTCATAAAAAAATGACCATGTATAGTAAGGCTTTTTTTTTTTCATAAAAAAAATGACCATGTATAGTAAGGCTTTTTTTTTCATAAAAAAATGACCATGTATAGTAAGGCTTTTTTTTTCATAAAAAAATGACCATGTATAGTAAGGCTTTTTTTTTCATAAAAAAATGACCATGTATAGTAAGGCTTTCTTTTTTCATAAAAAAATGACCATGTATAGTAAGGCTTTTTTTAATAAAAAAAAAATGACCATGTATAGTAAGGCTTTTTTTTCATTAAAAAAACGACCATGTATAGTAAGGCTTTTTTTTCCGACAAAAAAACGACCATGTATAGTAAGGCTTTTTTTTCATTAAAAAATGACCATGTATAGTAAGGCTTTTTTTTTCATAAAAAAATGACCATGTATAGTAAGGCTTTTTTTTTCATAAAAAAAATGACCATGTATAGTAAGGCTTTTTTTAATCAAAAAAATGACCATGTATAGTAAGGCTTTTTTTTCATAAAAAAATGACCATGTATAGTAAGGCTTTTTTTTCATAAAAAAAACGACCATGTATAGTAAGGCTTTTTTTTCCGACAAAAAAACGACCATGTATAGTAAGGTTTTTTTTTCATAAAAAAATGACCATGTATAGTAAGGCTTTTTTTTTCATAAAAAAATGACCATGTATAGTAAGGCTTTTTTTAATCAAAAAAATGACCATGTATAGTAAGGCTTTTTTTTCATAAAAAAATGACCATGTATAGTAAGGCTTTTTTTTCATAAAAAAAACGACCATGTATAGTAAGGCTTTTTTTTCCGACAAAAAAACGACCATGTATAGTAAGGTTTTTTTTTCATAAAAAAATGACCATGTATAGTAAGGCTTTTTTTTTTTCATAAAAAAATGACCATGTATAGTAAGGCTTTTTTTTCATAAAAAAAATGACCATGTATAGTAAGGCTTTTTTTAATCAAAAAAATGACCATGTATAGTAAGGCTTTTTTTTCATAAAAAAATGACCCTGTATAGTAAGGCTTTTTTTTTTCATAAAAAAATGACCATGTATAGTAAGGCTTTTTTTTTCATAAAAAAATGACCATGTATAGTAAGGCTTTTTTTTCATAAAAAAATGACCATGTATAGTAAGGCTTTTTTTTTTCATAAAAAAATGACCATGTATAGTAAGGCTTTTTTTTCATAAAAAAAATGACCATGTATAGTAAGGCTTTTTTTTCATAAAAAAATGACCATGTATAGTAAGGCTTTTTTTTCCGACATAAAAACGACCATGTATAGTAAGGCTTTTTTTTCATAAAAAAATGACCATGTATAGTAAGGCTTTTTTTTTCATTAAAAAATGACCATGTATAGTAAGGCTTTTTTTAATCAAAAAAATGACCATGTATAGTAAGGCTTTTTTTTCATAAAAAAATGACCATGTATAGTAAGGCTTTTTTTTTTTCATAAAAAAAATGACCATGTATAGTAAGGCTTTTTTTTTCATAAAAAAATGACCATGTATAGTAAGGCTTTTTTTTTTCATAAAAAAATGACCATGTATAGTAAGGCTTTTTTTCCGACAAAAAAACGACCATGTATAGTAAGGCTTTTTTTTCATAAAAAAATGACCATGTATATTAAGGCTTTTTTTTTTCATAAAAAAAATGACCATGTATAGTAAGGCTTTTTTTTCATTAAAAAAATGACCATGTATAGTAAGGCTTTTTTTAATCAAAAAAATGACCATGTATAGTAAGGCTTTTTTTTTCATAAAAAAATGACCATGTATAGTAAGGCTTTTTTTTTTCATAAAAAAATGACCATGTATAGTAAGGCTTTTTTTCCGACAAAAAAACGACCATGTATAGTAAGGCTTTTTTTTCATAAAAAAATGACCATGTATATTAAGGCTTTTTTTTTTCATAAAAAAAATGACCATGTATAGTAAGGCTTTTTTTTCATAAAAAAAATGACCATGTATAGTAAGGCTTTTTTTAATCAAAAAAATGACCATGTATAGTAAGGCTTTTTTTTCATAAAAAAATGACCATGTATAGTAAGGCTTTTTTTTCATTAAAAAAACGACCATGTATAGTAAGGCTTTTTTTTCCGACAAAAAAACGACCATGTATAGTAAGGCTTTTTTTTTCATAAAAAAATGACCATGTATAGTAAGGCTTTTTTTTTTCATAAAAAAATGACCATGTATAGTAAGGCTTTTTTTCCGACAAAAAAACGACCATGTATAGTAAGGCTTTTTTTTCATAAAAAAATGACCATGTATATTAAGGCTTTTTTTTTTCATAAAAAAAATGACCATGTATAGTAAGGCTTTTTTTTCATAAAAAAAATGACCATGTATAGTAAGGCTTTTTTTAATCAAAAAAATGACCATGTATAGTAAGGCTTTTTTTTTTCATAAAAAAATGACCATGTATAGTAAGGCTTTTTTTCCGACAAAAAAACGACCATGTATAGTAAGGCTTTTTTTTCATAAAAAAATGACCATGTATATTAAGGCTTTTTTTTTTCATAAAAAAAATGACCATGTATAGTAAGGCTTTTTTTTCATAAAAAAAATGACCATGTATAGTAAGGCTTTTTTTTCATAAAAAAATGACCATGTATAGTAAGGCTTTTTTTTTTCATAAAAAAATGACCATGTATAGTAAGGCTTTTTTTTCATAAAAAAAATGACCATGTATAGTAAGGCTTTTTTTAATCAAAAAAATGACCATGTATAGTAAGGCTTTTTTTTCATAAAAAAATGACCCTGTATAGTAAGGCTTTTTTTTTTCATAAAAAAATGACCATGTATAGTAAGGCTTTTTTTTTCATAAAAAAATGACCATGTATAGTAAGGCTTTTTTTTCATAAAAAAATGACCATGTATAGTAAGGCTTTTTTTTTTTCATAAAAAAATGACCATGTATAGTAAGGCTTTTTTTTCATAAAAAAAATGACCATGTATAGTAAGGCTTTTTTTTCATAAAAAAATGACCATGTATAGTAAGGCTTTTTTTTCCGACATAAAAACGACCATGTATAGTAAGGCTTTTTTTTCATAAAAAAATGACCATGTATAGTAAGGCTTTTTTTTTCATTAAAAAATGACCATGTATAGTAAGGCTTTTTTTAATAAAAAAAATGACCATGTATAGTAAGGCTTTTTTTTTTCATAAAAAAAATGACCATGTATAGTAAGGCTTTTTTTTTCATAAAAAAATGACCATGTATAGTAAGGCTTTTTTTTTCATAAAAAAATGACCATGTATAGTAAGGCTTTTTTTTTTCATAAAAAAATGACCATGTATAGTAAGGCTTTTTTTCCGACAAAAAAACGACCATGTATAGTAAGGCTTTTTTTTCATAAAAAAATGACCATGTATATTAAGGCTTTTTTTTTTCATAAAAAAAATGACCATGTATAGTAAGGCTTTTTTTTCATTAAAAAAATGACCATGTATAGTAAGGCTTTTTTTAATCAAAAAAATGACCATGTATAGTAAGGCTTTTTTTTTCATAAAAAAATGACCATGTATAGTAAGGCTTTTTTTTTTCATAAAAAAATGACCATGTATAGTAAGGCTTTTTTTCCGACAAAAAAACGACCATGTATAGTAAGGCTTTTTTTTCATAAAAAAATGACCATGTATATTAAGGCTTTTTTTTTTCATAAAAAAAATGACCATGTATAGTAAGGCTTTTTTTTCATAAAAAAAATGACCATGTATAGTAAGGCTTTTTTTAATCAAAAAAATGACCATGTATAGTAAGGCTTTTTTTTCATAAAAAAATGACCATGTATAGTAAGGCTTTTTTTTCATTAAAAAAACGACCATGTATAGTAAGGCTTTTTTTTCCGACAAAAAAACGACCATGTATAGTAAGGCTTTTTTTTTCATAAAAAAATGACCATGTATAGTAAGGCTTTTTTTTTTCATAAAAAAATGACCATGTATAGTAAGGCTTTTTTTCCGACAAAAAAACGACCATGTATAGTAAGGCTTTTTTTTCATAAAAAAATGACCATGTATATTAAGGCTTTTTTTTTTCATAAAAAAAATGACCATGTATAGTAAGGCTTTTTTTTCATAAAAAAAATGACCATGTATAGTAAGGCTTTTTTTAATCAAAAAATGACCATGTATAGTAAGGCTTTTTTTTTTCATAAAAAAATGACCATGTATAGTAAGGCTTTTTTTCCGACAAAAAAACGACCATGTATAGTAAGGCTTTTTTTTCATAAAAAAATGACCATGTATATTAAGGCTTTTTTTTTTCATAAAAAAAATGACCATGTATAGTAAGGCTTTTTTTTCATAAAAAAAATGACCATGTATAGTAAGGCTTTTTTTAATCAAAAAAATGACCATGTATAGTAAGGCTTTTTTTTTTCATAAAAAAATGACCATGTATAGTAAGGCTTTTTTTTTTCATAAAAAAATGACCATGTATAGTAAGGCTTTTTTTCCGACAAAAAAACGACCATGTATAGTAAGGCTTTTTTTTCATAAAAAAAATGACCATGTATATTAAGGCTTTTTTTTTTTCATAAAAAAAATGACCATGTATAGTAAGGCTTTTTTTTCATAAAAAAAATGACCATGTATAGTAAGGCTTTTTTTAATCAAAAAAATGACCATGTATAGTAAGGCTTTTTTTTCATAAAAAAATGACCATGTATAGTAAGGCTTTTTTTTCATTAAAAAAACGACCATGTATAGTAAGGCTTTTTTTTCATAAAAAAATGACCATGTATAGTAAGGCTTTTTTTTTCATAAAAAAATGACCATGTATAGTAAGGCTTTTTTTTTCATAAAAAAAATGACCATGTATAGTAAGGCTTTTTTTAATAAAAAAAAATGACCATGTATAGTAAGGCTTTTTTTTCATAAAAAAATGACCATGTATAGTAAGGCTTTTTTTTCATAAAAAAACCGACCATGTATAGTAAGGCTTTTTTTTCCGACAAAAAAACGACCATGTATAGTAAGGTTTTTTTTTCATAAAAAAATGACCATGTGTAGTAAGGCTTTTTTTTTTTCATAAAAAAATGACCATGTATAGTAAGGCTTTTTTTTAATTAAAAAAATGACCATGTATAGTAAGGCTTTTTTTAATCAAAAAAATGACCATGTATAGTAAGGCTTTTTTTTTCATAAAAAAAATGACCATGTATAGTAAGGCTTTTTTTTCATAAAAAAATGACCATGTATAGTAAGGCTTTTTTTAATCAAAAAAATGACCATGTATAGTAAGGCTTTTTTTTCATAAAAAAATGACCATGTATAGTAAGGCTTTTTTTTTTTCATAAAAAAATGACCATGTATAGAAAGGCTTTTTTTTTCATAAAAAAATGACCATGTATAGTAAGGCTTTTTTTTCATAAAAAAAAATGACCATGTATAGTAAGGCTTTTTTTAATCAAAAAAATGACCATGTATAGTAAGGCTTTTTTTTCATAAAAAAATGACCATGTATAGTAAGGCTTTTTTTTCATAAAAAAAAAACGACCATGTATAGTAAGGCTTTTTTTTCCGACAAAAAAACGACCATGTATAGTAAGGCTTTTTTTTTTCCGACAAAAAAAACGACCATGTATAGTAAGGCTTTTTTTCCCGACAAAAAAAACGACCATGTATAGTAAGGCTTTTTTTTCCGACAAAAAAACGACCATGTATAGTAAGGCTTTTTTTTTTCGACAAAAAAACGACCATGTATAGTAAGGCTTTTTTTTCATAAAAAAATGACCATGTATAGTAAGGCTTTTTTTTTCATAAAAAAATGACCATGTATAGTAAGGCTTTTTTTAATCAAAAAAATGACCATGTATAGTAAGGCTTTTTTTTCCATAAAAAAATGACCATGTATAGTAAGGCTTTTTTTTTTTTCATAAAAAAAATGACCATGTATAGTAAGGCTTTTTTTTTCATAAAAAAATGACCATGTATAGTAAGGCTTTTTTTTTTCATTAAAAAATGACCATGTATAGTAAGGCTTTTTTTTTCATAAAAAAATGACCATGTATAGTAAGGCTTTTTTTTTCATAAAAAAATGACCATGTATAGTAAGGCTTTTTTTTCCGACAAAAAAACGACCATGTATAGTAAGGCTTTTTTTTTCATAAAAAAATGACCATGTATAGTAAGGCTTTTTTTTTTCATAAAAAAATGACCATGTATAGTAAGGCTTTTTTTTCATAAAAAAAATGACCATGTATAGTAAGGCTTTTTTTAATCAAAAAAATGACCATGTATAGTAAGGCTTTTTTTTCATAAAAAAATGACCATGTATAGTAAGGCTTTTTTTTCATAAAAAAATGACCATGTATAGTAAGGCTTTTTTTTCCGACAAAAAAAACGACCATGTATAGTAAGGCTTTTTTTTCATAAAAAAAATGACCATGTATAGTAAGGCTTTTTTTTCCGACAAAAAAACGACCATGTATAGTAAGGCTTTTTTTTCATAAAAAAATGACCATGTATAGTAAGGCTTTTTTTTCCGACAAAAAAAACGACCATGTATAGTAAGGCTTTTTTTTCCGACAAAAAAACGACCATGTATAGTAAGGCTTTTTTTTTCGACAAAAAAACGACCATGTATAGTAAGGCTTTTTTTTCATAAAAAAATGACCATGTATAGTAAGGCTTTTTTTTCCGACATAAAAACGACCATGTATAGTAAGGCTTTTTTTTTCGACAAAAAAACGACCATGTATAGTAAGGCTTTTTTTTTCCGACAAAAAAACGACCATGTATATAGTAAGGCTTTTTTTTCATAAAAAAATGACCATGTATAGTAAGGCTTTTTTTTCATAAAAAAAATGACCATGTATAGTAAGGCTTTTTTTAATCAAAAAAATGACCATGTATAGTAAGGCTTTTTTTTCATAAAAAAATGACCATGTATAGTAAGGCTTTTTTTTCATAAAAAAATGACCATGTATAGTAAGGCTTTTTTTTCCGACAAAAAAACGACCATGTATAGTAAGGCTTTTTTTTCATAAAAAAAATGACCATGTATAGTAAGGCTTTTTTTTCATAAAAAAATGACCATGTATAGTAAGGCTTTTTTTTCCGACAAAAAAAACGACCATGTATAGTAAGGCTTTTTTTTCCGACAAAAAAACGACCATGTATAGTAAGGCTTTTTTTTTCGACAAAAAAACGACCATGTATAGTAAGGCTTTTTTTTCATAAAAAAATGACCATGTATAGTAAGGCTTTTTTTTCCGACATAAAAACGACCATGTATAGTAAGGCTTTTTTTTTCGACAAAAAAACGACCATGTATAGTAAGGCTTTTTTTTTCCGACAAAAAAACGACCATGTATATAGTAAGGCTTTTTTTTCATAAAAAAATGACCATGTATAGTAAGGCTTTTTTTTCATAAAAAAAATGACCATGTATAGTAAGGCTTTTTTTAATCAAAAAAATGACCATGTATAGTAAGGCTTTTTTTTCATAAAAAAATGACCATGTATAGTAAGGCTTTTTTTTCATAAAAAAATGACCATGTATAGTAAGGCTTTTTTTTCCGACAAAAAAACGACCATGTATAGTAAGGCTTTTTTTTCATAAAAAAAATGACCATGTATAGTAAGGCTTTTTTTTCATAAAAAAATGACCATGTATAGTAAGGCTTTTTTTTCCGACAAAAAAAACGACCATGTATAGTAAGGCTTTTTTTTCCGACAAAAAAACGACCATGTATAGTAAGGCTTTTTTTTTCGACAAAAAAACGACCATGTATAGTAAGGCTTTTTTTTCATAAAAAAATGACCATGTATAGTAAGGCTTTTTTTTCCGACATAAAAACGACCATGTATAGTAAGGCTTTTTTTTCCGACAAAAAAACGACCATGTATAGTAAGGCTTTTTTTTTCCGACAAAAAAACGACCATGTATAGTAAGGCTTTTTTTTTCTGACACAAAAAACGACCATGTATAGTAAGGCTTTTTTTTCCGACAAAAAAACGACCATGTATAGTAAGGCTTTTTTTTTCGACAAAAAAACGACCATGTATAGTAAGGCTTTTTTTTTTTTTTTTTTTTTTTTTTTTTTAAAATTCCTAGTCATACTTACTTAACTCATTGCTCCTCTTTCCAGTAAACAGACCAACAGCCCTGTGGTCTAGTGGTAGAGTGTCTACACTCTGACACTGAGGTTGTGGGTTCGATCCCAGGCTCAGTCAAACCAAACGACCTTGTATAGTTAGGCTTTTTTTTCCGACAAAAAACGACCATGTATAGTAAGGCTTTTTTTTTCATAAAAAAATGACCATGTATAGTAAGGCTTTTTTTTTCATAAAAAAATGACCATGTATAGTAAGGCTTTTTTTTCATTAAAAAAATGACCATGTATAGTAAGGCTTTTTTTAATCAAAAAAATGACCATGTATAGTAAGGCTTTTTTTTCATAAAAAAATGACCATGTATAGTAAGGCTTTTTTTTCATAAAAAAAACGACCATGTATAGTAAGGCTTTTTTTTCCGACAAAAAAAACGACCATGTATAGTAAGGCTTTTTTTTCCGACAAAAAAAACGACCATGTATAGTAAGGCTTTTTTTTCATAAAAAAAACGACCATGTATAGTAAGGCTTTTTTTTCCGACAAAAAAACGACCATGTATAGTAAGGCTTTTTTTTCATAAAAAAATGACCATGTATAGTAAGGCTTTTTTTTTCATAAAAAAATGACCATGTATAGTAAGGCTTTTTTTTCATAAAAAAATGACCATGTATAGTAAGGCTTTTTTTAATCAAAAAAATGACCATGTATAGTAAGGCTTTTTTTTCATAAAAAAATGACCATGTATAGTAAGGCTTTTTTTTTTTTCATAAAAAAATGACCATGTATAGTAAGGCTTTTTTTTTTCATAAAAAAATGACCATGTATAGTAAGGCTTTTTTTTCATAAAAAAATGACCATGTATAGTAAGGCTTTTTTTTCATAAAAAAAACGACCATGTATAGTAAGGCTTTTTTTTCCCGAGAAAAAAAACGACCATGTATAGTTAGGCTTTTTTTTCCGACAAAAAAACGACCATGTATAGTAAGGCTTTTTTTTCATAAAAAAATGACCATGTATAGTAAGGCTTTTTTTTTTTTTCATAAAAAAATGACCATGTATAGTAAGGCTTTTTTTTTCATAAAAAAATGACCATGTATAGTAAGGCTTTTTTTTCATAAAAAAAATGACCATGTATAGTAAGGCTTTTTTTTCATAAAAAAATGACCATGTATAGTAAGGCTTTTTTTTCATAAAAAAATGACCATGTATAGTAAGGCTTTTTTTTTTTCATAAAAAAATGACCATGTATAGTAAGGCTTTTTTTTCCGACAAAAAAAATGACCATGTATAGTAAGGCTTTTTTTTCCGACAAAAAAACGACCATGTATAGTAAGGCTTTTTTTTCATAAAAAAATGACCATGTATAGTAAGGCTTTTTTTTTTTCATAAAAAAATGACCATGTATAGTAAGGCTTTTTTTTTCATAAAAAAAATGACCATGTATAGTAAGGCTTTTTTTTTTTCATAAAAAAATGACCATGTAAAGTAAGGCTTTTTTTTCCGACAAAAAAACGACCATGTATAGTAAGGCTTTTTTTTTCATAAAAAAATGACCATGTATAGTAAGGCTTTTTTTTCATAAAAAAAATGACCATGTATAGTAAGGCTTTTTTTTCATAAAAAAATGACCATGTATAGTAAGGCTTTTTTTTTCCGACAAAAAAATTGACCATGTATAGTAAGGCTTTTTTTTCCGACAAAAAAACGACCATGTATAGTAAGGCTTTTTTTTCCGACAAAAAAACGACCATGTATAGTAAGGCTTTTTTTTTTTCATAAAAAAATGACCATGTATAGTAAGGCTTTTTTTTTCATAAAAAAATGACCATGTATAGTAAGGCTTTTTTTTTCATAAAAAAAATGACCATGTATAGTAAGGCTTTTTTTTTTCATAAAAAAATGACCATGTAAAGTAAGGCTTTTTTTTCCGACAAAAAAACGACCATGTATAGTAAGGCTTTTTTTTCATAAAAAAATGACCATGTATAGTAAGGCTTTTTTTTTCATAAAAAAATGACCATGTATAGTAAGGCTTTTTTTTCATAAAAAAAAATGACCATGTATAGTAAGGCTTTTTTTAATCAAAAAAATGACCATGTATAGTAAGGCTTTTTTTTCATAAAAAAATGACCATGTATAGTAAGGCTTTTTTTTCATAAAAAAAACGACCATGTATAGTAAGGCTTTTTTTTTCGACAAAAAACGACCATGTATAGTAAGGCTTTTTTTTTCGACAAAAAAATGACCATGTATAGTAAGGCTTTTTTTTCCGACATAAAAACGACCATGTATAGTAAGGCTTTTTTTTCCGACAAAAAAACGACCATGTATAGTAAGGCTTTTTTTTTCCGACAAAAAAACGACCATGTATAGTAAGGCTTTTTTTTTTCTGACACAAAAAACGACCATGTATAGTAAGGCTTTTTTTTCCGACAAAAAAAACGACCATGTATAGTAAGGCTTTTTTTTCTGACAAAAAAACGACCATGTATAGTAAGGCTTTTTTTTTTCTGACACAAAAAACGACCATGTATAGTAAGGCTTTTTTTTTCGACAAAAAAACGATCATGTATAGTAAGGCTTTTTTTTCATAAAAAAAAAAGACCATGTATAGTAAGGCTTTTTTTTCATAAAAAAATGACCATGTATAGTAAGGCTTTTTTTTCCGACAAAAAAAACGACCATGTATAGTAAGGCTTTTTTTTCCGACAAAAAAACGACCATGTATAGTAAGGCTTTTTTTTTCGACAAAAAAACGACCATGTATAGTAAGGCTTTTTTTTCATAAAAAAATGACCATGTATAGTAAGGCTTTTTTTTCCGACATAAAAACGACCATGTATAGTAAGGCTTTTTTTTCCGACAAAAAAACGACCATGTATAGTAAGGCTTTTTTTTTCCGACAAAAAAACGACCATGTATAGTAAGGCTTTTTTTTTTCTCACACAAAAAACGACCATGTATAGTAAGGCTTTTTTTTCCGACAAAAAAAACGACCATGTATAGTAAGGCTTTTTTTTCCGACAAAAAAACGACCATGTATAGTAAGGCTTTTTTTTTCGACAAAAAAACGACCATGTATAGTAAGGCTTTTTTTTATTTTTATTTTTTTTTTTTTAAATTCCTAGTCATACTTACTTAACTCATTGCTCCTCTTTCCAGTAAACAGACTAACAGCCCTGTGGTCTAGTGGTAGAGTGTCTACACTCTGACACTGAGGTTGTGGGTTCGATCCCAGGCTCAGTCAAACCAAACGACCTTGTATAGTTAGGCTTTTTTTTCCGACAAAAAACGACCATGTATAGTAAGGCTTTTTTTTTCATAAAAAAATGACCATGTATAGTAAGGCTTTTTTTTTCATAAAAAAATGACCATGTATAGTAAGGCTTTTTTTTCATTAAAAAAATGACCATGTATAGTAAGGCTTTTTTTAATCAAAAAAATGACCATGTATAGTAAGGCTTTTTTTTCATAAAAAAATGACCATGTATAGTAAGGCTTTTTTTTCATAAAAAAAACGACCATGTATAGTAAGGCTTTTTTTTCCGACAAAAAAAACGACCATGTATAGTAAGGCTTTTTTTTCCGACAAAAAAAACGACCATGTATAGTAAGGCTTTTTTTTCATAAAAAAAACGACCATGTATAGTAAGGCTTTTTTTTCCGACAAAAAAACGACCATGTATAGTAAGGCTTTTTTTTTCATAAAAAAATGACCATGTATAGTAAGGCTTTTTTTTCATAAAAAAATGACCATGTATAGTAAGGCTTTTTTTAATCAAAAAAATGACCATGTATAGTAAGGCTTTTTTTTCATAAAAAAATGACCATGTATAGTAAGGCTTTTTTTTTTTTCATAAAAAAATGACCATGTATAGTAAGGCTTTTTTTTTTCATAAAAAAATGACCATGTATAGTAAGGCTTTTTTTTCATAAAAAAATGACCATGTATAGTAAGGCTTTTTTTTCATAAAAAAAACGACCATGTATAGTAAGGCTTTTTTTTCCCGAGAAAAAAAACGACCATGTATAGTTAGGCTTTTTTTTCCGACAAAAAAACGACCATGTATAGGAAGGCTTTTTTTTCATAAAAAAAATGACCATGTATAGTAAGGCTTTTTTTAATCAAAAAAATGACCATGTATAGTAAGGCTTTTTTTTCATAAAAAAATGACCATGTATAGTAAGGCTTTTTTTTTTTTCATAAAAAAATGACCATGTATAGTAAGGCTTTTTTTTTCATAAAAAAATGACCATGTATAGTAAGGCTTTTTTTTCATAAAAAAAATGACCATGTATAGTAAGGCTTTTTTTTCCGACAAAAAAACGACCATGTATAGTAAGGCTTTTTTTTCATAAAAAAATGACCATGTATAGTAAGGCTTTTTTTTTTTCATAAAAAAATGACCATGTATAGTAAGGCTTTTTTTTTCATAAAAAAAATGACCATGTATAGTAAGGCTTTTTTTTTTTCATAAAAAAATGACCATGTAAAGTAAGGCTTTTTTTTCCGACAAAAAAACGACCATGTATAGTAAGGCTTTTTTTTTCATAAAAAAATGACCATGTATAGTAAGGCTTTTTTTTCATAAAAAAAATGACCATGTATAGTAAGGCTTTTTTTTCATAAAAAAATGACCATGTATAGTAAGGCTTTTTTTTCATAAAAAAATGACCATGTATAGTAAGGCTTTTTTTTTTTCATAAAAAAATGACCATGTATAGTAAGGCTTTTTTTTTCCGACAAAAAAAATGACCATGTATAGTAAGGCTTTTTTTTCCGACAAAAAAACGACCATGTATAGTAAGGCTTTTTTTTCATAAAAAAATGACCATGTATAGTAAGGCTTTTTTTTTTTCATAAAAAAATGACCATGTATAGTAAGGCTTTTTTTTTCATAAAAAAAATGACCATGTATAGTAAGGCTTTTTTTTTTCATAAAAAAATGACCATGTAAAGTAAGGCTTTTTTTTCCGACAAAAAAACGACCATGTATAGTAAGGCTTTTTTTTCATTAAAAAATGACCATGTATAGTAAGGCTTTTTTTTTCATAAAAAAATGACCATGTATAGTAAGGCTTTTTTTTCATAAAAAAAAATGACCATGTATAGTAAGGCTTTTTTTAATCAAAAAAATGACCATGTATAGTAAGGCTTTTTTTTCATAAAAAAATGACCATGTATAGTAAGGCTTTTTTTTCATAAAAAAAACGACCATGTATAGTAAGGCTTTTTTTTTCGACAAAAAACGACCATGTATAGTAAGGCTTTTTTTTTCGACAAAAAAATGACCATGTATAGTAAGGCTTTTTTTTCCGACATAAAAACGACCATGTATAGTAAGGCTTTTTTTTCCGACAAAAAAACGACCATGTATAGTAAGGCTTTTTTTTTCCGACAAAAAAACGACCATGTATAGTAAGGCTTTTTTTTTTCTGACACAAAAAACGACCATGTATAGTAAGGCTTTTTTTTCCGACAAAAAAAACGACCATGTATAGTAAGGCTTTTTTTTCTGACAAAAAAACGACCATGTATAGTAAGGCTTTTTTTTTTCTGACACAAAAAACGACCATGTATAGTAAGGCTTTTTTTTTCGACAAAAAAACGACCATGTATAGTAAGGCTTTTTTTTCATAAAAAAAAAAGACCATGTATAGTAAGGCTTTTTTTTCATAAAAAAATGACCATGTATAGTAAGGCTTTTTTTTCCGACAAAAAAAACGACCATGTATAGTAAGGCTTTTTTTTCCGACAAAAAAACGACCATGTATAGTAAGGCTTTTTTTTTCGACAAAAAAACGACCATGTATAGTAAGGCTTTTTTTTCATAAAAAAATGACCATGTATAGTAAGGCTTTTTTTTCCGACATAAAAACGACCATGTATAGTAAGGCTTTTTTTTCCGACAAAAAAACGACCATGTATAGTAAGGCTTTTTTTTTCCGACAAAAAAACGACCATGTATAGTAAGGCTTTTTTTTTTCTGACACAAAAAACGACCATGTATAGTAAGGCTTTTTTTTCCGACAAAAAAAACGACCATGTATAGTAAGGCTTTTTTTTCCGACAAAAAAACGACCATGTATAGTAAGGCTTTTTTTTTCGACAAAAAAACGACCATGTATAGTAAGGCTTTTTTTTTTTTTTTTTTTTTTAAATTCCTAGTCATACTTACTTAACTCATTGCTCCTCTTTCCAGTAAACAGACTAACAGCCCCGTGGTCTAGTGGTAGAGTGTCTACACTGGTTCGATCCCAGGCTCAGTCAAACCAAACGACCTTGTATAGTAAGGCTTTTTTTTCCGACAAAAAACGACCATGTATAGTAAGGCTTTTTTTTCATAAAAAAATGACCATGTATAGTAAGGCTTTTTTTTTCATAAAAAAATGACCATGTATAGTAAGGCTTTTTTTCATAAAAAAAATGACCATGTATAGTAAGGCTTTTTTTAATCAAAAAAATGACCATGTATAGTAAGGCTTTTTTTTTCGACAAAAAAACGACCATGTATAGTAAGGCTTTTTTTTCATAAAAAAAAAAGACCATGTATAGTAAGGCTTTTTTTTCATAAAAAAATGACCATGTATAGTAAGGCTTTTTTTTCCGACAAAAAAAACGACCATGTATAGTAAGGCTTTTTTTTCCGACAAAAAAACGACCATGTATAGTAAGGCTTTTTTTTTCGACAAAAAAACGACCATGTATAGTAAGGCTTTTTTTTCATAAAAAAATGACCATGTATAGTAAGGCTTTTTTTTCCGACATAAAAACGACCATGTATAGTAAGGCTTTTTTTTCCGACAAAAAAACGACCATGTATAGTAAGGCTTTTTTTTTCCGACAAAAAAACGACCATGTATAGTAAGGCTTTTTTTTTTCTGACACAAAAAACGACCATGTATAGTAAGGCTTTTTTTTCCGACAAAAAAAACGACCATGTATAGTAAGGCTTTTTTTTCCGACAAAAAAACGACCATGTATAGTAAGGCTTTTTTTTTCGACAAAAAAACGACCATGTATAGTAAGGCTTTTTTTTTTTTTTTTTTTTTTTTTAAATTCCTAGTCATACTTACTTAACTCATTGCTCCTCTTTCCAGTAAACAGACTAACAGCCCCGTGGTCTAGTGGTAGAGTGTCTACACTGGTTCGATCCCAGGCTCAGTCAAACCAAACGACCTTGTATAGTAAGGCTTTTTTTTCCGACAAAAAACGACCATGTATAGTAAGGCTTTTTTTTCATAAAAAAATGACCATGTATAGTAAGGCTTTTTTTTTCATAAAAAAATGACCATGTATAGTAAGGCTTTTTTTCATAAAAAAAATGACCATGTATAGTAAGGCTTTTTTTAATCAAAAAAATGACCATGTATAGTAAGGCTTTTTTTTCATAAAAAAATGACCATGTATAGTAAGGCTTTTTTTTCATAAAAAAAACGACCATGTATAGTAAGGCTTTTTTTTCATAAAAAAATGACCATGTATAGTAAGGCTTTTTTTTCCGACATAAAAACGACCATGTATATAGTAAGGCTTTTTTTTCCGACAAAAAAACGACCATGTATAGTAAGGCTTTTTTTTTCCGACAAAAAAACGACCATGTATATAGTAAGGCTTTTTTTTCATAAAAAAATGACCATGTATAGTAAGGCTTTTTTTTCATAAAAAAATGACCATGTATAGTAAGGCTTTTTTTTCATAAAAAAAAACGACCATGTATAGTAAGGCTTTTTTTTTCGACAAAAAAACGACCATGTATAGTAAGGCTTTTTTTTTCGACAAAAAAACGACCATGTATAGTAAGGCTTTTTTTTCATAAAAAAATGACCATGTATAGTAAGGCTTTTTTTTCCGACAAAAAAACGACCATGTATAGTAAGGCTTTTTTTTTTCTGACACAAAAAACGACCATGTATAGTAAGGCTTTTTTTTCCGACAAAAAAACGACCATGTATAGTAAGGCTTTTTTTTTCGACAAAAAAACGACCATGTATAGTAAGGCTTTTTTTTTTTTTTTTTTTTTTTTTTTTTTTTTTTTTTTTTTTTTTTAAAATTCCTAGTCATACTTACTTAACTCATTGCTCCTCTTTCCAGTAAACAGACTAACAGCCCTGTGGTCTAGTGGTAGAGTGTCTACACTCTGACACTGAGGTTGTGGGTTCGATCCCAGGCTCAGTCAAACCAAACGACCTTGTATAGTTAGGCTTTTTTTTCCGACAAAAAACGACCATGTATAGTAAGGCTTTTTTTTTCATAAAAAAATGACCATGTATAGTAAGGCTTTTTTTTCATAAAAAAAATGACCATGTATAGTAAGGCTTTTTTTAATCAAAAAAATGACCATGTATAGTAAGGCTTTTTTTTCATAAAAAAATGACCATGTATAGTAAGGCTTTTTTTTCATAAAAAAAACGACCATGTATAGTAAGGCTTTTTTTTCCGACAAAAAAAACGACCATGTATAGTAAGGCTTTTTTTTCCGACAAAAAAAACGACCATGTATAGTAAGGCTTTTTTTTCATAAAAAAAACGACCATGTATAGTAAGGCTTTTTTTTCCGACAAAAAAACGACCATGTATAGTAAGGCTTTTTTTTCATAAAAAAATGACCATGTATAGTAAGGCTTTTTTTTCATAAAAAAATGACCATGTATAGTAAGGCTTTTTTTAATCAAAAAAATGACCATGTATAGTAAGGCTTTTTTTTCATAAAAAAATGACCATGTATAGTAAGGCTTTTTTTTTTTTCATAAAAAAATGACCATGTATAGTAAGGCTTTTTTTTTTCATAAAAAAATGACCATGTATAGTAAGGCTTTTTTTTCATAAAAAAATGACCATGTATAGTAAGGCTTTTTTTTCATAAAAAAAACGACCATGTATTGTAAGGCTTTTTTTTCCCGAGAAAAAAAACGACCATGTATAGTTAGGCTTTTTTTTCCGACAAAAAAACGACCATGTATAGTAAGGCTTTTTTTTTCATAAAAAAATGACCATGTATAGTAAGGCTTTTTTTTTCATAAAAAAATGACCATGTATAGTAAGGCTTTTTTTTCATAAAAAAAAAATGACCATGTATAGTAAGGCTTTTTTTAATCAAAAAAATGACCATGTATAGTAAGGCTTTTTTTTCATAAAAAAATGACCATGTATAGTAAGGCTTTTTTTTCCATAAAAAAAACGACCATGTATAGTAAGGCTTTTTTTTCCGACAAAAAAAACGACCATGTATAGTAAGGCTTTTTTTTCCGACAAAAAAAAACGACCATGTATAGTAAGGCTTTTTTTTCATAAAAAAAACGACCATGTATAGTAAGGCTTTTTTTTCCGACAAAAAAACGACCATGTATAGTAAGGCTTTTTTTTCATAAAAAAATGACCATGTATAGTAAGGCTTTTTTTTTCATAAAAAAATGACCATGTATAGTAAGGCTTTTTTTTCATAAAAAAATGACCATGTATAGTAAGGCTTTTTTTAATCAAAAAAATGACCATGTATAGTAAGGCTTTTTTTTCATAAAAAAATGACCATGTATAGTAAGGCTTTTTTTTTTTTCATAAAAAAATGACCATGTATAGTAAGGCTTTTTTTTTTCATAAAAAAATGACCATGTATAGTAAGGCTTTTTTTTCATAAAAAAATGACCATGTATAGTAAGGCTTTTTTTTCATAAAAAAAACGACCATGTATAGTAAGGCTTTTTTTTCCCGAGAAAAAAAAAGACCATGTATAGTTAGGCTTTTTTTTCCGACAAAAAAACGACCATGTATAGTAAGGCTTTTTTTTCATAAAAAAAATGACCATGTATAGTAAGGCTTTTTTTAATCAAAAAAATGACCATGTATAGTAAGGCTTTTTTTTCATAAAAAAATGACCATGTATAGTAAGGCTTTTTTTTTTTTCATAAAAAAATGACCATGTATAGTAAGGCTTTTTTTTTCATAAAAAAATGACCATGTATAGTAAGGCTTTTTTTTCATAAAAAAAAATGACCATGTATAGTAAGGCTTTTTTTTCATAAAAAAATGACCATGTATAGTAAGGCTTTTTTTTCATAAAAAAATGACCATGTATAGTAAGGCTTTTTTTTTTTCATAAAAAAATGACCATGTATAGTAAGGCTTTTTTTTCCGACAAAAAAAATGACCATGTATAGTAAGGCTTTTTTTTCCGACAAAAAAACGACCATGTATAGTAAGGCTTTTTTTTCATAAAAAAATGACCATGTATAGTAAGGCTTTTTTTTTCATAAAAAAATGACCATGTATAGTAAGGCTTTTTTTTCATAAAAAAAATGACCATGTATAGTAAGGCTTTTTTTTTTTCATAAAAAAATGACCATGTAAAGTAAGGCTTTTTTTTCCGACAAAAAAACGACCATGTATAGTAAGGCTTTTTTTTCATAAAAAAATGACCATGTATAGTAAGGCTTTTTTTTTCATAAAAAAATGACCATGTATAGTAAGGCTTTTTTTTCATAAAAAAAATGACCATGTATAGTAAGGCTTTTTTTAATCAAAAAAATGACCATGTATAGTAAGGCTTTTTTTTCATAAAAAAATGACCATGTATAGTAAGGCTTTTTTTTCATAAAAAAAACGACCATGTATAGTAAGGCTTTTTTTTTCGACAAAAAAACGACCATGTATAGTAAGGCTTTTTTTTTCGACAAAAAAACGACCATGTATAGTAAGGCTTTTTTTTCATAAAAAAATGACCATGTATAGTAAGGCTTTTTTTTCCGACATAAAAACGACCATGTATAGTAAGGCTTTTTTTTCCGACAAAAAAACGACCATGTATAGTAAGGCTTTTTTTTTCCGACAAAAAAACGACCATGTATAGTAAGGCTTTTTTTTCCGACAAAAAAAACGACCATGTATAGTAAGGCTTTTTTTTCCGACAAAAAAACGACCATGTATAGTAAGGCTTTTTTTTTCGACAAAAAAACGACCATGTATAGTAAGGCTTTTTTTTCATAAAAAAATGACCGTGTATAGTAAGGCTTTTTTTTCCGACATAAAAACGACCATGTATAGTAAGGCTTTTTTTTCCGACAAAAAAACGACCATGTATAGTAAGGCTTTTTTTTTCCGACAAAAAAACGACCATGTATAGTAAGGCTTTTTTTTTTCTGACACAAAAAACGACCATGTATAGTAAGGCTTTTTTTTCCGACAAAAAAAACGACCATGTATAGTAAGGCTTTTTTTTCCGACAAAAAAACGACCATGTATAGTAAGGCTTTTTTTTTCGACAAAAAAACGACCATGTATAGTAAGGCTTTTTTTTTTTTTTTTTTTTTTTTTTTTTTTTTTTTTAAATTCCTAGTCATACTTACTTAACTCATTGCTCCTCTTTCCAGTAAACAGACTAACAGCCCCGTGGTCTAGTGGTAGAGTGTCTACACTGGTTCGATCCCAGGCTCAGTCAAACCAAACGACCTTGTATAGTAAGGCTTTTTTTTCCGACAAAAAACGACCATGTATAGTAAGGCTTTTTTTTCATAAAAAAATGACCATGTATAGTAAGGCTTTTTTTTTTCATAAAAAAATGACCATGTATAGTAAGGCTTTTTTTCATAAAAAAAATGACCATGTATAGTAAGGCTTTTTTTAATCAAAAAAATGACCATGTATAGTAAGGCTTTTTTTTCATAAAAAAATGACCATGTATAGTAAGGCTTTTTTTTCATAAAAAAAACGACCATGTATAGTAAGGCTTTTTTTTCCGACAAAAAAACGACCATGTATAGTAAGGCTTTTTTTTCATAAAAAAATGACCATGTATAGTAAGGCTTTTTTTTTCATAAAAAAATGACCATGTATAGTAAGGCTTTTTTTTCATAAAAAAAATGACCATGTATAGTAAGGCTTTTTTTAATCAAAAAAATGACCATGTATAGTAAGGCTTTTTTTTCATAAAAAAAACGACCATGTAAAGTAAGGCTTTTTTTTCCGACAAAAAAACGACCATGTATAGTAAGGCTTTTTTTTCATAAAAAAATGACCATGTATAGTAAGGCTTTTTTTTTCATAAAAAAATGACCATGTATATAGTAAGGCTTTTTTTTTTTTCATAAAAAAATGACCATGTATAGTAAGGCTTTTTTTTTCATAAAAAAATGACCATGTATAGTAAGGCTTTTTTTTCATAAAAAAATGACCATGTATAGTAAGGCTTTTTTTTCCGACATAAAAACGACCATGTATAGTAAGGCTTTTTTTTTTCCGACAAAAAAAACGACCATGTATAGTAAGGCTTTTTTTTCCGACAAAAAAAACGACCATGTATAGTAAGGCTTTTTTTTCCGACAAAAAAACGACCATGTATAGTAAGGCTTTTTTTTTTCGACAAAAAAACGACCATGTATAGTAAGGCTTTTTTTTCATAAAAAAATGACCATGTATAGTAAGGCTTTTTTTTTTCATAAAAAAATGACCATGTATAGTAAGGCTTTTTTTAATCAAAAAAATGACCATGTATAGTAAGGCTTTTTTTTCATAAAAAAATGACCATGTATAGTAAGGCTTTTTTTTTTCCATAAAAAAAATGACCATGTATAGTAAGGCTTTTTTTTTTCATAAAAAAATGACCATGTATAGTAAGGCTTTTTTTTTTCATAAAAAAATAACCATGTATAGTAAGGCTTTTTTTTTTCATAAAAAAATGACCATGTATAGTAAGGCTTTTTTTTTTCATAAAAAAATGACCATGTATAGTAAGGCTTTTTTTTCATAAAAAAAACGACCATGTATAGTAAGGCTTTTTTTTTCGACAAAAAAACGACCATGTATAGTAAGGCTTTTTTTTCATAAAAAAAATGACCATGTATAGTAAGGCTTTTTTTTCATAAAAAAATAACCATGTATAGTAAGGCTTTTTTTTCTGACACAAAAAACGACCATGTATAGTAAGGCTTTTTTTTCCGACAAAAAAAACGACCATGTATAGTAAGGCTTTTTTTTTTTTTTTTTTTTTTTTTTTTTTTTTAAATTCCTAGTCATACTTACTTAACTCATTGCTCCTCTTTCCAGTAAACAGACTAACAGCCCCGTGGTCTAGTGGTAGAGTGTCTACACTGGTTCGATCCCAGGCTCAGTCAAACCAAACGACCTTGTATAGTAAGGCTTTTTTTTCCGACAAAAAACGACCATGTATAGTAAGGCTTTTTTTTCATAAAAAAATGACCATGTATAGTAAGGCTTTTTTTTTTCATAAAAAAATGACCATGTATAGTAAGGCTTTTTTTCATAAAAAAAATGACCATGTATAGTAAGGCTTTTTTTAATCAAAAAAATGACCATGTATAGTAAGGCTTTTTTTTCATAAAAAAATGACCATGTATAGTAAGGCTTTTTTTTCATAAAAAAAACGACCATGTATAGTAAGGCTTTTTTTTCCGACAAAAAAACGACCATGTATAGTAAGGCTTTTTTTTCATAAAAAAATGACCATGTATAGTAAGGCTTTTTTTTTCATAAAAAAATGACCATGTATAGTAAGGCTTTTTTTTCATAAAAAAAATGACCATGTATAGTAAGGCTTTTTTTAATCAAAAAAATGACCATGTATAGTAAGGCTTTTTTTCATAAAAAAAACGACCATGTAAAGTAAGGCTTTTTTTTCCGACAAAAAAACGACCATGTATAGTAAGGCTTTTTTTTCATAAAAAAATGACCATGTATAGTAAGGCTTTTTTTTTCATAAAAAAATGACCATGTATATAGTAAGGCTTTTTTTTTTTTTCATAAAAAAATGACCATGTATAGTAAGGCTTTTTTTTTCATAAAAAAATGACCATGTATAGTAAGGCTTTTTTTTCATAAAAAAATGACCATGTATAGTAAGGCTTTTTTTTCCGACATAAAAACGACCATGTATAGTAAGGCTTTTTTTTTTCCGACAAAAAAAACGACCATGTATAGTAAGGCTTTTTTTTCCGACAAAAAAAACGACCATGTATAGTAAGGCTTTTTTTTCCGACAAAAAAACGACCATGTATAGTAAGGCTTTTTTTTTTCGACAAAAAAACGACCATGTATAGTAAGGCTTTTTTTTCATAAAAAAATGACCATGTATAGTAAGGCTTTTTTTTTTCATAAAAAAATGACCATGTATAGTAAGGCTTTTTTTAATCAAAAAAATGACCATGTATAGTAAGGCTTTTTTTTCATAAAAAAATGACCATGTATAGTAAGGCTTTTTTTTTCCATAAAAAAAATGACCATGTATAGTAAGGCTTTTTTTTTTCATAAAAAAATGACCATGTATAGTAAGGCTTTTTTTTTTCATAAAAAAATGACCATGTATAGTAAGGCTTTTTTTTTTCATAAAAAAATGACCATGTATAGTAAGGCTTTTTTTTTTCATAAAAAAAATGACCATGTATAGTAAGGCTTTTTTTTCATAAAAAAAACGACCATGTATAGTAAGGCTTTTTTTTTCGACAAAAAAACGACCATGTATAGTAAGGCTTTTTTTTCATAAAAAAAATGACCATGTATAGTAAGGCTTTTTTTTCATAAAAAAATAACCATGTATAGTAAGGCTTTTTTTTCCGACAAAAAAAACGACCATGTATAGTAAGGCTTTTTTTTCCGACAAAAAAACGACCATGTATAGTAAGGCTTTTTTTTTCGACAAAAAAACGACCATGTATAGTAAGGCTTTTTTTTCATAAAAAAATGACCATGTATAGTAAGGCTTTTTTTTCCGACATAAAAACGACCATGTATAGTAAGGCTTTTTTTTCCGACAAAAAAACGACCATGTATAGTAAGGCTTTTTTTTTCCGACAAAAAAACGACCATGTATAGTAAGGCTTTTTTTTTTCTGACACAAAAAACGACCATGTATAGTAAGGCTTTTTTTTCCGACAAAAAAAACGACCATGTATAGTAAGGCTTTTTTTTCTGACAAAAAAACGACCATGTATAGTAAGGCTTTTTTTTTTCGACAAAAAAACGACCATGTATAGTAAGGCTTTTTTTTTTTTTTTTTTTAAATTCCTAGTCATACTTACTTAACTCATTGCTCCTCTTTCCAGTAAACAGACTAACAGCCCCGTGGTCTAGTGGTAGAGTGTTCTACACTCTGACACTGAGGTTGTGGGTTCGATCCCAAGCTCAGTCAAACCAAACGACCTTGTATAGTAAGGCTTTTTTTTCCGACAAAAAACGACCATGTATAGTAAGGCTTTTTTTTCATAAAAAAATGACCATGTATAGTAAGGCTTTTTTTTTCATAAAAAAATGACCATGTATAGTAAGGCTTTTTTTAATCAAAAAAATGACCATGTATAGTAAGGCTTTTTTTAATCAAAAAAATGACCATGTATAGTAAGGCTTTTTTTTCATAAAAAAATGACCATGTATAGTAAGGCTTTTTTTCATAAAAAAAACGACCATGTATAGTAAGGCTTTTTTTTCCGACAAAAAAACGACCATGTATAGTAAGGCTTTTTTTTTCATAAAAAAATGACCATGTATAGTAAGGCTTTTTTTTTCATAAAAAAATGACCATGTATAGTAAGGCTTTTTTTTCATTAAAAAAATGACCATGTATAGTAAGGCTTTTTTTAATCAAAAAAATGACCATGTATAGTAAGGCTTTTTTTTCATAAAAAAAAACGACCATGTAAAGTAAGGCTTTTTTTTCCGACAAAAAAACGACCATGTATAGTAAGGCTTTTTTTTCATAAAAAAATGACCATGTATAGTAAGGCTTTTTTTTTCATAAAAAAATGACCATGTATAGTAAGGCTTTTTTTTTTTTCATAAAAAAAATGACCATGTATAGTAAGGCTTTTTTTTTCATAAAAAAATGACCATGTATAGTAAGGCTTTTTTTTCCATAAAAAAATGACCATGTATAGTAAGGCTTTTTTTTCCGACATAAAAACGACCATGTATAGTAAGGCTTTTTTTTTTCCGACAAAAAAAACGACCATGTATAGTAAGGCTTTTTTTTCCGACAAAAAAAACGACCATGTATAGTAAGGCTTTTTTTTCCGACAAAAAAACGACCATGTAAAGTAAGGCTTTTTTTTTTCGACAAAAAAACGACCATGTATAGTAAGGCTTTTTTTTCATAAAAAAATGACCATGTATAGTAAGGCTTTTTTTTTTCATAAAAAAATGACCATGTATAGTAAGGCTTTTTTTAATCAAAAAAATGACCATGTATAGTAAGGCTTTTTTTTCATAAAAAAAATGACCATGTATAGTAAGGCTTTTTTTTCCGACAAAAAACGACCATGTATAGTAAGGCTTTTTTTTCATTAAAAAATGACCATGTATAGTAAGGCTTTTTTTTTCATAAAAAAATGACCATGTATAGTAAGGCTTTTTTTCATAAAAAAAATGACCATGTATAGTAAGGCTTTTTTTAATCAAAAAAATGACCATGTATAGTAAGGCTTTTTTTTCATAAAAAAATGACCATGTATAGTAAGGCTTTTTTTTCATAAAAAAAACGACCATGTATAGTAAGGCTTTTTTTTCCGACAAAAAAACGACCATGTATAGTAAGGCTTTTTTTTCATAAAAAAATGACCATGTATAGTAAGGCTTTTTTTTTTCATAAAAAAAATGACCATGTATAGTAAGGCTTTTTTTTCATAAAAAAAATGACCATGTATAGTAAGGCTTTTTTTAATCAAAAAAATGACCATGTATAGTAAGGCTTTTTTTTCATAAAAAAACGACCATGTAAAGTAAGGCTTTTTTTTCCGACAAAAAAACGACCATGTACAGTAAGGCTTTTTTTTCATAAAAAAATGACCATGTATAGTAAGGCTTTTTTTTTCATAAAAAAATGACCATGTATAGTAAGGCTTTTTTTTTTTTCATAAAAAAATGACCACGTATAGTAAGGCTTTTTTTTTCATAAAAAAATGACCATGTATAGTAAGGCTTTTTTTTCATAAAAAAATGACCATGTATAGTAAGGCTTTTTTTTCCGACATAAAAACGACCATGTATAGTAAGGCTTTTTTTTTTCCGACAAAAAAAACGACCATGTATAGTAAGGCTTTTTTTTCCGACAAAAAAAACGACCATGTATAGTAAGGCTTTTTTTTCCGACAAAAAAACGACCATGTATAGTAAGGCTTTTTTTTCATAAAAAAATGACCATGTATAGTAAGGCTTTTTTTTTCATAAAAAAATGACCATGTATAGTAAGGCTTTTTTTCATAAAAAAAATGACCATGTATAGTAAGGCTTTTTTTAATCAAAAAAATGACCATGTATAGTAAGGCTTTTTTTTCATAAAAAAATGACCATGTATAGTAAGGCTTTTTTTTTCATAAAAAAAACGACCATGTATAGTAAGGCTTTTTTTTCCGACAAAAAAACGACCATGTATAGTAAGGCTTTTTTTTTCATAAAAAAATGACCATGTATAGTAAGGCTTTTTTTTTCATAAAAAAATGACCATGTATAGTAAGGCTTTTTTTTCATAAAAAAAATGACCATGTATAGTAAGGCTTTTTTTAATCAAAAAAATGACCATGTATAGTAAGGCTTTTTTTTCATAAAAAAAACGACCATGTAAAGTAAGGCTTTTTTTTCCGACAAAAAAACGACCATGTATAGTAAGGCTTTTTTTTCATAAAAAAATGACCATGTATAGTAAGGCTTTTTTTTTCATAAAAAAATGACCATGTATAGTAAGGCTTTTTTTTTTTCATAAAAAAAATGACCATGTATAGTAAGGCTTTTTTTTTCATAAAAAAATGACCATGTATAGTAAGGCTTTTTTTTCCATAAAAAAATGACCATGTATAGTAAGGCTTTTTTTTCCGACATAAAAACGACCATGTATAGTAAGGCTTTTTTTTTTCCGACAAAAAAAACGACCATGTATAGTAAGGCTTTTTTTTCCGACAAAAAAAACGACCATGTATAGTAAGGCTTTTTTTTCATAAAAAAATGACCATGTATAGTAAGGCTTTTTTTTTTCATAAAAAAATGACCATGTATAGTAAGGCTTTTTTTAATAAAAAAAATGACCATGTATAGTAAGGCTTTTTTTTCATAAAAAAAACGACCATGTATAGTAAGGCTTTTTTTTCCGACAAAAAAACGACCATGTATAGTAAGGCTTTTTTTTCATAAAAAAATGACCATGTATAGTAAGGCTTTTTTTTCCGACAAAAAAACGACCATGTATAGTAAGGCTTTTTTTTCATAAAAAAATGACCATGTATAGCAAGGCTTTTTTTTTCATAAAAAAAATGACCATGTATAGTAAGGCTTTTTTTTCATAAAAAAAATGACCATGTATAGTAAGGCTTTTTTTAATCAAAAAAATGACCATGTATAGTAAGGCTTTTTTTTCATAAAAAAACGACCATGTAAAGTAAGGCTTTTTTTTCCGACAAAAAAACGACCATGTACAGTAAGGCTTTTTTTTCATAAAAAAATGACCATGTATAGTAAGGCTTTTTTTTTCATAAAAAAATGACCATGTATAGTAAGGCTTTTTTTTTTTTCATAAAAAAATGACCACGTATAGTAAGGCTTTTTTTTTCATAAAAAAATGACCATGTATAGTAAGGCTTTTTTTTCATAAAAAAATGACCATGTATAGTAAGGCTTTTTTTTCCGACATAAAAACGACCATGTATAGTAAGGCTTTTTTTTTTCCGACAAAAAAAACGACCATGTATAGTAAGGCTTTTTTTTCCGACAAAAAAAACGACCATGTATAGTAAGGCTTTTTTTTCCGACAAAAAAACGACCATGTATAGTAAGGCTTTTTTTTTTCGACAAAAAAACGACCATGTATAGTAAGGCTTTTTTTTCATAAAAAAATGACCATGTATAGTAAGGCTTTTTTTTTTCATAAAAAAATGACCATGTATAGTAAGGCTTTTTTTAATCAAAAAAATTACCATGTATAGTAAGGCTTTTTTTTCATAAAAAAATGACCATGTATAGTAAGGCTTTTTTTTTTTCATAAAAAAAATGACCATGTATAGTAAGGCTTTTTTTTTTCATAAAAAAATGACCATGTATAGTAAGGCTTTTTTTTTTCATAAAAAAATGACCATGTATAGTAAGGCTTTTTTTTTTCATAAAAAAATGACCATGTATAGTAAGGCTTTTTTTTTTCATAAAAAAATGACCATGTATAGTAAGGCTTTTTTTTCCGACAAAAAAACGACCATGTATAGTAAGGCTTTTTTTTCATAAAAAAATGACCATGTATAGTAAGGCTTTTTTTTTCATAAAAAAATGACCATGTATAGTAAGGCTTTTTTTTCATAAAAAAAATGACCATGTATAGTAAGGCTTTTTTTAATCAAAAAAATGACCATGTATAGTAAGGCTTTTTTTTCATAAAAAAATGACCATGTATAGTAAGGCTTTTTTTTTCATAAAAAAATGACCATGTATAGTAAGGCTTTTTTTCATAAAAAAAAAATGACCATGTATAGTAAGGCTTTTTTTAATCAAAAAAATGACCATGTATAGTAAGGCTTTTTTTTCATAAAAAAATGACCATGTATAGTAAGGCTTTTTTTTCATAAAAAAAACGACCATGTATAGTAAGGCTTTTTTTTCCGACAAAAAAACGACCATGTATAGTAAGGCTTTTTTTTTCATAAAAAAATGACCATGTATAGTAAGGCTTTTTTTTTCATAAAAAAATGACCATGTATAGTAAGGCTTTTTTTTTTTTCATAAAAAAAATGACCATGTATAGTAAGGCTTTTTTTTTTCGACAAAAAAACGACCATGTATAGTAAGGCTTTTTTTTCATAAAAAAATGACCATGTATAGTAAGGCTTTTTTTTTTCCGACAAAAAAAACGACCATGTATAGTAAGGCTTTTTTTTCCGACAAAAAAAACGACCATGTATAGTAAGGCTTTTTTTTCCGACAAAAAAACGACCATGTAAAGTAAGGCTTTTTTTTTTCGACAAAAAAACGACCATGTATAGTAAGGCTTTTTTTTCATAAAAAAATGACCATGTATAGTAAGGCTTTTTTTTTTCATAAAAAAATGACCATGTATAGTAAGGCTTTTTTTAATCAAAAAAATGACCATGTATAGTAAGGCTTTTTTTTCATAAAAAAATGACCATGTATAGTAAGGCTTTTTTTTCCGACAAAAAACGACCATGTATAGTAAGGCTTTTTTTTCATTAAAAAATGACCATGTATAGTAAGGCTTTTTTTTCATCAAAAAATGACCATGTATAGTAAGGCTTTTTTTCATAAAAAAAATGACCATGTATAGTAAGGCTTTTTTTAATCAAAAAAATGACCATGTATAGTAAGGCTTTTTTTTCATTAAAAAATGACCATGTATAGTAAGGCTTTTTTTTTCATAAAAAAAACGACCATGTATAGTAAGGCTTTTTTTTCCGACAAAAAAACGACCATGTATAGTAAGGCTTTTTTTTCATAAAAAAATGACCATGTATAGTAAGGCTTTTTTTTTCATAAAAAAAATGACCATGTATAGTAAGGCTTTTTTTTCATAAAAAAAATGACCATGTATAGTAAGGCTTTTTTTAATCAAAAAAATGACCATGTATAGTAAGGCTTTTTTTTCATAAAGAAACGACCATGTAAAGTAAGGCTTTTTTTTCCGACAAAAAAACGACCATGTACAGTAAGGCTTTTTTTTCATAAAAAAATGACCATGTATAGTAAGGCTTTTTTTTTCATAAAAAAATGACCATGTATAGTAAGGCTTTTTTTTTTTTTCATAAAAAAATGACCACGTATAGTAAGGCTTTTTTTTTCATAAAAAAATGACCATGTATAGTAAGGCTTTTTTTTCATAAAAAAATGACCATGTATAGTAAGGCTTTTTTTTCCGACATAAAAACGACCATGTATAGTAAGGCTTTTTTTTTTCCGACAAAAAAAACGACCATGTATAGTAAGGCTTTTTTTTCCGACAAAAAAAACGACCATGTATAGTAAGGCTTTTTTTTCCGACAAAAAAACGACCATGTATAGTAAGGCTTTTTTTTTCGACAAAAAAACGACCATGTATAGTAAGGCTTTTTTTTCATAAAAAAATGACCATGTATAGTAAGGCTTTTTTTTTTCATAAAAAAATGACCATGTATAGTAAGGCTTTTTTTAATCAAAAAAATGACCATGTATAGTAAGGCTTTTTTTTCATAAAAAAATGACCATGTATAGTAAGGCTTTTTTTTTTTCATAAAAAAAATGACCATGTATAGTAAGGCTTTTTTTTTTCATAAAAAAATGACCATGTATAGTAAGGCTTTTTTTTTTCATAAAAAAATGACCATGTATAGTAAGGCTTTTTTTTTCATAAAAAAATGACCATGTATAGTAAGGCTTTTTTTTTTCATAAAAAAATGACCATGTATAGTAAGGCTTTTTTTTCCGACAAAAAAACGACCATGTATAGTAAGGCTTTTTTTTCATAAAAAAATGACCATGTATAGTAAGGCTTTTTTTTTCATAAAAAAAATGACCATGTATAGTAAGGCTTTTTTTTTCCGACAAAAAAACGACCATGTATAGTAAGGCTTTTTTTTTCTCTGACACAAAAAACGACCATGTATAGTAAGGCTTTTTTTTCCGACAAAAAAAACGACCATGTAGAGTAAGGCTTTTTTTTCCGACAAAAAAACGACCATGTATAGTAAGGCTTTTTTTTCCGACAAAAAAACGACCATGTATAGTAAGGCTTTTTTTTTCGACAAAAAAACGACCATGTATAGTAAGGCTTTTTTTTCATAAAAAAAATGACCATGTATAGTAAGGCTTTTTTTTCATAAAAAAATGACCATGTATAGTAAGGCTTTTTTTTCCGACAAAAAAAACGACCATGTATAGTAAGGCTTTTTTTTCCGACAAAAAAACGACCATGTATAGTAAGGCTTTTTTTTTCGACAAAAAAACGACCATATATAGTAAGGCTTTTTTTCATAAAAAAATGACCATGTATAGTAAGGCTTTTTTTTCCGACATAAAAACGACCATGTATAGTAAGGCTTTTTTTTCCGACAAAAAAACGACCATGTATAGTAAGGCTTTTTTTTTCCGACAAAAAAAACGACCATGTATAGTAAGGCTTTTTTTTTTCTGACACAAAAAACGACCATGTATAGTAAGGCTTTTTTTTCATAAAAAAATGACCATGTATAGTAAGGCTTTTTTTTTCATAAAAAAATGACCATGTATAGTAAGGCTTTTTTTCATTAAAAAAATTACCATGTATAGTAAGGCTTTTTTTAATCAAAAAAATGACCATGTATAGTAAGGCTTTTTTTTCATAAAAAAATGACCATGTATAGTAAGGCTTTTTTTTCATAAAAAAATGACCATGTATAGTAAGGCTTTTTTTTCCGACAAAAAACGACCATGTATAGTAAGGCTTTTTTTTCATAAAAAAAATGACCATGTATAGTAAGGCTTTTTTTAATAACAAAAATGACCATGTATAGTAAGGCTTTTTTTTCATATAAAAATGACCATGTATAGTAAGGCTTTTTTTTCCGACATAAAAACGACCATGTATAGTAAGGCTTTTTTTTCCGACAAAAAAACGACCATGTATAGTAAGGCTTTTTTTTTCGACAAAAAAACGACCATGTATAGTAAGGCTTTTTTTTCATAAAAAAAATGACCATGTATAGTAAGGCTTTTTTTAATAAAAAAAATAACCATGTATAGTAAGGCTTTTTTTTCCGACATAAAAACGACCATGTATAGTAAGGCTTTTTTTTCCGACAAAAAAACGACCATGTATAGTAAGGCTTTTTTTTTCCGACAAAAAAAACGACCATGTATAGTAAGGCTTTTTTTTTTCTGACACAAAAAACGACCATGTATAGTAAGGCTTTTTTTTCCGACAAAAAAACGACCATGTATAGTAAGGCTTTTTTTTCATAAAAAAATGACCATGTATAGTAAGGCTTTTTTTTTCATAAAAAAATGACCATGTATAGTAAGGCTTTTTTTCATTAAAAAAATTACCATGTATAGTAAGGCTTTTTTTAATCAAAAAAATGACCATGTATAGTAAGGCTTTTTTTTCATAAAAAAATGACCATGTATAGTAAGGCTTTTTTTTCATAAAAAAATGACCATGTATAGTAAGGCTTTTTTTTCCGACAAAAAAACGACCATGTATAGTAAGGCTTTTTTTTCATAAAAAAAATGACCATGTATAGTAAGGCTTTTTTTAATAAAAAAAATGACCATGTATAGTAAGGCTTTTTTTTCATATAAAAATGACCATGTATAGTAAGGCTTTTTTTTCCGACATAAAAACGACCATGTATAGTAAGGCTTTTTTTTCCGACAAAAAAACGACCATGTATAGTAAGGCTTTTTTTTCCGACAAAAAAACGACCATGTATAGTAAGGCTTTTTTTTTTTCTGACACAAAAAACGACCATGTATAGTAAGGCTTTTTTTTCCGACAAAAAAACGACCATGTATAGTAAGGCTTTTTTTTTTCGACAAAAAAACGACCATGTATAGTAAGGTTTTTTTTTTTTTTTTTTTTTTTTTTTTTTTTTTTTTTTAAATTCCTAGTCATACTTACTTAACTCATTGCTCCTCTTTCCAGTAAACAGACTAACAGCCCTGTGGTCTAGTGGTAGAGTGTCTACACTCTGACACTGAGGTTGTGGGTTCGATCCCAGGCTCAGTCAAACCAAACGACCTTGTATCGTAAGGCTTTTTTTTCCGACAAAAAACGACCATGTATAGTAAGGCTTTTTTTTCATAAAAAAATGACCATGTATAGTAAGGCTTTTTTTTCATAAAAAAATGACCATGTATAGTAAGGCTTTTTTTTCATAAAAAAATGACCATGTATAGTAAGGCTTTTTTTTCCGACAAAAAACGACCATGTATAGTAAGGCTTTTTTTTTCATAAAAAAAATGACCATGTATAGTAAGGCTTTTTTTAATAACAAAAATGACCATGTATAGTAAGGCTTTTTTTTCATATAAAAATGACCATGTATAGTAAGGCTTTTTTTTCCGACATAAAAACGACCATGTATAGTAAGGCTTTTTTTTCCGACAAAAAAACGACCATGTATAGTAAGGCTTTTTTTTTCGACAAAAAAACGACCATGTATAGTAAGGCTTTTTTTTCATAAAAAAAATGACCATGTATAGTAAGGCTTTTTTTAATAAAAAAAATAACCATGTATAGTAAGGCTTTTTTTTCCGACATAAAAACGACCATGTATAGTAAGGCTTTTTTTTCCGACAAAAAAACGACCATGTATAGTAAGGCTTTTTTTTTCCGACAAAAAAAACGACCATGTATAGTAAGGCTTTTTTTTTTCTGACACAAAAAACGACCATGTATAGTAAGGCTTTTTTTTCCGACAAAAAAACGACCATGTATAGTAAGGCTTTTTTTTCATAAAAAAATGACCATGTATAGTAAGGCTTTTTTTTTCATAAAAAAATGACCATGTATAGTAAGGCTTTTTTTCATTAAAAAAATTACCATGTATAGTAAGGCTTTTTTTAATCAAAAAAATGACCATGTATAGTAAGGCTTTTTTTTCATAAAAAAATGACCATGTATAGTAAGGCTTTTTTTTCATAAAAAAATGACCATGTATAGTAAGGCTTTTTTTTCCGACAAAAAAACGACCATGTATAGTAAGGCTTTTTTTTCATAAAAAAAATGACCATGTATAGTAAGGCTTTTTTTAATAAAAAAAATGACCATGTATAGTAAGGCTTTTTTTTCATATAAAAATGACCATGTATAGTAAGGCTTTTTTTTCCGACATAAAAACGACCATGTATAGTAAGGCTTTTTTTTCCGACAAAAAAACGACCATGTATAGTAAGGCTTTTTTTTCCGACAAAAAAACGACCATGTATAGTAAGGCTTTTTTTTTTTCTGACACAAAAAACGACCATGTATAGTAAGGCTTTTTTTTCCGACATAAAAACGACCATGTATAGTAAGGCTTTTTTTTCCGACAAAAAAACGACCATGTATAGTAAGGCTTTTTTTTTCGACAAAAAAACGACCATGTATAGTAAGGCTTTTTTTTCATAAAAAAAATGACCATGTATAGTAAGGCTTTTTTTAATAAAAAAAATAACCATGTATAGTAAGGCTTTTTTTTCCGACATAAAAACGACCATGTATAGTAAGGCTTTTTTTTCCGACAAAAAAACGACCATGTATAGTAAGGCTTTTTTTTTCCGACAAAAAAAACGACCATGTATAGTAAGGCTTTTTTTTTTCTGACACAAAAAACGACCATGTATAGTAAGGCTTTTTTTTCCGACAAAAAAACGACCATGTATAGTAAGGCTTTTTTTTCATAAAAAAATGACCATGTATAGTAAGGCTTTTTTTTTCATAAAAAAATGACCATGTATAGTAAGGCTTTTTTTCATTAAAAAAATTACCATGTATAGTAAGGCTTTTTTTAATCAAAAAAATGACCATGTATAGTAAGGCTTTTTTTTCATAAAAAAATGACCATGTATAGTAAGGCTTTTTTTTCATAAAAAAATGACCATGTATAGTAAGGCTTTTTTTTCCGACAAAAAAACGACCATGTATAGTAAGGCTTTTTTTTCATAAAAAAAATGACCATGTATAGTAAGGCTTTTTTTAATAAAAAAAATGACCATGTATAGTAAGGCTTTTTTTTCATATAAAAATGACCATGTATAGTAAGGCTTTTTTTTCCGACATAAAAACGACCATGTATAGTAAGGCTTTTTTTTCCGACAAAAAAACGACCATGTATAGTAAGGCTTTTTTTTCCGACAAAAAAACGACCATGTATAGTAAGGCTTTTTTTTTTTCTGACACAAAAAACGACCATGTATAGTAAGGCTTTTTTTTCCGACAAAAAAACGACCATGTATAGTAAGGCTTTTTTTTTTCGACAAAAAAACGACCATGTATAGTAAGGTTTTTTTTTTTTTTTTTTTTTTTTTTTTTTTTTTTTTTTTTAAATTCCTAGTCATACTTACTTAACTCATTGCTCCTCTTTCCAGTAAACAGACTAACAGCCCTGTGGTCTAGTGGTAGAGTGTCTACACTCTGACACTGAGGTTGTGGGTTCGATCCCAGGCTCAGTCAAACCAAACGACCTTGTATCGTAAGGCTTTTTTTTCCGACAAAAAACGACCATGTATAGTAAGGCTTTTTTTTCATAAAAAAATGACCATGTATAGTAAGGCTTTTTTTTTCATAAAAAAATAACCATGTATAGTAAGGCTTTTTTTTCATAAAAAAAACGACCATGTATAGTAAGGCTTTTTTTTCCGACAAAAAAAACGACCATGTATAGTAAGGCTTTTTTTTCCGACAAAAAAAACGACCATGTATAGTAAGGCTTTTTTTTCCGACAAAAAAACGACCATGTATCGTAAGGCTTTTTTTGTTCGACAAAAAAACGACCATGTATAGTAAGGCTTTTTTTTCATAAAAAAATGACCATGTATAGTAAGGCTTTTTTTTTCATAAAAAAATGACCATGTATAGTAAGGCTTTTTTTAATCAAAAAAATGACCATGTATAGTAAGGCTTTTTTTTCATAAAAAAATGACCATGTATAGTAAGGCTTTTTTTTTTTTCATAAAAAAAATGACCATGTATAGTAAGGCTTTTTTTTTTCATAAAAAAATGACCATGTATAGTAAGGCTTTTTTTTCCGACAAAAAAACGACCATGTATAATAAGGCTTTTTTTTGCGATAAAAAAACGACCATGTATAGTAAGGCGTTTTTTTGCGACAAAAAAATGACCATGTATAGTAAGGCTTTTTTTTCATAAAAAAAATGACCATGTATAGTAAGGCTTTTTTTAATCAAAAAAATGACCATGTATAGTAAGGCTTTTTTTTCATAAAAAAATGACCATGTATAGTAAGGCTTTTTTTTCATAAAAAAAACGACCATGTATAGTAAGGCTTTTTTTTCCGACAAAAAAACGACCATGTATAGTAAGGCTTTTTTTTTCCGACAAAAAAATGACCATGTATAGTAAGGCTTTATTTTCCGACAAAAAAACGACCATGAATAGTAAGGCTTTTTTTTCCGACAAAAAACGACCATGTATAGTAAGGCTTTTTTTCTGACAAAAAAACGACCATGTATAGTAAGGCTTTTTTTTCCGACAAAAAAACGACCATGTATAGTAAGGCTTTTTTTTCCGACAAAAAAACGACCATGTATAGTAAGGCTTTTTTTTCATAAAAAAATGACCATGTATAGTAAGGCTTTTTTTTGCGACAAAAAAACGACCATGTATAGTAAGGCTTTTTTTTTGCGACAAAAAAAACGACCATGTATAGTAAGGCTTTTTTTTCCGACAAAAAAACGACCATGTATAGTAAGGCTTTTTTTTCCGACATAAAAACGACCATGTATAGTAAGGCTTTTTTTTGCGATAAAAAAACGACCATGTATAGTAAGGCGTTTTTTTGCGACAAAAAAATGACCATGTATAGTAAGGCTTTTTTTTCATAAAAAAAATGACCATGTATAGTAAGGCTTTTTTTAATCAAAAAAATGACCATGTATAGTAAGGCTTTTTTTTTTTTTCATAAAAAAATGACCATGTATAGTAAGGCTTTTTTTTTCATAAAAAAATGACCATGTATAGTAAGGCTTTTTTTTCATAAAAAATAGACCATGTATCGTAAGGCTTTTTTTTCCGACATAAAAACGACCATGTATAGTAAGGCTTTTTTTTTTCCGACAAAAAAAACGACCATATATAGTAAGGCTTTTTTTTCCGACAAAAAAAACGACCATGTATAGTAAGGCTTTTTTTTTTCATAAAAAAATGACCATGTATAGTAAGGCTTTTTTTTCATAAAAAAAATGACCATGTATAGTAAGGCTTTTTTTAATCAAAAAAATGACCATGTATAGTAAGGCTTTTTTTTCATAAAAAAAATGACCATGTATAGTAAGGCTTTTTTTTCATAAAAAAAACGACCATGTATAGTAAGGCTTTTTTTTCCGACAAAAAAACGACCATGTATAGTAAGGCTTTTTTTTCATAAAAAAAATGACCATGTATAGTAAGGCTTTTTTTTCATAAAAAAATGACCATGTATACTAAGGCTTTTTTTTCCGACATAAAAACGACCATGTATAGTAAGGCTTTTTTTTCTGACAAAAAAACGACCATGTATAGTAAGGCTTTTTTTTTCGACAAAAAAACGACCATGTATAGTAAGGCTTTTTTTTTCATAAAAAAATGACCATGTATAGTAAGGCTTTTTTTTTCGACAAAAAAACGACCATGTATAGTAAGGCTTTTTTTTCATAAAAAAATGACCATGTATAGTAAGGCTTTTTTTTTCATAAAAAAATGACCATGTATAGTAAGGCTTTTTTTTTTCATAAAAAAATTACCATGTATAGTAAGGCTTTTTTTTCATAAAAAAAATGACCATGTATAGTAAGGCTTTTTTTAATAAAAAAAATGACCATGTATAGTAAGGCTTTTTTTTCATTAAAAAATGACCATGTATAGTAAGGCTTTTTTTTCATAAAAAAAAACGACCATGTATAGTAAGGCTTTTTTTTCCGACAAAAAAACGACCATGTATAGTAAGGCTTTTTTTTCATTAAAAAATGACCATGTATAGTAAGGCTTTTTTTTCATAAAAAAATGACCATGTATAGTAAGGCTTTTTTTTCATAAAAAAATGACCATGTATAGTAAGGCTTTTTTTTTCATAAAAAAATGACCATGTATAGTAAGGCTTTTTTTTCATAAAAAAAATGACCATGTATAGTAAGGCTTTTGTTTTCATAAAAAAATGACCATGTATAGTAAGGCTTTTTTTTTCCGACAAAAAAACGACCATGTATAGTAAGGCTTTTTTTTTCGACAAAAAAACGACCATGTATAGTAAGGCTTTTTTTTCATAAAAAAATGACCATGTATAGTAAGGCATTTTTTCATAAAAAAATGACCATGTATAGTAAGGCATTTTTTCATAAAAAAAACGACCATGTATAGTAAGGCTTTTTTTTCCGACAAAAAAACGACCATGTATAGTAAGGCTTTTTTTTCATTAAAAAATGACCATGTATAGTAAGGCTTTTTTTTCATAAAAAAAATGACCATGTATAGTAAGGCTTTTTTTTCATAAAAAAATGACCATGTATAGTAAGGCTTTTTTTTTTCATAAAAAAATGACCATGTATAGTAAGGCTTTTTTTTTCATAAAAAAATGACCATGTATAGTAAGGCTTTTTTTTAATCAAAAAAATGACCATGTATAGTAAGGCTTTTTTTTCATAAAAAAATGACCATGTATAGTAAGGCTTTTTTTTTTCATAAAAAAAACGACCATGTATAGTAAGGCTTTTTTTTTCATAAAAAAAATGACCATGTACAGTAAGGCTTTTTTTTCCGACAAAAAAACGACCATGTATAGTAAGGCTTTTTTTTCATAAAAAAATGACCATGTATAGTAAGGCTTTTTTTTTCATAAAAAAATGACCATGTATAGTAAGGCTTTTTTTTTCCGACAAAAAAACGACCATGTATAGTAAGGCTTTTTTTTTCGACAAAAAAACGACCATGTATAGTAAGGCTTTTTTTTCATAAAAAAATGACCATGTATAGTAAGGCATTTTTTCATAAAAAAAACGACCATGTATAGTAAGGCTTTTTTTTCCGACAAAAAAACGACCATGTATAGTAAGGCTTTTTTTTCATAAAAAAATGACCATGTATAGTAAGGCTTTTTTTTTCATAAAAAAATTACCATGTATAGTAAGGCTTTTTTTTCATAAAAAAAATGACCATGTATAGTAAGGCTTTTTTTAATAAAAAAAATGACCATGTATAGTAAGGCTTTTTTTTTCATAAAAAAATGACCATGTATAGTAAGGCTTTTTTTTCATAAAAAAAACGACCATGTATAGTAAGGCTTTTTTTTCCGACAAAAAAACGACCATGTATAGTAAGGCTTTTTTTTCATTAAAAAATGACCATGTATAGTAAGGCTTTTTTTTCATAAAAAAATGACCATGTATAGTAAGGCTTTTTTTTCATAAAAAAATGACCATGTATAGTAAGGCTTTTTTTTTCATAAAAAAATGACCATGTATAGTAAGGCTTTTTTTTCATAAAAAAATGACCATGTATAGTAAGGCTTTTTTTTTCATAAAAAAATGACCATGTATAGTAAGGCTTTTTTTTTCCGACAAAAAAACGACCATGTATAGTAAGGCTTTTTTTTTCGACAAAAAAACGACCATGTATAGTAAGGCTTTTTTTTTCATAAAAAAATGACCATGTATAGTAAGGCATTTTTTCATAAAAAAATGACCATGTATAGTAAGGCATTTTTTCATAAAAAAAACGACCATGTATAGTAAGGCTTTTTTTTCCGACAAAAAAACGACCATGTATAGTAAGGCTTTTTTTTCATTAAAAAATGACCATGTATAGTAAGGCTTTTTTTTCATAAAAAAATGACCATGTATAGTAAGGCTTTTTTTTCATAAAAAAATGACCATGTATAGTAAGGCTTTTTTTTTCATAAAAAAATGACCATGTATAGTAAGGCTTTTTTTTCATAAAAAAATGACCATGTATAGTAAGGCTTTTTTTTCATTAAAAAAATGACCATGTATAGTAAGGCTTTTTTTTTCATAAAAAAATGACCATGTATAGTAAGGCTTTTTTTTTAATCAAAAAAATGACCATGTATAGTAAGGCTTTTTTTTCATTAAAAAATGACCATGTATAGTAAGGCTTTTTTTTTTTCATAAAAAAATGACCATGTATAGTAAGGCTTTTTTTTTTTCATAAAAAAATGACCATGTATAGTAAGGCTTTTTTTTTTTCATAAAAAAATGACCATGTATAGTAAGGCTTTTTTTTTTTCATAAAAAAATGACCATGTATAGTAAGGCTTTTTTTTCCGACAAAAAAACGACCATGTATAGTAAGGCTTTTTTTTTTCATAAAAAATGACCATGTATAGTAAGGCTTTTTTTTCATAAAAAAATGACCATGTATAGTAAGGCTTTTTTTAATAAAAAAAATGACCATGTATAGTAAGGCTTTTTTTTTCATAAAAAAATGACCATGTATAGTAAGGCTTTTTTTTCATAAAAAAATGACCATGTATAGTAAGGCTTTTTTTTTTTCATAAAAAAACGACCATGTATAGTAAGGCTTTTTTTTTTCATAAAAAATGACCATGTATAGTAAGGCTTTTTTTTTTCATAAAAAAATGACCATGTATAGTAAGGCTTTTTTTAATAAAAAAAATGACCATGTATAGTAAGGCTTTTTTTTTCATAAAAAAATGACCATGTATAGTAAGGCTTTTTTTTCATAAAAAAAACGACCATGTACAGTAAGGCTTTTTTTTCCGACAAAAAAACGACCATGTATAGTAAGGCTTTTTTTTCATAAAAAAATGACCATGTATAGTAAGGCTTTTTTTTTCATAAAAAAAATGACCATGTATAGTAAGGCTTTTTTTAATCAAAAAAATGACCATGTATAGTAAGGCTTTTTTTTCATAAAAAAATGACCATGTATAGTAAGGCTTTTTTTTTTTCATAAAAAAAATGACCATGTATAGTAAGGCTTTTTTTTTCATAAAAAAATGACCATGTATAGTAAGGCTTTTTTTTTCATAAAAAAATGACCATGTATAGTAAGGCTTTTTTTTTTCATAAAAAAATGACCATGTATAGTAAGGCTTTTTTTTTTCATAAAAAAATGACCATGTATAGTAAGGCTTTTTTTTCCGACAAAAAAACGACCATGTATAGTAAGGCTTTTTTTTCATAAAAAAATGACCATGTATAGTAAGGCTTTTTTTTTCATAAAAAAAATGACCATGTATAGTAAGGCTTTTTTTTCATAAAAAAATGACCATGTATAGTAAGGCTTTTTTTTTTTCATAAAAAAATGACCATGTATAGTAAGGCTTTTTTTTTCATAAAAAAATGACCATGTATAGTAAGGCTTTTTTTTTTCATAAAAAAATGACCATGTATAGTAAGGCTTTTTTTTCCGACAAAAAAACGACCATGTATATAGTAAGGCTTTTTTTTTTCATAAAAAATGACCATGTATAGTAAGGCTTTTTTTTCATAAAAAAATGACCATGTATAGTAAGGCTTTTTTTAATAAAAAAAATGACCATGTATAGTAAGGCTTTTTTTTTCATAAAAAAATGACCATGTATAGTAAGGCTTTTTTTTCATAAAAAAAAACGACCATGTACAGTAAGGCTTTTTTTTCCGACAAAAAAACGACCATGTATAGTAAGGCTTTTTTTTCATAAAAAAATGACCATGTATAGTAAGGCTTTTTTTTTTTCATAAAAAAATGACCATGTATAGTAAGGCTTTTTTTAATAAAAAAAAATGACCATGTATAGTAAGGCTTTTTTTAATAAAAAAAATGACCATGTATAGTAAGGCTTTTTTTTTCATAAAAAAATGACCATGTATAGTAAGGCTTTTTTTAAATAAAAAAAAACGACCATGTACAGTAAGGCTTTTTTTTCCGACAAAAAAACGACCATGTATAGTAAGGCTTTTTTTTCATAAAAAAATGACCATGTATAGTAAGGCTTTTTTTTTCCATAAAAAAAATGACCATGTATAGTAAGGCTTTTTTTTTCATAAAAAAATGACCATGTATAGTAAGGCTTTTTTTTTCATAAAAAAATGACCATGTATAGTAAGGCTTTTTTTTTTCATAAAAAAATGACCATGTATAGTAAGGCTTTTTTTTTTCATAAAAAAATGACCATGTATAGTAAGGCTTTTTTTTCCGACAAAAAAACGACCATGTATAGTAAGGCTTTTTTTTCATAAAAAAATGACCATGTATAGTAAGGCTTTTTTTTTCATAAAAAAAATGACCATGTATAGTAAGGCTTTTTTTTCATAAAAAAATGACCATGTATAGTAAGGCTTTTTTTTTTTCATAAAAAAATGACCATGTATAGTAAGGCTTTTTTTTTCATAAAAAAAATGACCATGTATAGTAAGGCTTTTTTTTCATAAAAAAATGACCATGTATAGTAAGGCTTTTTTTTTTTCATAAAAAAACGACCATGTATAGTAAGGCTTTTTTTTTTCATAAAAAATGACCATGTATAGTAAGGCTTTTTTTTCATAAAAAAATGACCATGTATAGTAAGGCTTTTTTTTTCCATAAAAAAATGACCATGTATAGTAAGGCTTTTTTTTCATAAAAAAATGACCATGTATAGTAAGGCTTTTTTTAATAAAAAAAAATGACCATGTATAGTAAGGCTTTTTTTTTCATAAAAAAATGACCATGTATAGTAAGGCTTTTTTTTCATAAAAAAAACGACCATGTACAGTAAGGCTTTTTTTTCCGACAAAAAAACGACCATGTATAGTAAGGCTTTTTTTTCATAAAAAAATGACCATGTATAGTAAGGCTTTTTTTTTCATAAAAAAAATGACCATGTGTTGTAAGGCTTTTTTTAATCAAAAAAATGACCATGTATAGTAAGGCTTTTTTTTCATAAAAAAATGACCATGTATAGTAAGGCTTTTTTTTTTTCATAAAAAAAATGACCATGTATAGTAAGGCTTTTTTTTTCATAAAAAAATGACCATGTATAGTAAGGCTTTTTTTTTCATAAAAAAATGACCATGTATAGTAAGGCTTTTTTTTTCATAAAAAAATGACCATGTATAGTAAGGCTTTTTTTTTTCATAAAAAAATGACCATGTATAGTAAGGCTTTTTTTTCCGACAAAAAAACGACCATGTATAGTAAGGCTTTTTTTTCATAAAAAAATGACCATGTATAGTAAGGCTTTTTTTTTCATAAAAAAAATGACCATGTATAATAAGGCTTTTTTTTCATAAAAAAATGACCATGTATAGTAAGGCTTTTTTTTTTCATAAAAAAATGACCATGTATAGTAAGGCTTTTTTTTTCATAAAAAAATGACCATGTATAGTAAGGCTTTTTTTTTTCATAAAAAAATGACCATGTATAGTAAGGCTTTTTTTTCCGACAAAAAAACGACCATGTATATAGTAAGGCTTTTTTTTTTTCATAAAAAATGACCATGTATAGTAAGGCTTTTTTTTCATAAAAAAATGACCATGTATAGTAAGGCTTTTTTTAATAAAAAAAATGACCATGTATAGTAAGGCTTTTTTTTTCATAAAAAAATGACCATGTATAGTAAGGCTTTTTTTTCATAAAAAAAACGACCATGTACAGTAAGGCTTTTTTTTTCCGACAAAAAAACGACCATGTATAGTAAGGCTTTTTTTTCATAAAAAAATGACCATGTATAGTAAGGCTTTTTTTTTTTCATAAAAAAATGACCATGTATAGTAAGGCTTTTTTTTTCATAAAAAAAATGACCATGTATAGTAAGGCTTTTTTTAATCAAAAAAATGACCATGTATAGTAAGGCTTTTTTTTCATAAAAAAATGACCATGTATAGTAAGGCTTTTTTTTTTCATAAAAAAATGACCATGTATAGTAAGGCTTTTTTTTTTCATAAAAAAATGACCATGTATAGTAAGGCTTTTTTTTTCATAAAAAAATGACCATGTATAGTAAGGCTTTTTTTTTTCATAAAAAAATGACCATGTATAGTAAGGCTTTTTTTTCCGACAAAAAAACGACCATGTATAGTAAGGCTTTTTTTTCATAAAAAAATGACCATGTATAGTAAGGCTTTTTTTTTCATAAAAAAAATGACCATGTATAGTAAGGCTTTTTTTTCATAAAAAAATGACCATGTATAGTAAGGCTTTTTTTTTTTCATAAAAAAATGACCATGTATAGTAAGGCTTTTTTTTTCATAAAAAAATGACCATGTATAGTAAGGCTTTTTTTTTTCATATAAAAATGACCATGTATAGTAAGGCTTTTTTTTCCGACAAAAAAACGACCATGTATATAGTAAGGCTTTTTTTTTTCATAAAAAATGACCATGTATAGTAAGGCTTTTTTTTCATAAAAAAATGACCATGTATAGTAAGGCTTTTTTTAATAAAAAAAATGACCATGTATAGTAAGGCTTTTTTTTTCATAAAAAAATGACCATGTATAGTAAGGCTTTTTTTTCATAAAAAAAACGACCATGTACAGTAAGGCTTTTTTTTCCGACAAAAAAACGACCATGTATAGTAAGGCTTTTTTTTTATAAAAAAATGACCATGTATAGTAAGGCTTTTTTTTTTCATAAAAAAATGACCATGTATAGTAAGGCTTTTTTTTCATAAAAAAAATGACCATGTATAGTAAGGCTTTTTTTAATCAAAAAAATGACCATGTATAGTAAGGCTTTTTTTTCATAAAAAAAATGACCATGTATAGTAAGGCTTTTTTTTTTTCATAAAAAAAATGACCATGTATAGTAAGGCTTTTTTTTTCATAAAAAAATGACCATGTATAGTAAGGCTTTTTTTTTTCATAAAAAAATGACCATGTATAGTAAGGCTTTTTTTTTCATAAAAAAATGACCATGTATAGTAAGGCTTTTTTTTTTCATAAAAAAATGACCATGTATAGTAAGGCTTTTTTTTTCCGACAAAAAAACGACCATGTATAGTAAGGCTTTTTTTTCATAAAAAAAATGACCATGTATAGTAAGGCTTTTTTTTTCATAAAAAAAATGACCATGTATAGTAAGGCTTTTTTTTCATAAAAAAAATGACCATGTATAGTAAGGCTTTTTTTAATCAAAAAAATGACCATGTATAGTAAGGCTTTTTTTTCATAAAAAAATGACCATGTATAGTAAGGCGTTTTTTTCATTAAAAAAACGACCATGTATAGTAAGGCTTTTTTTTCCGACAAAAAAACGACCATGTATAGTAAGGCTTTTTTTTCATAAAAAAATGACCATGTATAGTAAGGCTTTTTTTTTCATAAAAAAATGACCATGTATAGTAAGGCTTTTTTTTTCATAAAAAAAATGACCATGTATAGTAAGGCTTTTTTTAATCAAAAAAATGACCATGTATAGTAAGGCTTTTTTTTCATAAAAAAATGACCATGTATAGTAAGGCTTTTTTTTCATAAAAAAAACGACCATGTATAGTAAGGCTTTTTTTTCATAAAAAAAACGACCATGTATAGTAAGGCTTTTTTTCCGACAAAAAAACGACCATGTATAGTAAGGTTTTTTTTTCATAAAAAAATGACCATGTATAGTAAGGCTTTTTTTTTTTCATAAAAAAAATGACCATGTATAGTAAGGCTTTTTTTAATCAAAAAAATGACCATGTATAGTAAGGCTTTTTTTTCATAAAAAAATGACCATGTATAGTAAGGCTTTTTTTTTTCATAAAAAAATGACCATGTATAGTAAGGCTTTTTTTTCATAGAAAAATGACCATGTATAGTAAGGCTTTTTTTTCCCGACATAAAAACGACCATGTATAGTAAGGCTTTTTTTTCCGACAAAAAAACGACCATGTATAGTAAGGCTTTTTTTTCATAAAAAAATGACCATGTATAGTAAGGCTTTTTTTTTCATTAAAAAATGACCATGTATAGTAAGACTTTTTTTAATAAAAAAAATGACCATGTATAGTAAGGCTTTTTTTTCATAAAAAAATGACCATGTATAGTAAGGCTTTTTTTTTTTCATAAAAAAAATGACCATGTATAGTAAGGCTTTTTTTTTCATAAAAAAATGACCATGTATAGTAAGGCTTTTTTTTTTTCATAAAAAAATGACCATGTATAGTAAGGCTTTTTTTTTTCATAAAAAAATGACCATGTATAGTAAGGCTTTTTTTTTTTCATAAAAAAATGACCATGTATAGTAAGGCTTTTTTTCCGACAAAAAAACGACCATGTATAGTAAGGCTTTTTTTTCATAAAAAAATGACCATGTATATTAAGGCTTTTTTTTTCATAAAAAAAATGACCATGTATAGTAAGGCTTTTTTTTCATTAAAAAAATGACCATGTATAGTAAGGCTTTTTTTAATCAAAAAAATGACCATGTATAGTAAGGCTTTTTTTTCATAAAAAAATGACCATGTATAGTAAGGCTTTTTTTTCATTAAAAAAACGACCATGTATAGTAAGGCTTTTTTTTCCGACAAAAAAACGACCATGTATAGTAAGGCTTTTTTTTCATAAAAAAATGACCATGTATAGTAAGGCTTTTTTTTTCATAAAAAAATGACCATGTATAGTAAGGCTTTTTTTTTTTATAAAAAAATGACCATGTATAGTAAGGCTTTTTTTTTCATAAAAAAATGACCATGTATAGTAAGGCTTTTTTTTTCATAAAAAAATGACCATGTATAGTAAGGCTTTTTTTTTTCATAAAAAAATGACCATGTATAGTAAGGCTTTTTTTTTCCGACAAAAAAACGACCATGTATAGTAAGGCTTTTTTTTCATAAAAAAAATGACCATGTATAGTAAGGCTTTTTTTTTCATAAAAAAAATGACCATGTATAGTAAGGCTTTTTTTTCATAAAAAAAATGACCATGTATAGTAAGGCTTTTTTTAATCAAAAAAATGACCATGTATAGTAAGGCTTTTTTTTCATAAAAAAATGACCATGTATAGTAAGGCTTTTTTTTCATTAAAAAAACGACCATGTATAGTAAGGCTTTTTTTTCCGACAAAAAAACGACCATGTATAGTAAGGCTTTTTTTTCATAAAAAAATGACCATGTATAGTAAGGCTTTTTTTTTCATAAAAAAATGACCATGTATAGTAAGGCTTTTTTTTTCATAAAAAAAATGACCATGTATAGTAAGGCTTTTTTTAATCAAAAAAATGACCATGTATAGTAAGGCTTTTTTTTCATAAAAAAATGACCATGTATAGTAAGGCTTTTTTTTCATAAAAAAAACGACCATGTATAGTAAGGCTTTTTTTTCATAAAAAAAACGACCATGTATAGTAAGGCTTTTTTTCCGACAAAAAAACGACCATGTATAGTAAGGTTTTTTTTTCATAAAAAAATGACCATGTATAGTAAGGCTTTTTTTTTTTTCATAAAAAAAATGACCATGTATAGTAAGGCTTTTTTTAATCAAAAAAATGACCATGTATAGTAAGGCTTTTTTTTCATAAAAAAATGACCATGTATAGTAAGGCTTTTTTTTTTCATAAAAAAATGACCATGTATAGTAAGGCTTTTTTTTCATAGAAAAATGACCATGTATAGTAAGGCTTTTTTTTCCCGACATAAAAACGACCATGTATAGTAAGGCTTTTTTTTCCGACAAAAAAACGACCATGTATAGTAAGGCTTTTTTTTCATAAAAAAATGACCATGTATAGTAAGGCGTTTTTTTCATTAAAAAAACGACCATGTATAGTAAGGCTTTTTTTTCCGACAAAAAAACGACCATGTATAGTAAGGCTTTTTTTTCATAAAAAAATGACCATGTATAGTAAGGCTTTTTTTTTCATAAAAAAATGACCATGTATAGTAAGGCTTTTTTTTTCATAAAAAAAATGACCATGTATAGTAAGGCTTTTTTTAATCAAAAAAATGACCATGTATAGTAAGGCTTTTTTTTCATAAAAAAATGACCATGTATAGTAAGGCTTTTTTTTCATAAAAAAAACGACCATGTATAGTAAGGCTTTTTTTTCATAAAAAAAACGACCATGTATAGTAAGGCTTTTTTTCCGACAAAAAAACGACCATGTATAGTAAGGTTTTTTTTTCATAAAAAAATGACCATGTATAGTAAGGCTTTTTTTTTTCATAAAAAAAATGACCATGTATAGTAAGGCTTTTTTTAATCAAAAAAATGACCATGTATAGTAAGGCTTTTTTTTCATAAAAAAATGACCATGTATAGTAAGGCTTTTTTTTTTCATAAAAAAATGACCATGTATAGTAAGGCTTTTTTTTCATAGAAAAATGACCATGTATAGTAAGGCTTTTTTTTCCCGACATAAAAACGACCATGTATAGTAAGGCTTTTTTTTCCGACAAAAAAACGACCATGTATAGTAAGGCTTTTTTTTCATAAAAAAATGACCATGTATAGTAAGGCTTTTTTTTTCATTAAAAAATGACCATGTATAGTAAGACTTTTTTTAATAAAAAAAATGACCATGTATAGTAAGGCTTTTTTTTCATAAAAAAATGACCATGTATAGTAAGGCTTTTTTTTTTTCATAAAAAAAATGACCATGTATAGTAAGGCTTTTTTTTTCATAAAAAAATGACCATGTATAGTAAGGCTTTTTTTTTTTCATAAAAAAAATGACCATGTATAGTAAGGCTTTTTTTTTTCATAAAAAAATGACCATGTATAGTAAGGCTTTTTTTTTTTCATAAAAAAATGACCATGTATAGTAAGGCTTTTTTTCCGACAAAAAAACGACCATGTATAGTAAGGCTTTTTTTTCATAAAAAAATGACCATGTATATTAAGGCTTTTTTTTTCATAAAAAAAATGACCATGTATAGTAAGGCTTTTTTTTCATTAAAAAAATGACCATGTATAGTAAGGCTTTTTTTAATCAAAAAAATGACCATGTATAGTAAGGCTTTTTTTTCATAAAAAAATGACCATGTATAGTAAGGCTTTTTTTTCATTAAAAAAACGACCATGTATAGTAAGGCTTTTTTTTCCGACAAAAAAACGACCATGTATAGTAAGGCTTTTTTTTCATAAAAAAATGACCATGTATAGTAAGGCTTTTTTTTTCATAAAAAAATGACCATGTATAGTAAGGCTTTTTTTTTTATAAAAAAATGACCATGTATAGTAAGGCTTTTTTTTTCATAAAAAAATGACCATGTATAGTAAGGCTTTTTTTTTCATAAAAAAATGACCATGTATAGTAAGGCTTTTTTTTTTCATAAAAAAATGACCATGTATAGTAAGGCTTTTTTTTTCCGACAAAAAAACGACCATGTATAGTAAGGCTTTTTTTTCATAAAAAAAATGACCATGTATAGTAAGGCTTTTTTTTTCATAAAAAAAATGACCATGTATAGTAAGGCTTTTTTTTCATAAAAAAAATGACCATGTATAGTAAGGCTTTTTTTAATCAAAAAAATGACCATGTATAGTAAGGCTTTTTTTTCATAAAAAAATGACCATGTATAGTAAGGCTTTTTTTTCATTAAAAAAACGACCATGTATAGTAAGGCTTTTTTTTCCGACAAAAAAACGACCATGTATAGTAAGGCTTTTTTTTCATAAAAAAATGACCATGTATAGTAAGGCTTTTTTTTTCATAAAAAAATGACCATGTATAGTAAGGCTTTTTTTTTCATAAAAAAAATGACCATGTATAGTAAGGCTTTTTTTAATCAAAAAAATGACCATGTATAGTAAGGCTTTTTTTTCATAAAAAAATGACCATGTATAGTAAGGCTTTTTTTTCATAAAAAAAACGACCATGTATAGTAAGGCTTTTTTTTCATAAAAAAAACGACCATGTATAGTAAGGCTTTTTTTCCGACAAAAAAACGACCATGTATAGTAAGGTTTTTTTTTCATAAAAAAATGACCATGTATAGTAAGGCTTTTTTTTTTTCATAAAAAAAATGACCATGTATAGTAAGGCTTTTTTTAATCAAAAAAATGACCATGTATAGTAAGGCTTTTTTTTCATAAAAAAATGACCATGTATAGTAAGGCTTTTTTTTTTCATAAAAAAATGACCATGTATAGTAAGGCTTTTTTTTCATAGAAAAATGACCATGTATAGTAAGGCTTTTTTTTCCCGACATAAAAACGACCATGTATAGTAAGGCTTTTTTTTCCGACAAAAAAACGACCATGTATAGTAAGGCTTTTTTTTCATAAAAAAATGACCATGTATAGTAAGGCTTTTTTTTTCATTAAAAAATGACCATGTATAGTAAGACTTTTTTTAATAAAAAAAATGACCATGTATAGTAAGGCTTTTTTTTCATAAAAAAATGACCATGTATAGTAAGGCTTTTTTTTTTTCATAAAAAAAATGACCATGTATAGTAAGGCTTTTTTTTTCATAAAAAAATGACCATGTATAGTAAGGCTTTTTTTTTTTCATAAAAAAATGACCATGTATAGTAAGGCTTTTTTTTTCATAAAAAAATGACCATGTATAGTAAGGCTTTTTTTTTTTCATAAAAAAATGACCATGTATAGTAAGGCTTTTTTTCCGACAAAAAAACGACCATGTATAGTAAGGCTTTTTTTTCATAAAAAAATGACCATGTATATTAAGGCTTTTTTTTTCATAAAAAAAATGACCATGTATAGTAAGGCTTTTTTTTCATTAAAAAAATGACCATGTATAGTAAGGCTTTTTTTAATCAAAAAAATGACCATGTATAGTAAGGCTTTTTTTTCATAAAAAAATGACCATGTATAGTAAGGCTTTTTTTTCATTAAAAAAACGACCATGTATAGTAAGGCTTTTTTTTCCGACAAAAAAACGACCATGTATAGTAAGGCTTTTTTTTCATAAAAAAATGACCATGTATAGTAAGGCTTTTTTTTTCATAAAAAAATGACCATGTATAGTAAGGCTTTTTTTTCATAAAAAAAATGACCATGTATAGTAAGGCTTTTTTTAATCAAAAAAATGACCATGTATAGTAAGGCTTTTTTTTCATAAAAAAATGACCATGTATAGTAAGGCTTTTTTTAATAAAAAAAAATGACCATGTATAGTAAGGCTTTTTTTTTCATAAAAAAATGACCATGTATAGTAAGGCTTTTTTTAAATAAAAAAAAACGACCATGTACAGTAAGGCTTTTTTTTCCGACAAAAAAACGACCATGTATAGTAAGGCTTTTTTTTCATAAAAAAATGACCATGTATAGTAAGGCTTTTTTTTTCATAAAAAAAATGACCATGTATAGTAAGGCTTTTTTTAATCAAAAAAATGACCATGTATAGTAAGGCTTTTTTTTCATAAAAAAATGACCATGTATAGTAAGCCTTTTTTTTTTCATAAAAAAAATGACCATGTATAGTAAGGCTTTTTTTTTTCATAAAAAAATGACCATGTATAGTAAAGCTTTTTTTTTCATAAAAAAATGACCATGTATAGTAAGGCTTTTTTTTTCATAAAAAAATGACCATGTATAGTAAGGCTTTTTTTTTTCATAAAAAAATGACCATGTATAGTAAGGCTTTTTTTTCCGACAAAAAAACGACCATGTATAGTAAGGCTTTTTTTTCATAAAAAAATGACCATGTATAGTAAGGCTTTTTTTTTCATAAAAAAAATGACCATGTATAGTAAGGCTTTTTTTTCATAAAAAAATGACCATGTATAGTAAGGCTTTTTTTTTCATAAAAAAACGACCATGTATAGTAAGGCTTTTTTTTTTCATAAAAAATGACCATGTATAGTAAGGCTTTTTTTTCATAAAAAAAAATGACCATGTATATATAGTAAGGCTTTTTTTAATAAAAAAAAATGACCATGTATAGTAAGGCTTTTTTTTTCATAAAAAAATGACCATGTATAGTAAGGCTTTTTTTCATAAAAAAAACGACCATGTACAGTAAGGCTTTTTTTTCCGACAAAAAAACGACCATGTATAGTAAGGCTTTTTTTTCATAAAAAAATGACCATGTATATATAGTAAGGCTTTTTTTTTTCATAAAAAAAAATGACCATGTATAGTAAGGCTTTTTTTTCATAAAAAAATGACCATGTATAGTAAGGCTTTTTTTTTTTTCATAAAAAAAATGACCATGTATAGTAAGGCTTTTTTTTTCATTAAAAAATGACCATGTATAGTAAGGCTTTTTTTTTCATAAAAAAATGACCATATATAGTAAGGCTTTTTTTTCATAAAAAAATGACCATGTATAGTAAGGCTTTTTTTTCCGACAAAAAAACGACCATGTATAGTAAGGCTTTTTTTTCATAAAAAAAATGACCATGTATAGTAAGGCTTTTTTTTTCATAAAAAAAATGACCATGTATAGTAAGGCTTTTTTTTCATAAAAAAAATGACCATGTATAGTAAGGCTTTTTTTAATCAAAAAAATGACCATGTATAGTAAGGCTTTTTTTTCATAAAAAAATGACCATGTATAGTAAGGCTTTTTTTTCATTAAAAAAACGACCATGTATAGTAAGGCTTTTTTTTCCGACAAAAAAACGACCATGTATAGTAAGGCTTTTTTTTCATAAAAAAATGACCATGTATAGTAAGGCTTTTTTTTTCATAAAAAAATGACCATGTATAGTAAGGCTTTTTTTTTCATAAAAAAATGACCATGTATAGTAAGGCTTTTTTTAATCAAAAAAATGACCATGTATAGTAAGGCTTTTTTTTCATAAAAAAATGACCATGTATAGTAAGGCTTTTTTTTCATAAAAAAAACGACCATGTATAGTAAGGCTTTTTTTTCCGACAAAAAAACGACCATGTATAGTAAGGTTTTTTTTTCATAAAAAAATGACCATGTATAGTAAGGCTTTTTTTTTTTCATAAAAAAATGACCATGTATAGTAAGGCTTTTTTTAATCAAAAAAATGACCATGTATAGTAAGGCTTTTTTTTCATAAAAAAATGACCATGTATAGTAAGGCTTTTTTTTCATAAAAAAAACGACCATGTATAGTAAGGCTTTTTTTTTCGACAAAAAAACGACCATGTATAGTAAGGGTTTTTTTTCATAAAAAAATGACCATGTATAGTAAGGCTTTTTTTTTCATAAAAAAATGACCATGTATAGTAAGGCTTTTTTTTCATAAAAAAAATGACCATGTATAGTAAGGCTTTTTTTAATCAAAAAAATGACCATGTATAGTAAGGCTTTTTTTTCATAAAAAAATGACCATGTATAGTAAGGCTTTTTTTTTTCATAAAAAAATGACCATGTATAGTAAGGCTTTTTTTTTCATAAAAAAATGACCATGTATAGTAAGGCTTTTTTTTCATAAAAAAAATGACCATGTATAGTAAGGCTTTTTTTTTTTCATAAAAAAATGACCATGTATAGTAAGGCTTTTTTTTCATAAAAAAATGACCATGTATAGTAAGGCTTTTTTTTCATAGAAAAATGACCATGTATAGTAAGGCTTTTTTTTCCCGACATAAAAACGACCATGTATAGTAAGGCTTTTTTTTCCGACAAAAAAACGACCATGTATAGTAAGGCTTTTTTTTCATAAAAAAATGACCATGTATAGTAAGGCTTTTTTTTTCATTAAAAAATGACCATGTATAGTAAGGCTTTTTTTAATAAAAAAAAAGACCATGTATAGTAAGGCTTTTTTTTCATAAAAAAATGACCATGTATAGTAAGGCTTTTTTTTTTTTCATAAAAAAAATGACCATGTATAGTAAGGCTTTTTTTTTCATAAAAAAATGACCATGTATAGTAAGGCTTTTTTTTTTCATAAAAAAATGACCATGTATATTAAGGCTTTTTTTTTCATAAAAAAATGACCATGTATAGTAAGGCTTTTTTTTTTCATAAAAAAATGACCATGTATAGTAAGGCTTTTTTTTCATTAAAAAAACGACCATGTATAGTAAGGCTTTTTTTTCCGACAAAAAAACGACCATGTATAGTAAGGCTTTTTTTCATAAAAAAATGACCATGTATAGTAAGGCTTTTTTTTTCATAAAAAAAATGACCATGTATAGTAAGGCTTTTTTTTTCATAAAAAAAATGACCATGTATAGTAAGGCTTTTTTTAATCAAAAAAATGACCATGTATAGTAAGGCTTTTTTTTCATAAAAAAAATGACCATGTATAGTAAGGCTTTTTTTCATAAAAAAAATGACCATGTATAGTAAGGCTTTTTTTTTCATAAAAAAATGACCATGTATAGTAAGGCTTTTTTTTTCATAAAAAAATGACCATGTATAGTAAGGCTTTTTTTTTCATAAAAAAATGACCATGTATAGTAAGGCTTTTTTTTTTCATAAAAAAATGACCATGTATAGTAAGGCTTTTTTTTCCGACAAAAAAACGACCATGTATAGTAAGGCTTTTTTTTTTTCATAAAAAAACGACCATGTATAGTAAGGCTTTTTTTTTTTCATAAAAAATGACCATGTATAGTAAGGCTTTTTTTTTCATAAAAAAATGACCATGTATAGTAAGGCTTTTTTTTCATAAAAAAAAACGACCATGTATAGTAAGGCTTTTTTTTCCGACAAAAAAACGACCATGTATAGTAAGGCTTTTTTTTCATAAAAAAATGACCATGTATAGTAAGGCTTTTTTTTTTCATAAAAAAAAATGACCATGTATAGTAAGGCTTTTTTTAATCAAAAAAATGACCATGTATAGTAAGGCTTTTTTTTCATAAAAAAATGACCATGTATAGTAAGGCTTTTTTTTTTTTCATAAAAAAAATGACCATGTATAGTAAGGCTTTTTTTTTCATTAAAAAATGACCATGTATAGTAAGGCTTTTTTTTTTTCATAAAAAAATGACCATGTATAGTAAGGCTTTTTTTTCCGACAAAAAAAACGACCATGTATAGTAAGGCTTTTTTTTCATAAAAAAATGACCATGTATAGTAAGGCTTTTTTTTTCATAAAAAAAATGACCATGTATAGTAAGGCTTTTTTTTCATAAAAAAATGACCATGTATAGTAAGGCTTTTTTTTTTTCATAAAAAAATGACCATGTATAGTAAGGCTTTTTTTTTTCATAAAAAAAATGACCATGTATAGTAAGGCTTTTTTTTTTTCATAAAAAAATGACCATGTATAGTAAGGCTTTTTTTTCTGACAAAAAAACGACCATGTATATAGTAAGGCTTTTTTTTTTCATAAAAAATGACCATGTATAGTAAGGCTTTTTTTTCATAAAAAAATGACCATGTATAGTAAGGCTTTTTTTAATAAAAAAAATGACCATGTATAGTAAGGCTTTTTTTTTCATAAAAAAATGACCATGTATAGTAAGGCTTTTTTTTCATAAAAAAAACGACCATGTACAGTAAGGCTTTTTTTTCCGACAAAAAAACGACCATGTATAGTAAGGCTTTTTTTTCATAAAAAAATGACCATGTATAGTAAGGCTTTTTTTTTTCATAAAAAAATGACCATGTATATAGTAAGGCTTTTTTTTTCATAAAAAAAATGACCATGTATAGTAAGGCTTTTTTTAATCAAAAAAATGACCATGTATAGTAAGGCTTTTTTTTCATAAAAAATGACCATGTATAGTAAGGCTTTTTTTTTTTCATAAAAAAAATGACCATGTATAGTAAGGCTTTTTTTTTCATAAAAAAATGACCATGTATAGTAAGGCTTTTTTTTTCATAAAAAAATGACCATGTATAGTAAGGCTTTTTTTTTCATAAAAAAATGACCATGTATAGTAAGGCTTTTTTTTTCATAAAAAAAATGACCATGTATAGTAAGGCTTTTTTTAATCAAAAAAATGACCATGTATAGTAAGGCTTTTTTTTCATAAAAAAATGACCATGTATAGTAAGGCTTTTTTTTCATAAAAAAAACGACCATGTATAGTAAGGCTTTTTTTTCCGACAAAAAAACGACCATGTATAGTAAGGTTTTTTTTTCATAAAAAAATGACCATGTATAGTAAGGCTTTTTTTTTTCATAAAAAAATGACCATGTATAGTAAGGCTTTTTTTAATCAAAAAAATGACCATGTATAGTAAGGCTTTTTTTTCATAAAAAAATGACCATGTATAGTAAGGCTTTTTTTTCATAAAAAAAACGACCATGTATAGTAAGGCTTTTTTTTCCGACAAAAAAACGACCAAGTATAGTAAGGTTTTTTTTTCATAAAAAAATGACCATGTATAGTAAGGCTTTTTTTTTTTCATAAAAAAATGACCATGTATAGTAAGGCTTTTTTTTCATTAAAAAAATGACCATGTATAGTAAGGCTTTTTTTTTTTCATAAAAAAATGACCATGTATAGTAAGGCTTTTTTTAATCAAAAAAATGACCAAGTATAGTAAGGCTTTTTTTTCATAAAAAAATGACCATGTATAGTAAGGCTTTTTTTTCATAAAAAAAACGACCATGTATAGTAAGGCTTTTTTTTCCGACAAAAAAACGACCATGTATAGTAAGGGTTTTTTTTCATAAAAAAATGACCATGTATAGTAAGGCTTTTTTTTTTCATAAAAAAATGACCATGTATAGTAAGGCTTTTTTTTCATAAAAAAAATGACCATGTATAGTAAGGCTTTTTTTAATCAAAAAAATGACCATGTATAGTAAGGCTTTTTTTTCATAAAAAAATGACCATGTATAGTAAGGCTTTTTTTTTTTTCATAAAAAAATGACCATGTATAGTAAGGCTTTTTTTTTCATAAAAAAATGACCATGTATAGTAAGGCTTTTTTTTCATAAAAAAATGACCATGTATAGTAAGGCTTTTTTTTTTCATAAAAAAATGACCATGTATAGTAAGGCTTTTTTTTCATAAAAAAATGACCATGTATAGTAAGGCTTTTTTTTCATAGAAAAATGACCATGTATAGTAAGGCTTTTTTTTCCCGACATAAAAACGACCATGTATAGTAAGGCTTTTTTTTCCGACAAAAAAACGACCATGTATAGTAAGGCTTTTTTTTCATAAAAAAATGACCATGTATAGTAAGGCTTTTTTTTTTCATTAAAAAATGACCATGTATAGTAAGGCTTTTTTTAATAAAAAAAATGACCATGTATAGTAAGGCTTTTTTTTCATAAAAAAATGACCATGTATATTAAGGCTTTTTTTTTCATAAAAAAATGACCATGTATAGTAAGGCTTTTTTTTTTTCATAAAAAAAATGACCATGTATAGTAAGGCTTTTTTTAATAAAAAAAATGACCATGTATAGTAAGGCTTTTTTTTCATAAAAAAATGACCATGTATAGTAAGGCTTTTTTTTCATTAAAAAAACGACCATGTATAGTAAGGCTTTTTTTTCCGACAAAAAAACGACCATGTATAGTAAGGCTTTTTTTCATAAAAAAATGACCATGTATATATAGTAAGGCTTTTTTTTTCATAAAAAAATGACCATGTATAGTAAGGCTTTTTTTTTCATAAAAAAAATGACCATGTATAGTAAGGCTTTTTTTAATCAAAAAAATGACCATGTATAGTAAGGCTTTTTTTTCATAAAAAAATGACCATGTATAGTAAGGCTTTTTTTTCATAAAAAAAACGACCATGTATAGTAAGGCTTTTTTTTCCGACAAAAAAACGACCATGTATAGTAAGGTTTTTTTTTCATAAAAAAATGACCATGTATAGTAAGGCTTTTTTTTTTCATAAAAAAATGACCATGTATAGTAAGGCTTTTTTTTAATTAAAAAAATGACCATGTATAGTAAGGCTTTTTTTAATCAAAAAAATGACCATGTATAGTAAGGCTTTTTTTTCATAAAAAAATGACCATGTATAGTAAGGCTTTTTTTTTTTCATAAAAAAATGACCATGTATAGTAAGGCTTTTTTTTTCATAAAAAAATGACCATGTATAGTAAGGCTTTTTTTTCATAAAAAAATGACCATGTATAGTAAGGCTTTTTTTTTTTCATAAAAAAATGACCATGTATAGTAAGGCTTTTTTTTTTCATAAAAAAATGACCATGTATAGTAAGGCTTTTTTTTCATAAAAAAATGACCATGTATAGTAAGGCTTTTTTTTTCCGACATAAAAACGACCATGTATAGTAAGGCTTTTTTTTCCGACAAAAAAACGACCATGTATAGTAAGGCTTTTTTTTCATAAAAAAATGACCATGTATAGTAAAGCTTTTTTTTTTCATAAAAAAATGACCATGTATAGTAAGGCTTTTTTTTCATAAAAAAAATGACCATGTATAGTAAGGCTTTTTTTAATAAAAAAAATGACCATGTATAGTAAGGCTTTTTTTTTCGACAAAAAAATGACCATGTATAGTAAGGCTTTTTTTTTTTCATAAAAAAATGACCATGTATAGTAAGGCTTTTTTTTTCATAAAAAAATGACCATGTATAGTAAGGCTTTTTTTTCATAAAAAAATGACCATGTATAGTAAGGCTTTTTTTTTCGACAAAAAAACGACCATGTATAGTAAGGCTTTTTTTTCATAAAAAAATGACCATGTATAGTAAGGCTTTTTTTTTCATAAAAAAATGACCATGTATAGTAAGGCTTTTTTTTCATTAAAAAAATGACCATGTATAGTAAGGCTTTTTTTAATCAAAAAAATGACCATGCATAGTAAGGCTTTTTTTTCATAAAAAAATGACCATGTATAGTAAGGCTTTTTTTTCATAAAAAAAACGACCATGTATAGTAAGGCTTTTTTTTCCGACAAAAAAACGACCATGTATAGTAAGGCTTTTTTTTCCGACAAAAAAACGACCATGTATAGTAAGGTTTTTTTTTCATAAAAAAATGACCATGTATAGTAAGGCTTTTTTTTTTCATAAAAAAATGACCATGTATAGTAAGGCTTTTTTTTAATTAAAAAATGACCATGTATAGTAAGGCTTTTTTTAATCAAAAAAATGACCATGTATAGTAAGGCTTTTTTTTCATAAAAAAATGACCATGTATAGTAAGGCTTTTTTTTTTCATAAAAAAATGACCATGTATAGTAAGGCTTTTTTTTCATAAAAAAATGACCATGTATAGTAAGGCTTTTTTTTCATAAAAAAATGACCATGTATAGTAAGGCTTTTTTTTTCATAAAAAAATGACCATGTATAGTAGGGCTTTTTTTTTCATAAAAAAATGACCATGTATAGTAAGGCTTTTTTTTCATAAAAAAATGACCATGTATAGTAAGGCTTTTTTTTCCGACATAAAAACGACCATGTATAGTAAGGCTTTTTTTTCCGACAAAAAAACGACCATGTATAGTAAGGCTTTTTTTTCATAAAAAAATGACCATGTATAGTAAGGCTTTTTTTTTCATTAAAAAATGACCATGTATAGTAAGGCTTTTTTTTTCATTAAAAAATGACCATGGAAAGTAAGGCTTTTTTCAATCAAAAAAATGACCATGTATAGTAAGGCTTTTTTTTTCATAAAAAAATGACCATGTATAGTAAGGCTTTTTTTTTTTCATAAAAGAAATGACCATGTATAGTAAGGCTTTTTTTTCATAAAAAAATGACCATGTATAGTAAGGCTTTTTTTTTTCATAAAAAAATGACCATGTATAGTAAGGCTTTTTTTTTCATAAAAAAATGACCATGTATAGTAAGGCTTTTTTTTTTCATAAAAAAATGACCATGTATAGTAAGGCTTTTTTTTCCGACAAAAAAACGACCATGTATAGTAAGGCTTTTTTTTCATAAAAAAATGACCATGTATATTAAGGCTTTTTTTTTCATAAAAAAAATGACCATGTATAGTAAGGCTTTTTTTTCATAAAAAAAATGACCATGTATAGTAAGGCTTTTTTTTCATAAAAAAATGACCATGTATAGTAAGGCTTTTTTTTCATTAAAAAAACGACCATGTATAGTAAGGTTTTTTTTTCCGACAAAAAAACGACCATGTATAGTAAGGCTTTTTTTCATAAAAAAATGACCATGTATAGTAAGGCTTTTTTTTCATAAAAAAAATGACCATGTATAGTAAGGCTTTTTTTTTCATAAAAAAAATGACCATGTATAGTAAGGCTTTTTTTAATCAAAAAAATGACCATGTATAGTAAGGCTTTTTTTTCATAAAAAAATGACCATGTATAGTAAGGCTTTTTTTTCCGACAAAAAAACGACCATGTATAGCAAGGTTTTTTTTTCATAAAAAATGACCATGTATAGTAAGGCTTTTTTTTTTCATAAAAAAATGACCATGTATAGTAAGGCTTTTTTTTAATTAAAAAAATGACCATGTATAGTAAGGCTTTTTTTAATCAAAAAAATGACCATGTATAGTAAGGCTTTTTTTTCATAAAAAAATGACCATGTATAGTAAGGCTTTTTTTTCATAAAAAAAATGACCATGTATAGTAAGGCTTTTTTTTTTTCATAAAAAAATGACCATGTATAGTAAGGCTTTTTTTTTTTCATAAAAAAATGACCATGTATAGTAAGGCTTTTTTTTTTTCATAAAAAAATGACCATGTATAGTAAGGCTTTTTTTTCATAAAAAAATGACCATGTATAGTAAGGCTTTTTTTTTCCGACATAAAAACGACCATGTATAGTAAGGCTTTTTTTTCCGACAAAAAAACGACCATGTATAGTAAGGCTTTTTTTTCATAAAAAAATGACCATGTATAGTAAGGCTTTTTTTTTCATAAAAAAATGACCATGTATAGTAAGGCTTTTTTTTCATTAAAAAAATGACCATGTATAGTAAGGCTTTTTTTAATCAAAAAAATGACCATGCATAGTAAGGCTTTTTTTTCATAAAAAAATGACCATGTATAGTAAGGCTTTTTTTTCATAAAAAAAACGACCATGTATAGTAAGGCTTTTTTTTCCGACAAAAAAACGACCATGTATAGTAAGGCTTTTTTTTCATAAAAAAATGACCATGTATAGTAAAGCTTTTTTTTTTTCATAAAAAAATGACCATGTATAGTAAGGCTTTTTTTTCATAAAAAAAATGACCATGTATAGTAAGGCTTTTTTTAATAAAAAAAAAATGACCATGTATAGTAAGGCTTTTTTTTTCGACAAAAAAATGACCATGTATAGTAAGGCTTTTTTTTTTTCATAAAAAAATGACCATGTATAGTAAGGCTTTTTTTTTCATAAAAAAATGACCATGTATAGTAAGGCTTTTTTTTCATAAAAAAATGACCATGTATAGTAAGGCTTTTTTTTCCGACAAAAAAACGACCATGTATAGTAAGGCTTTTTTTTCATAAAAAAATGACCATGTATAGTAAGGCTTTTTTTTTCATAAAAAAATGACCATGTATAGTAAGGCTTTTTTTTCATTAAAAAAATGACCATGTATAGTAAGGCTTTTTTTAATCAAAAAAATGACCATGCATAGTAAGGCTTTTTTTTCATAAAAAAATGACCATGTATAGTAAGGCTTTTTTTTTTCATAAAAAAATGACCATGTATAGTAAGGCTTTTTTTTAATTAAAAAAATGACCATGTATAGTAAGGCTTTTTTTAATCAAAAAAATGACCATGTATAGTAAGGCTTTTTTTTCATAAAAAAATGACCATGTATAGTAAGGCTTTTTTTTTTCATAAAAAAATGACCATGTATAGTAAGGCTTTTTTTTTTCATAAAAAAATGACCATGTATAGTAAGGCTTTTTTTTCATTAAAAAAATGACCATGTATAGTAAGGCTTTTTTTAATCAAAAAAATGACCATGCATAGTAAGGCTTTTTTTTCATAAAAAAATGACCATGTATAGTAAGGCTTTTTTTTCATAAAAAAAACGACCATGTATAGTAAGGCTTTTTTTTCCGACAAAAAAACGACCATGTATAGTAAGGCTTTTTTTTCATAAAAAAATGACCATGTATAGTAAAGCTTTTTTTTTTCATAAAAAAATGACCATGTATAGTAAGGCTTTTTTTTCATAAAAAAAATGACCATGTATAGTAAGGCTTTTTTTAATAAAAAAAAATGACCATGTATAGTAAGGCTTTTTTTTTCGACAAAAAAATGACCATGTATAGTAAGGCTTTTTTTTTTCATAAAAAAATGACCATGTATAGTAAGGCTTTTTTTTTCATAAAAAAATGACCATGTATAGTAAGGCTTTTTTTTCATAAAAAAATGACCATGTATAGTAAGGCTTTTTTTTCCGACAAAAAAACGACCATGTATAGTAAGGCTTTTTTTTCATAAAAAAATGACCATGTATAGTAAGGCTTTTTTTTTCATAAAAAAATGACCATGTATAGTAAGGCTTTTTTTTCATTAAAAAAATGACCATGTATAGTAAGGCTTTTTTTAATCAAAAAAATGACCATGCATAGTAAGGCTTTTTTTTCATAAAAAAATGACCATGTATAGTAAGGCTTTTTTTTTTCATAAAAAAATGACCATGTATAGTAAGGCTTTTTTTTAATTAAAAAAATGACCATGTATAGTAAGGCTTTTTTTAATCAAAAAAATGACCATGTATAGTAAGGCTTTTTTTTCATAAAAAAATGACCATGTATAGTAAGGCTTTTTTTTTTCATAAAAAAATGACCATGTATAGTAAGGCTTTTTTTTTCATAAAAAAATGACCATGTATAGTAAGGCTTTTTTTTCATAAAAAAATGACCATGTATAGTAAGGCTTTTTTTTTTTCATAAAAAAATGACCATGTATAGTAAGGCTTTTTTTTTCATAAAAAAATGACCATGTATAGTAAGGCTTTTTTTTCATAAAAAAATGACCATGTATAGTAAGGCTTTTTTTTCCGACATAAAAACGACCATGTATAGTAAGGCTTTTTTTTCCGACAAAAAAACGACCATGTATAGTAAGGCTTTTTTTTCATAAAAAAATGACCATGTATATAGTAAGGCTTTTTTTTCATTAAAAAATGACCATGTATAGTAAGGCTTTTTTTTTCATTAAAAAATGACCATGTATAGTAAGGCTTTTTTCAATCAAAAAAATGACCATGTATAGTAAGGCTTTTTTTTTCATAAAAAAATGACCATGTATAGTAAGGCTTTTTTTTTTCATAAAAAAATGACCATGTATAGTAAGGCTTTTTTTTCCGACAAAAAAACGACCATGTATAGTAAGGCTTTTTTTTCATAAAAAAATGACCATGTATATTAAGGCTTTTTTTTTCATAAAAAAAATGACCATGTATAGTAAGGCTTTTTTTTCATAAAAAAAATGACCATGTATAGTAAGGCTTTTTTTAATCAAAAAAATGACCATGTATAGTAAGGCTTTTTTTTCATAAAAAAATGACCATGTATAGTAAGGCTTTTTTTTCATTAAAAAAACGACCATGTATAGTAAGGTTTTTTTTTCCGACAAAAAAACGACCATGTATAGTAAGGCTTTTTTTCATAAAAAAATGACCATGTATAGTAAGGCTTTTTTTCATAAAAAAATGACCATGTATAGTAAGGCTTTTTTTTCATAAAAAAAATGACCATGTATAGTAAGGCTTTTTTTTTCATAAAAAAAATGACCATGTATAGTAAGGCTTTTTTTTCATAAAAAAATGACCATGTATAGTAAGGCTTTTTTTTCCGACAAAAAAACGACCATGTATAGCAAGGTTTTTTTTTCATAAAAAATGACCATGTATAGTAAGGCTTTTTTTTTTCATAAAAAAATGACCATGTATAGTAAGGCTTTTTTTTAATTAAAAAAATGACCATGTATAGTAAGGCTTTTTTTAATCAAAAAAATGACCATGTATAGTAAGGCTTTTTTTTCATAAAAAAATGACCATGTATAGTAAGGCTTTTTTTTCCGACAAAAAAACGACCATGTATAGCAAGGTTTTTTTTTCATAAAAAATGACCATGTATAGTAAGGCTTTTTTTTTTCATAAAAAAATGACCATGTATAGTAAGGCTTTTTTTTAATTAAAAAAATGACCATGTATAGTAAGGCTTTTTTTAATCAAAAAAATGACCATGTATAGTAAGGCTTTTTTTTCATAAAAAAATGACCATGTATAGTAAGGCTTTTTTTTCATAAAAAAATGACCATGTATAGTAAGGCTTTTTTTTTTTCATAAAAAAATGACCATGTATAGTAAGGCTTTTTTTTTTCATAAAAAAATGACCATGTATAGTAAGGCTTTTTTTCATAAAAAAATGACCATGTATAGTAAGGCTTTTTTTTCATAAAAAAAATGACCATGTATAGTAAGGCTTTTTTTTTCATAAAAAAAATGACCATGTATAGTAAGGCTTTTTTTAATCAAAAAAATGACCATGTATAGTAAGGTTTTTTTTTCCGACAAAAAAACGACCATGTATAGTAAGGCTTTTTTTCATAAAAAAATGACCATGTATAGTAAGGCTTTTTTTTCATAAAAAAAATGACCATGTATAGTAAGGCTTTTTTTTTCATAAAAAAAATGACCATGTATAGTAAGGCTTTTTTTAATCAAAAAAATGACCATGTATAGTAAGGCTTTTTTTTCATAAAAAAATGACCATGTATAGTAAGGCTTTTTTTTCCGACAAAAAAACGACCATGTATAGCAAGGTTTTTTTTTCATAAAAAAATGACCATGTATAGTAAGGCTTTTTTTAATCAAAAAAATGACCATGTATAGTAAGGCTTTTTTTTTTCATAAAAAAATGACCATGTATAGTAAGGCTTTTTTTAATCAAAAAAATGACCATGTATAGTAAGGCTTTTTTTTCATAAAAAAATGACCATGTATAGTAAGGCTTTTTTTTTTCATTAAAAAAATGACCATGTATAGTAAGGCTTTTTTTTTTTTCATAAAAAAATGACCATGTATAGTAAGGCTTTTTTTTTCATAAAAAAATGACCATGTATAGTAAGGCTTTTTTTTCATAAAAAAATGACCATGTATAGTAAGGCTTTTTTTTCCGACATAAAAACGACCATGTATAGTAAGGCTTTTTTTTCCGACAAAAAAACGACCATGTATAGTAAGGCTTTTTTTTCATAAAAAAAATGACCATGTATAGTAAGGCTTTTTTTTCCATAAAAAAATGACCATGTATAGTAAGGCTTTTTTTTCATTAAAAAAATGACCATGTATAGTAAGGCTTTTTTTTCATAAAAAAATGACCATGTATAGTAAAGCTTTTTTTTTCATAAAAAAATGACCATGTATAGTAAGGCTTTTTTTAATTAAAAAAAATGACCATGTATAGTAAGGCTTTTTTTTCATAAAAAAATGACCATGTATAGTAAGGCTTTTTTTTCCGACATAAAAACGACCATGTATAGTAAGGCTTTTTTTTCCGACAAAAAAACGACCATGTATAGTAAGGCTTTTTTTTCATAAAAAAATGACCATGTATAGTAAGGCTTTTTTTTCATAAAAAAATGACCATGTATAGTAAGGCTTTTTTTTCATTAAAAAAATGACCATGTATAGTAAGGCTTTTTTTAATAAAAAAAATGACCATGCATAGTAAGGCTTTTTTTTTCATAAAAAAATGACCATGTATAGTAAGGCTTTTTTTTCATAAAAAAAAACGACCATGTATAGTAAGGCTTTTTTTTCCGACAAAAAAACGACCATGTATAGTAAGGCTTTTTTTTCCGACAAAAAAACGACCATGTATAGTAAGGCTTTTTTTTTTTCATAAAAAAATGACCATGTATAGTAAGGCTTTTTTTTTTCATTAAAAAAATGACCATGTATAGTAAGGCTTTTTTTTTTTTCATAAAAAAATGACCATGTATAGTAAGGCTTTTTTTTTCATAAAAAAATGACCATGTATAGTAAGGCTTTTTTTTCATAAAAAAATGACCATGTATAGTAAGGCTTTTTTTTCCGACATAAAAACGACCATGTATAGTAAGGCTTTTTTTTCCGACAAAAAAACGACCATGTATAGTAAGGCTTTTTTTTCATAAAAAAAATGACCATGTATAGTAAGGCTTTTTTTTCCATAAAAAAATGACCATGTATAGTAAGGCTTTTTTTTCATTAAAAAAATGACCATGTATAGTAAGGCTTTTTTTAATCAAAAAAATGACCATGCATAGTAAGGCTTTTTTTTCATAAAAAAATGACCATGTATAGTAAGGCTTTTTTTTTCATAAAAAAAACGACCATGTATAGTAAGGCTTTTTTTTTCGACAAAAAAACGACCATGTATAGTAAGGCTTTTTTTTCATAAAAAAATGACCATGTATAGTAAGGCTTTTTTTAATTAAAAAAAATGACCATGTATAGTAAGGCTTTTTTTTCATAAAAAAATGACCATGTATAGTAAGGCTTTTTTTTTTTCATAAAAAAATGACCATGTATAGTAAGGCTTTTTTTTTCATAAAAAAATGACCATGTATAGTAAGGCTTTTTTTTCATAAAAAAATGACCATGTATAGTAAGGCTTTTTTTTCCGACAAAAAAAACGACCATGTATAGTAAGGCTTTTTCTTCCGACAAAAAAACGACCATGTATAGTAAGGCTTTTTTTTTCGACAAAAAAATGACCATGTATAGTAAGGCTTTTTTTTTTTTCATAAAAAAATGACCATGTATAGTAAGGCTTTTTTTTTCATAAAAAAATGACCATGTATAGTAAGGCTTTTTTTTCATAAAAAAAAACGACCATGTATAGTAAGGCTTTTTTTTCCGACAAAAAAACGACCATGTATAGTAAGGCTTTTTTTTCCGACAAAAAAACGACCATGTATAGTAAGGCTTTTTTTTTTTCATAAAAAAATGACCATGTATAGTAAGGCTTTTTTTTTTCATTAAAAAAATTGACCATGTATAGTAAGGCTTTTTTTTTTTTCATAAAAAAATGACCATGTATAGTAAGGCTTTTTTTTTCATAAAAAAATGACCATGTATAGTAAGGCTTTTTTTTCCGACATAAAAACGACCATGTATAGTAAGGCTTTTTTTTCCGACAAAAAAACGACCATGTATAGTAAGGCTTTTTTTTCATAAAAAAAATGACCATGTATAGTAAGGCTTTTTTTTCCATAAAAAAATGACCATGTATAGTAAGGCTTTTTTTTCATTAAAAAAATGACCATGTATAGTAAGGCTTTTTTTAATCAAAAAAATGACCATGCATAGTAAGGCTTTTTTTTCATAAAAAAATGACCATGTATAGTAAGGCTTTTTTTTCATAAAAAAAACGACCATGTATAGTAAGGCTTTTTTTTTCGACAAAAAAACGACCATGTATAGTAAGGCTTTTTTTTCATAAAAAAATGACCATGTATAGTAAGGCTTTTTTTAATTAAAAAAAATGACCATGTATAGTAAGGCTTTTTTTTCATAAAAAAATGACCATGTATAGTAAGGCTTTTTTTTTTTCATAAAAAAATGACCATGTATAGTAAGGCTTTTTTTTTCATAAAAAAATGACCATGTATAGTAAGGCTTTTTTTTCATAAAAAAATGACCATGTATAGTAAGGCTTTTTTTTCCGACAAAAAAAACGACCATGTATAGTAAGGCTTTTTCTTCCGACAAAAAAACGACCATGTATAGTAAGGCTTTTTTTTTCGACAAAAAAATGACCATGTATAGTAAGGCTTTTTTTTTTTTCATAAAAAAATGACCATGTATAGTAAGGCTTTTTTTTTCATAAAAAAATGACCATGTATAGTAAGGCTTTTTTTTCATAAAAAAATGACCATGTATAGTAAGGCTTTTTTTTCCGACATAAAAACGACCATGTATAGTAAGGCTTTTTTTTCCGACAAAAAAACGACCATGTATAGTAAGGCTTTTTTTTCATAAAAAAATGACCATGTATAGTAAGGCTTTTTTTTTCATAAAAAAATGACCATGTATAGTAAGGCTTTTTTTTCATTAAAAAAATGACCATGTATAGTAAGGCTTTTTTTAATAAAAAAAATGACCATGTATAGTAAGGTTTTTTTTTCCGACAAAAAAACGACCATGTATAGTAAGGCTTTTTTTCATAAAAAAATGACCATGTATAGTAAGGCTTTTTTTTCATAAAAAAAATGACCATGTATAGTAAGGCTTTTTTTTTCATAAAAAAAATGACCATGTATAGTAAGGCTTTTTTTAATCAAAAAAATGACCATGTATAGTAAGGCTTTTTTTTCATAAAAAAATGACCATGTATAGTAAGGCTTTTTTTTCCGACAAAAAAACGACCATGTATAGCAAGGTTTTTTTTTCATAAAAAAATGACCATGTATAGTAAGGCTTTTTTTAATCAAAAAAATGACCATGTATAGTAAGGCTTTTTTTTTCATAAAAAAATGACCATGTATAGTAAGGCTTTTTTTAATCAAAAAAATGACCATGTATAGTAAGGCTTTTTTTTCATAAAAAAATGACCATGTATAGTAAGGCTTTTTTTTTTCATTAAAAAAATGACCATGTATAGTAAGGCTTTTTTTTTTTTCATAAAAAAATGACCATGTATAGTAAGGCTTTTTTTTTCATAAAAAAATGACCATGTATAGTAAGGCTTTTTTTTCATAAAAAAATGACCATGTATAGTAAGGCTTTTTTTTCCGACATAAAAACGACCATGTATAGTAAGGCTTTTTTTTCCGACAAAAAAACGACCATGTATAGTAAGGCTTTTTTTTCATAAAAAAAATGACCATGTATAGTAAGGCTTTTTTTTCCATAAAAAAATGACCATGTATAGTAAGGCTTTTTTTTCATTAAAAAAATGACCATGTATAGTAAGGCTTTTTTTTCATAAAAAAATGACCATGTATAGTAAAGCTTTTTTTTTCATAAAAAAATGACCATGTATAGTAAGGCTTTTTTTAATTAAAAAAAATGACCATGTATAGTAAGGCTTTTTTTTCATAAAAAAATGACCATGTATAGTAAGGCTTTTTTTTCCGACATAAAAACGACCATGTATAGTAAGGCTTTTTTTTCCGACAAAAAAACGACCATGTATAGTAAGGCTTTTTTTTCATAAAAAAATGACCATGTATAGTAAGGCTTTTTTTTCATAAAAAAATGACCATGTATAGTAAGGCTTTTTTTTCATTTAAAAAATGACCATGTATAGTAAGGCTTTTTTTAATAAAAAAAATGACCATGCATAGTAAGGCTTTTTTTTTCATAAAAAAATGACCATGTATAGTAAGGCTTTTTTTTCATAAAAAAAAACGACCATGTATAGTAAGGCTTTTTTTTCCGACAAAAAAACGACCATGTATAGTAAGGCTTTTTTTTCCGACAAAAAAACGACCATGTATAGTAAGGCTTTTTTTTTTTCATAAAAAAATGACCATGTATAGTAAGGCTTTTTTTTTTTTCATAAAAAAATGACCATGTATAGTAAGGCTTTTTTTTTTTTCATAAAAAAATGACCATGTATAGTAAGGCTTTTTTTTCATAAAAAAATGACCATGTATAGTAAGGCTTTTTTTTCCGACATAAAAACGACCATGTATAGTAAGGCTTTTTTTTCCGACAAAAAAACGACCATGTATAGTAAGGCTTTTTTTTCATAAAAAAAATGACCATGTATAGTAAGGCTTTTTTTTCCATAAAAAAATGACCATGTATAGTAAGGCTTTTTTTTCATTAAAAAAATGACCATGTATAGTAAGGCTTTTTTTAATCAAAAAAATGACCATGCATAGTAAGGCTTTTTTTTCATAAAAAAATGACCATGTATAGTAAGGCTTTTTTTTCATAAAAAAAACGACCATGTATAGTAAGGCTTTTTTTTTCGACAAAAAAACGACCATGTATAGTAAGGCTTTTTTTTCATAAAAAAATGACCATGTATAGTAAGGCTTTTTTTAATTAAAAAAAATGACCATGTATAGTAAGGCTTTTTTTTCATAAAAAAATGACCATGTATAGTAAGGCTTTTTTTTTTTCATAAAAAAATGACCATGTATAGTAAGGCTTTTTTTTTCATAAAAAAATGACCATGTATAGTAAGGCTTTTTTTTCATAAAAAAATGACCATGTATAGTAAGGCTTTTTTTTCCGACAAAAAAAACGACCATGTATAGTAAGGCTTTTTCTTCCGACAAAAAAACGACCATGTATAGTAAGGCTTTTTTTTTCGACAAAAAAATGACCATGTATAGTAAGGCTTTTTTTTTTTTCATAAAAAAATGACCATGTATAGTAAGGCTTTTTTTTTCATAAAAAAATGACCATGTATAGTAAGGCTTTTTTTTCATAAAAAAAAACGACCATGTATAGTAAGGCTTTTTTTTCCGACAAAAAAACGACCATGTATAGTAAGGCTTTTTTTTCCGACAAAAAAACGACCATGTATAGTAAGGCTTTTTTTTTTTCATAAAAAAATGACCATGTATAGTAAGGCTTTTTTTTTTCATTAAAAAAATGACCATGTATAGTAAGGCTTTTTTTTTTTTCATAAAAAAATGACCATGTATAGTAAGGCTTTTTTTTTCATAAAAAAATGACCATGTATAGTAAGGCTTTTTTTTCCGACATAAAAACGACCATGTATAGTAAGGCTTTTTTTTCCGACAAAAAAACGACCATGTATAGTAAGGCTTTTTTTTCATAAAAAAAATGACCATGTATAGTAAGGCTTTTTTTTCCATAAAAAAATGACCATGTATAGTAAGGCTTTTTTTTCATTAAAAAAATGACCATGTATAGTAAGGCTTTTTTTAATCAAAAAAATGACCATGCATAGTAAGGCTTTTTTTTCATAAAAAAATGACCATGTATAGTAAGGCTTTTTTTTCATAAAAAAAACGACCATGTATAGTAAGGCTTTTTTTTTCGACAAAAAAACGACCATGTATAGTAAGGCTTTTTTTTCATAAAAAAATGACCATGTATAGTAAGGCTTTTTTTAATTAAAAAAAATGACCATGTATAGTAAGGCTTTTTTTTCATAAAAAAATGACCATGTATAGTAAGGCTTTTTTTTTTCATAAAAAAATGACCATGTATAGTAAGGCTTTTTTTTTCATAAAAAAATGACCATGTATAGTAAGGCTTTTTTTTCATAAAAAAATGACCATGTATAGTAAGGCTTTTTTTTCCGACAAAAAAAACGACCATGTATAGTAAGGCTTTTTCTTCCGACAAAAAAACGACCATGTATAGTAAGGCTTTTTTTTTCGACAAAAAAATGACCATGTATAGTAAGGCTTTTTTTTTTTTCATAAAAAAATGACCATGTATAGTAAGGCTTTTTTTTTCATAAAAAAATGACCATGTATAGTAAGGCTTTTTTTTCATAAAAAAATGACCATGTATAGTAAGGCTTTTTTTTCCGACATAAAAACGACCATGTATAGTAAGGCTTTTTTTTCCGACAAAAAAACGACCATGTATAGTAAGGCTTTTTTTTCATAAAAAAATGACCATGTATAGTAAGGCTTTTTTTTTCATAAAAAAATGACCATGTATAGTAAGGCTTTTTTTTCATTAAAAAAATGACCATGTATAGTAAGGCTTTTTTTAATAAAAAAAATGACCATGCATAGTAAGGCTTTTTTTTTCATAAAAAAATGACCATGTATAGTAAGGCTTTTTTTTCATAAAAAAAAACGACCATGTATAGTAAGGCTTTTTTTTCCGACAAAAAAACGACCATGTATAGTAAGGCTTTTTTTTCCGACAAAAAAACGACCATGTATAGTAAGGCTTTTTTTTTTTCATAAAAAAATGACCATGTATAGTAAGGCTTTTTTTTTCATAAAAAAATGACCATGTATAGTAAGGCTTTTTTTTCATAAAAAAATGACCATGTATAGTAAGGCTTTTTTTTCCGACATAAAAACGACCATGTATAGTAAGGCTTTTTTTTCCGACAAAAAAACGACCATGTATAGTAAGACTTTTTTTTCATAAAAAAAATGACCATGTATAGTAAGGCTTTTTTTTTTATTAAAAAATGACCATGTATAGTAAGGCTTTTTTTCATAAAAAAATGACCATGTATAGTAAGGCTTTTTTTTTTTCATAAAAAAATGACCATGTATAGTAAGGCTTTTTTTCATAAAAAAATGACCATGTATATAGTAAGGCTTTTTTTTTTTCATAAAAAAATGACCATGTATAGTAAGGCTTTTTTTTCATAAAAAAATGACCATGTATAGTAAGGCTTTTTTTTTTCATAAAAAAATGACCATGTATAGTAAGGCTTTTTTTTGTCATAAAAAAATGACCATGTATAGTAAGGCTTTTTTTTAATCAAAAAAATAACCATGTATAGTAAGGCTTTTTTTTCCGACAAAAAAACGACCATGTATAGTAAGGCTTTTTTTTCATAAAAAAATGACCATGTATAGTAAGGCTTTTTTTTAATTAAAAAAATGACCAAGTTATAGTAAGGTTTTTTTTTTTCATAAAAAAATGACCATGTATAGTAAGGCTTTTTTTTAATTAAAAAAATGACCATGTATAGTAAGGCTTTTTTTTCATAAAAAAATGACCATGTATAGTAAGGCTTTTTTTTTTCCATAAAAAAATGACCATGTATAGTAAGGCTTTTTTTTTTTCATAAAAAAATGACCATGTATAGTAAGGCTTTTTTTTTCATAAAAAAATGACCATGTATAGTAAGGCTTTTTTTTTGTAATAAAAAAAAAAATGACCATGTATAGTAAGGCTTTCTTTTTTGTGTAATTAGGCTTCTTTTTTTGTAAGTAAAAAAAAAAAAAAAGAGCATGTATAGTAAGGCTTTTTTTTGTAATAAAAAAAAAAAAATGACCATGTATAGTAAGGCTTTCTTTTTTATGTGTAATAAAAAAAAAAAAAAAAAAGACCATGTATAGTAAGGCTTTTTTTTTTTTTTTTGTAATTAAAAAAAAAAAAAGACCATGTATAGTAAGCCCTTTTTTTTCGTAATAATAAAAAAAAAAAAGCCTTACTGTACATGGTCATTTTTTGATAAAAAAAAAAAAAGGGCTTACTATACATGCTCATTTTTTTTGTAATTAAAAAAAAAATGACCATGTATAGTAAGCCCTTTTTTTTCATAATAAAATAAAATAATAAAAAAAAAAAAAAACTTACTATACAGTATTTTTTTTTTTAATTACAAAAAAAAGCCTTACTATACATGGTCATTTTTTTTTTAATTACAAAAAAAAGCCTTACTATACAGTGTAGAGTAAGGCATTTTTTTTTGTAATAAAAAAAAAATGACCATGTATAGTAAGGCTTAAATTACAAAAGACCATGTATATACACGTGTATACCCCAGCTCTCACCCATGTAACCCGATAATTATGGTAAGTAGATTATGAGTGAATAACTTGAATAAAAACAAAGACAGCCACTAGTACAGGATACACTTTATCTAACGTCTAACTCAAAAGACAACCTGCTGAGTGAACACAATTCGTATCAAACAAGATTACCACAGTGGGAATTTATAAAGAAAACAATACATCACAGCCATTTTTTTTCCCCCACTCAATGATCAAATGTTAGCTCAAATTTGCATATCAGCGGTGTCTGCTCAGCCGCCTCACTGATTATCCGGGATCATCTGGGGACGAAAATGTAATACCGAAGTAATCAGTCTTGTAGATGTTGATATTTTACAGGTGAAATTGAATATGTGACCTGCTGATGGTGCTACAGGGGGGAGGAGGGGGGAGGGGGAGATCAGGGGACCATTGGAGCAATTACAATTAATCCAGGGAGGAGCGTGAACCGCTCTATGAAGTGACGAGATATTCCATCAAATAGATGTTAAGACTTTTGCAAAACGTAATAAAAGACAGTCGCTTAAAAATGAGTGTGCACCAAACCTGATGATATATTAGTTATTTGGATGGCTAATTGATGGTCGTACATCAATGTAAATTAGATAGAGGTCATCACATTTGCATGGTCATGTAAACATTCATCCATCAACTATCAAGTAGTTTGTCCTCATCAGGGTCACGGATGAGTAACTAGCATAGCTAGTTGATACTGTTAATATCTATTTCAAAATATGACAATAATGTTGCTACAGATGATTTCCGTCGGATCTTTTTTACAACATTGATTTTTTCTCATGATGAACGGTTTACGACAAAACTTTCCTTCAGGCCAAGTTTTAATGAATACGTTGCTCAAATCCAATTCCAGCTCTGTTGGTTGAACATAAAAAGCGCTTTGAAAGAGACCGCCGCACCTGATACGATACGGCCTTGATGAGTCCTCACTGGTCTTTGTGGACGATTCTAATGTCGACAGAGTGTTCCTGTTCTGATAGAGACGAGGCGGGGCCGAGCCAGGGCAGCTGGGCCCGATGAGAAGAATCGAGGCTTGTGAGGAACCTGGCGGAGACGCGGAGGCTAATTGGAGCGTGCCGATATCCGCCATCTTGGCTTGTCACCTAAATAGCCGCTTTGACTGCGGTGAATAGGCCCATAAAGTATTATGGGAGGGATGATAAGCTTCATTGGAGCTTTGGCTAGTGTTGCTTTTGGCTTCCTGGAACGCCGGATCAGCACCTGGGATTCCAGATGTCTCGGAGCGGAATCGGCGGTGGGAACTCCCAAGCGACATTAGGACTCACGGTGACATTCATCCTTCTTCAGCCTGGCATGGCTGAGACGGCCGTGTCGTGCCAACTTCCTATCGACCCGCATATATCAGTCCTCCTGGATGTAGGGACCAAGCAAGGGCAGATGAGATTTTGGGCAGCACAATGTAGGGCTGCACGATATTGGAAAAACATGCAATAATGGAAAAAAAAAAAAAAAAAAGGGAAAAACATGCAATATGCCATATACTTGCTAAACATAGCGATATCGATATTATTGCGATATTTAACATGTACCTAAACCTTCATTTTTATTACCTAATGAAAGAAAAATATTTTTCATGTGGCAAAATAAGCAACCTTAATGTAATCTTAGTTAATTAATTGTACTTATTTCTTGATAATTTTCAACTATTGAATGGCGATGCACATTTTAGCATCTGACTGGTCAAATTCATATAAAAAGCATAAAATTCAATGTAAAACTTATTGCATGCCTTTGCGATATGAATATTGCATCTTTTTTCGATATATTGTGCAGCCCTAGCACAATGAATAACTTACAAAGTTACAACAATAACACCAACATGCTAATATTGTTTCTTTTTCTGTATGCACTAGGGATGCACGATAATTCTATTTTCAACCGATACCGATAAACCAATAATTTAGAAGTGCTGATGTCGATAACCGATAAGTAAGCCGATAATTGTTTGCAAAATGAACTTGAATACAAATATACTTCTGAGTCCTACTACAAGTCTAACAAATACATTGAAACATTGTATAAACTTTGCACAATGTTTCAACGTTTGTAAAGCACCATAAGCTGAATTTTATTGATATGAACCACAACCACAACAGATTGACCAACGTGGCATGTCTATAATTATTGCTGGATTTCTTTGTTATCTGGTTTATCTGTATGAAATCAAATTGCCGATAATTATCGGCAGATTTCTCGATTATCTGTTTTATCTGTTTGACATCAAATTGGTCGATAATTGCATATAATTATTGGCCACCGATATTATCGTGCATCCCTAGTATGCACTCTTAGTGAAGTTGATGACTGACTAACCACTTAGTATTGTGTGGAAGATTTGGTCTAGTGCCAAGATTGTCAAAAAAAAAAAAAAATCCTCTTGATTTTAAATAGCATCTGACATAATTATCCAAGGCACTTGACACGTGGTAAGTACATCACTTTGCCTTGTTTAATCAGCCGCTGCATTCATCACTCAAAGACGATTCGACCAGACCAATTACGGAACGACCTCCATTCAAATTGTTTTCCCAAGTATTAACTTCAGCTGTTTCCTGCTCTGAATTATCACGTCGAATCAGATGTGGGCATTCCATCAATATCGACGCTGACGGAAATTTACTGTTGATGCTAACGGTGTCATTTAGCGACGACAGAAGCCCGCTCAAAATAACATCGACGATGTGCGCCTTTGACATCTTCTCGTTTGACCTTTAGGTGATCTTTACTAGTCCCAGATGTGTTTCCTTGAAGAAAGTCACGTGCTTCCTGGTCAACTAATACGTCAAAAGACGCTAAAAAGACACATTCCTTCGTGGACGGAAGTGTGAGCGAATGTTGTGGAAATACACTTCCGCATTACGGATTCATCAAAGTGTCAGTGCGCAGGTAACAGTGGAAAATGTCATTTAGCGAAGTAAGACGAATAGAAAAGACGCAACACACACCGACTGGCGCCCGTGTTGCTTTCTCGGGCGACCACAATGAAGTCAAGGTAAAGAAGAGATTGATTCTGCGGAGCCAGACGGAGATGGGTTGTACATCGGGCTGGATCAGCACCCCCCCCCCAGCCAAACGGCAGTGTGATTAATGACACCCCCTTCCATTACCCTCTGCGTATAGACGGGACGTCAGGTTGAAGGTTGATGGAAAACATCACAGTGTGTGGTATTATGCACCATCATACGCATGAGGGTTTCGACCTCACAAAGCGCCCCCCTTCCGTTTTCCGTCGGTCTCTCGCTCTCTCTTTTCTCCCCCCCCCCCCTTGATGCCTGGCGGCATTTATATCCTTCAGGTATCCTTCCACCACTATGATTTGTCACTGCAGTGCCTGCATAAGACTTCTTGGGGAAAATGTTATTGCACATTAGGGCTGCACAATATATCGAAAAAATATTGATATCGCGATATTGGCCCTTGCAATATGCATATCGCAAAGGTATGCAATAAGTTTTATATGGAATTTTAAGCTTTTTATATGAATTTGACCAGTCAGATGCTAACTAAAATGTGCATCGCCATTCAATAGTTGAAAATTATCAAGACATAATTACAATTAACTAAGATTACACTAAGGTTGCTTATTTTGCCACATGAAAAATGTTTTTCTTTCATTAGGTAATAAAAATTTCTTTCTTTAGGTACATGTTAAATATCGCAATAATATCGATATCGCTATGTTCAGCAAGTATATCGCATAATGCACATGCTTTTGGGTGATTGGACTTTGTACAGTCTCATTCCCCAAAAACATTACATACACCTGTAAATAACATGACAGATATATATTTTTAAATATTTTGGTTTTCCCCACATTTTTTATCCTGGTATTTTTGACCCTTCATTTTCTATGGAAAACATATTTAATCTTTATCAGTACAGGGAGTCCTCGACTTAAGGCGCATTCGACCTAAGGTCATGCCCGGTCCGCCATTTTGGCCCCGTCCGCCATCTTGGCTCCTCATCAGCTATTTAGCCCTTAGCTAGTGCTAGCGCTTGTGCACTTGTGGGAGTATCTTTGGCTTTTTCTCTCTCTTTTTTTTTTTCACATCATGGCCCCAAAAAAGAAAGCAACGTCTTCTATCAATGTTGATCCAGCCCAAAGAAAAGCAATTACCATGGAAACGAAGCTAAACAACATAAAAAGATGGCAGAAAGGAGCGACACCGACGATCGGCAAAGACTTGGGCTTCAGTCGGACAGCATTTTATTATTATTATTATTTTTTTTTTAATGTAATTTAGATTTGTTATGCAAATTATTTTGATGTAACTATTGACTTTAATGGGGAAATTCGACTTAAGTCTAAATTTGGGTTACGTCGCTAGCGTAGGAACGGAACTCCAATGTAACCGGAGGACTCCCTGTAATGGTTGAAGATTTTTGGGGGTTTGTTTAAAAAAAAAAAAATCAAAAAAAAAAATCAAAAATAAAAAAAATCCCCCAACTAATAAGATTCACCTCAACTACTGAGATGAATTGTTTCCCATGATATAATTACTGCAATGAAGCTGTGCAAAATAAAATAAATAGGCTGTTTTGAATGATTGACATTATGCTTTTATCATTGTAGCTGCATCATACTGATATTTAGACGTCAACCTAAAAATGTACTTACAATAATATACTTTACGCAGCCATATTAGTCTGTTTACGATGACATTCTGATCGACACTGCATTTGTTGAGTATGAATTATAAGCAGCAAAATACACCCGTTTGTATCCATCTCAGGGGTGGCCATTTTGCCCTTTGTTATTGACTGAAAATGACATTTCAATGACTCAGAGATCAGTTAACAACCAATTAGGGCGCACCTGTTTTCTGAGTTTGGTTATATGACATTCGCAAGGTGAGCCGTGATTGGTCGTTCAATGAGTCCTGAGCACTGATCTGTATATAGCCGACAGCCCATACACGCCCGTGCAAGCGACAGGGCGGCCATCTTGCTAAGCGGTCAAGAAAATGGATGGAAATCATGCTTTTATATAGTAACTGTCTCAAATGTTCCCAAATTTCGATACTGTAAATGTGTAGGATCGTACGCCGATAAACGGTTCTTGGGAGAAGCAATATGGCGGCCTTGCGGCTTCAAAAGTCTTGGCCTATCGGCGATCCGGTCATCCATTCAGATCAGTCGTCCTTGAGCAACTGCAATAGTCAGACAACAGCAAGTGGCAAAATGGATAAAACAGGTAGATTTTGCTGCTTTATTCATTAAATACAACTTTGTGTGTATATACATACATACATACATACATACATACATACATACATACATACATACATATATATATATATATATATATATATATATATATATATTAGTGCTGTCAAGTGATTAAAACATTTAATCTAATTAATCATAAGTCAACTGTGTGATTAATCATGATTAATCACATTTCCCTCAGGCTGAATAAAGTTGCTCTTCAGGAAAAAAAAAAATTAGGACAATACTACAATTGATTTAATATTTGTTTTACGATCCAATGTATGATATTTGAATGAATTAATACTTAACGATATAGTTTTAAAATTGTATTTAACAACTCAGTTCGTATAAAATAAAATAATTAAAATAAATAAAGTGTGCCGTTACTCGGAGATAATTATGGTTGCTTACCGATGTCCAGTGGTCTCCTGTCAGTGCAACAAACGTAGCATTGGCTAGTTGCTCCACCTTCGATGTCTTTTCATTTTCAAAAAGTTCGTGAATATTTGTGACAATAGTTGCCCGTGAAGTTCTGTATCTGGATGAGATTTTCAAAGCCCTCGTATTCGACTCTGGCAACTCACGTAGCGATAGCAGTAGTCAACCTCCTTGTTGTCTTTGTGTTGACAAGGCCGAGGCCGCACTCCGCCATTGTAGCTTGACGACTGCGGCTTGTTCCCGTGGTGTCGTTGTTGTTAGCGTCATTGCTAACACTAGCGAAGATGTGCTTTTTCCGAAAGTCGTACTTTAGTCTGGTTGTGCTTCGATGGAACGACAGTTCATCACAGTAGTATGTGCACACAAGTTGGGTTTTATCCATTAGGCAGCTTTTTAAAACGGAATTTGCCACGAAGCAGTCCTGGGCCATTCTCCTCACTCATCGCGACTGACTGCATTTTGACCTGCATTGCACTGCGGAGAAAGTCAACTTCCGCTTGTGGGGACTACGGGAGGCAGTTGTGGCCAAAATAATTGTAGTGGTAAATTGCGTTTTTGTTTTTTTTAAACTGCGTTAATAATTCCAGATTAATCACGGTCGTTAACGCGTTATTGTTGACAGGCCTAATATATATATATATATAAAGGTTTTATGATATAATTGTGATTAGTTTAGTTGAAAGAGGCACACTGGAACATAGTGAATTAAGTTAACTACATTACAAACACGTCTTGATTATTTCTGTGAATAGTTTTATGGTCTTATTTGCATTACTGTGTATCACTAACCTATAATAAGTCATAATTCTAATGTAAAAGGGATTTGTTAGCTCAGCGTTTAACACTGCATTCGACTTGTGTACAAAGGTGTCAACATGAATGTGTAAAACACTCATCACAAGTACATAGTGTCTGAAGCAGCTTTTAATTTATGCACAGCAACACAAGCAGACATGTAAAAAGAGTTAGTTGCAACGGAACCACGGAATAAACCTAATATTTGGTTATGAACAAATATGTCTCTTCTTGATGACAACTTTACACGGGCAGCTCTCCAGTTGGCAAGAATCGTGTTTGCTACACTGCATCTGTACAGTAAATACCATGAACAAACATCCTGCTCCCACAAATACAAAGACAAAAAAAAAAGCAAACACTTATCTTTAACATTTATTTTTTCTTACAAAAATTACAAAAAGTACTGCGACTGAATTGGTGCAGGCTGATGTGAATACTGCGTTACTTTTCAGAGTACACAAAGTGTTAATTCTATTAACACTTGAAAAAAATACAACCAAAATTATACGTAATCAATCAAATCACTTTTTGCATGAATTTTTAACGAAAAAAATGACTTAAAATATCTACATCCTGATTCTTACGAGTCATCTTAAAAAAAAATAAAAAAAAATAAAAAAATAAATTGGAACGCTGTCATGCAAACTGAGACGTCGGATGAGTCATGCAAAGCTTGATTTCGTGTGCCTCATTATAAACGCGGCACTTTCACAGAAAAGTTTCAAATCAGATTCCCCTTTGTGGCGTTTGTCCAGTTGGTCAGTGGGAGACGCAGAACGAGAAGTGAGCCTTCCGAGCGTACCGCAAGGCACCTGAGAGTGGGCCGGCCCCCTCTGTACGGCACGGCGACGCGTTCACGTCGTCGCTGCCAGAGTCTCAGAGCGGACGGAGCTGCCACCAATCTCGACAGAATACGGGACACACACAAAAATCATTGAGTCAGGATGGGAGGGCAGCAATTTGGCATCTTCTCGTTTAATAGTCGTCGTAGGTGTTGAGGTCGGTGAAGTATGCGTTGGTGTAGGTCTTGCCGGCGAGCTGTGGGTTGAAGTACTTTTGCCGTTCCTCCAGAATCAGATTGTTTTTGTTGAAGGCCTGCGTGAGGAAACATTCAAGGGAACAGTCAGTATGATGTCATTTGCTTCATACTGATGAAATCATTTTTCAGGTCATAAAATGGGAAGGCGCATCAGGGGCTGCACTGAAAAGTAGTCAATAAAATATTTTCTATTCTTGAATTCACATTTTAGGATAGGAATTTTAAAATTCATTTAGGTATACTACTACAATTTTACTCTTATGGATTTATCGTGGCGTTACTTAGCAAAAAATACCACACTAAGTGAAAGTCATACAGTAGAGGTTGATTAAAAAAAAAAAAAAAAAAAAATTAGTAATGATTTCTCATTATGTTTTTCATTTGTTTTTCATTATGTTTGTGTTTTTTTTATTATACTGTTTTTTTAATTTAATAATAATTTAACAATACTTTTATTTAATATTTTTTTATTTAATTCATGTTTTTTGGTAGTTTTTTTTCATTTGTTTTTTTATTTTATGTTTTAAAGCTGCAAAATTGATAAAATATATATCGAAGCCATAAAAGGTGAACCGCGTTATAGCAAGGGAACACTGTACATCATATTTATATATAACATCAATTTAATTTTACCCTCAAGCAGTTCTTTTGTTCCAGCTAACCAAATCCAAATACTGGCCCAAGCCAATTTTGATACAGTAAAATTATGACAGTTTTTTTTTTGGTATTTTGCTTTTGCTGCATCATGGTTGGAATATGTAAACTTTTTTTTTTTTAATTGTAATATTACAACTTTATTCGTATGTTACAATTTATGTCTATTATACAAAAAATGTAAACCAAAATCTTTTTCATTAACTTGCCAGCAATTTTCAAGTTTTAGTTTTATGACTTTACTCTAGTAAAACTATTTTTAGAAAAATAAAATTTTATCTTTTACAACTATGACTGCTTTCTCACAATATTGAGATTTTATTCTTGTAGTTCTTTTTCCTTTTTTCTCTAATAAAACCACATTTTTTATTGTTCAACTTGCTTCTTGTACATGATTTTTTTAAATGGTAAACATTTCTCTAAAAAATGTTTATCTGAATTTTAATCTAGTCTCATGACTTCAAATTATTACTTTTTTTTTTTTTTTAAATGGTCCTTATTGTCATTATTTAAATTTTGATCTTGTAAAATTCTGACGTTTAATAATTTTTTATTTTTTTTTTTATGGAAAAAATTCAATCTCATACTTTTATTCCCTTATCCTCCTCTTTTTGTCTTAATTCTTTTCAGTGTGGCCCGAAAAAAATAACATCAAGCAACTGAAAGGCATAAAATGAAACATCCATTTGGGGGTGGGGGAAGAACCAATGTCAGGTTATTGTGAACGGGGTTGAAAAGAGCGCAAGGCCACCACGTGCTTTCCTGTGCATTGGTCTCTGTCATCGCTAACAACCAGCTTCAGCCGTTTTGGTACTTTCAAAGAATATTAACAACAAGGAGAGTCACGGGGCTGTGTCCTCTTTGTGACCTTTGTCAACAGAATCGGCTTTGGAGCTTTAAGTACGACATCAGCAATTTGATGAGTTGTTCATATTGTATGTGCTGAGGGGCTGCGTAATTGAACACTTGATGATGCTGCATATAGATCGACATTGATGGGGAACAAAGGCACTGAGCGCAAAAAAAATAAAACCTCATTTATTTGGCTTCATTCCTATTATGTGATTTGTACTCAACGGAATGTAATCAACACGTTGTTGGGCCCCGGGGACACTTGTACCGCATCACCGCAACCGAGGCCCCTTGGCGGCCTCCTTCACAGCTGCGCTCGAGCGCTAATGAGCATCGTCTCACCGAGAAAGTGCTGACTGAAAGATTGTCTGATTCCGAAGAATCGAGCGTTTGCGGTAATGTGTTGGAAAACGTAGCGTGGAAATGACGCGATTGCGCGCCTAAGAGGACCGTTTGAATGCGCACGCAACATTTATTCCGCCGTCATGGTGGGGAAAAGGACTAAAAATGCAGTATTTAAGGAAACTAATTTGAATAGCTCAATAGGACTAGGATTGCAATTCTTTTTTTTTTGTGGCCACAGATTGAAAATTTTTACATTTAGCAATGCAGAGTAGACAACATCTTCACAGTCCTGTTCAAATGCCACATTTTTGTAATATTAAAAAAATAACACCAAATGAGATTTCTGAACATTTTTTCGTTTCCCAGCAGAAGCCTAAAACTTGAGCACGGTTAAAGTTTTTTGGTAAGGATGAGCAAGTAGCTACTATATATTTATCAGGTATCAAATCCGGCGGATTGTGTAGATGACATTCACATGCACTTTACTTCGAAGTTAAAATTCCGCTTCAAGCTGAACTGGCATTAGCGATGAACAGAGGAACATTTCAAAATGCGTCGTCCATACAGCAAATGAAACACATAAAAAAATCGGACAAAACACGAGACAAGCATGCAATCGCAAAGAGAAAGATCATCTCACAAGCCGTGCAGGGGAGAGGAAGGGAGCGCGAGTCCTTCGTGAGGGGTTGGGAGTGGGGGCGGGGCTTAGCATGGAGAAGATGAACTAGAGGCTGTACTCCAACCTGTCACGCACAGGAAGTGCCACAGGAAGTGGAAGGAGGCGGAACAGGAAGTTTGTTTTGGTCAGAGAATTGGTTGGGGGGGGGGGGATGACGGACGGGTGGTGGCGGGGCTTGGAGAGGTGGGATGTTGTAGCGAGGTCAGTGGTTAGTAGAATATCTCCAGGCCCCGCATAGACACGCCCATGTTAGCAGAGACAGGCTGGTGGTGCATGGCGGGCTCGTCCAAGGGCAAGAGAACCGAAACGTCAGGCTGCAAGGAGAGGAAGGAAACAACACCAAACCTTTTGCTTTCATCGTCAAACATAGCATTCGGCTTACAACTAAATCAAAAGCAGGCGTAATTCTGCCTTTGTTCATTTCATAATGGAGCCCATTTCGAAAGACGGACGCCTGAGGAAAAACTGTCTTCATTCTCTTTATTTTCGTAATATGATGTAGACCGTCTGTATTAATATCCGCCCGCGTCTGCAAATGAACAGAGCAAATTACGCTCCGGACTCTAATTGCGTGACAGACAAATGCTCCTGACACCTTCATGCCTTGATGAAATTACACTTGGAGGGGTTTCGTGCTGAGCAAAAGGATCGGTTCTGCCCAAAAGAGCCCCCGGGGTATTCGCTCACTTTTTTTTTTTTTTTTAAGTTTAGAAAATGCTGCTTATGTAATAATCCCCATTTTTTTTTCCAGGCCATCGCTGCAGATCTAAAATGCAGCAAGGTAACAGAAAAGGATAAAGGCTGGGATACGTGACTACACGAAACCGAATCGTGTTTTTGGAACAGTTTGTGGAAGGTCAAGCCTAATTAAATGACATGATTGGGTAAGTTTGCTGTGAAAAAAAAAAATAACACCATTCACAGAATAGTGGCCTCAATTGCAAGCACTTGGAAAGGAAATCTTGTTCATTTATGTAAACAAGACGTACTGTACTTCCACAAACTATAAACAGACCTGAACGCTACAATCTAAATACTGTATGACTGAGAAAAACAAAAAACATTTGTCTTGTTTCAACCAAGCAGTACAATGCAGTATGGTACGATATTTTTTCTTGCCTTAAAAATCTGTATCGGATTGTTGTTTGTACACCCACCCCAATGGGGCGGCCATCGTGGACAAAACATTAGGTACACCCCAGGTTATTGTCTGGAGACTTCCCAAATGAGGTGGCCATATTGACTAAAACATTACGTACATTGCAAATTCTTTTCTGTAGCCTTACCCAATGTGGCGGCCATGTTGGACAAAACATGTACACCTCTTGATTCTTGTCTGTGGGCCTCCTCACTAGGGTGGGCATGTTGGACAAAACATTAGTTACACCCCAGATTGTCTCCACAATGCATCACAAGGCATCCACAATGGGGCGGCCATATTGGCCAAATCATTAGGTACCCATGGATTCTCATCTGTAGACATCTCCAATAGGGTGGCCATATTGGCCAAAACATTAGGTACACCCTAGATTCCTGTCTGTAGGCTCCCCCACTAGGGCGGCCATGTTGACCAAAATGTTAGGTACACCCCAGATTCTTGTCTACAGGCATCCCCAATGCGGTGACCATACTGGCCAAAACATTAGGTACCCCTGGATTCTCATCTGTAGTCTCCCCCACTAGGTTGGCCATGTTGGACAAAACATTAGGCACACTCCAGATTCACAATGGGGCAGCCATACTGGGAAAAAAAATCATAAATACCCGCTGGATTCTCATCTATAGACATCTTCAATAGGGTGGCCATATTGGCCAAAACATTAGGTACACCCCAAATTCTTGTCTGTAGACTTCCCCACTAGGGCGACCATGTTGGCCAAAACATTAGGTACCAGCCAGATTCTCGTCTGTAGACATCTCAATGGGGCGGCCATTTTGGCTAAATCATTCGGTGCACCCCACATTCTTGCATCCCAATTGCAAGAGTCAGCAGTCCCATTCAAAGTTTCCGCAGCAATCGTCTAGTTGACATTATTATAATGAAAAGATAACAAAAATATTTGCTTCAAGCTGAATTTTTGACAGAATGGGTATTATTTAGAACAGGAGTGCCCAATTGGTAGACCATGGACTGTTCCCAAGTCGATTTTAAGGGGTGTAGCTTTTATGGTGGCTTTATATGACGATGCTCCATCCCAACGCGGCCAACCAGATCAGGGTTTATGATCCTGAAACGAATTGAACTGCTTGGTGGAAACGTGGTTTATACAAGCATGTCGAACCGAGGCCAAATCCAACCACACCAGAATGTCATAGTACGACCCAGTGATATTACTCAGAAGATGACATAAGGGGAGCTCTCCAAGACACAGTGCGAGTGTTCCCTGACGGCCCCGGGGCGCATGAATATATTATGAGAAAGCAGAAGTTTGACGCCGACACAGAACAAAGTGACACAGCGAGACGCCAGAGGAGCACATGAAAAGAAAAGCACGCAACACTTGTCAATCTGTTACAAAGGCTCGAGGGTGTCAGCACTCTGCAGGTGGCAGTGTGACAGTCAGTCATGCAGCAGGAAAAGTGTATTATTGTGTTCCAAAAAGATCAAGCACAGACCTTAATGGCCTCCACGGTGTCGTATTTGTCCAGTTTGTTGATGTGGTTGGTGATGCTGGTGTTGAGCGGCGCGGCCGA